>NW_006921832.1:319743-367623 GCF_000298275.1 Orycteropus afer afer
CGAGGAGTGGCTGGTGGGTTTGAATCGTCAGCCTTCTGGTTAGCAGTCAAGTGCCTTAGGCACTATGCTACCAGAGCTCCCATTTGCATGCTAGAGGGTGGAAAATTAACCTGATAAAAATTCAGGTACCTTTCATCTCAGTGAAATTTCTAGGGATCCAGTGGTGTGGGCATGTCCAGATTTTCCTCCTAAAGTGAAGGATAAGTTATTGCAGCTGACCCCTCTCACAACTAAAAAGGAAGCACAACACTTGGTAGGCCTCTTTGGATTTTGGAGGTAACATATCCCTCATTTGGGTGCAAGTCACTCTGCCACTTGGGCCATATGATCTGGCGGATCCAATGGTGTTTGAAGTGTCAGAGGCAGATAGAGATACTGTCTGAAGTCTTTGATGGGCCCCTTTTGGTGAGTTACAGTGCAGACCCTTAGGATTTTGGACCAAAGCCATGCTATCCTCTGCAGATACATACTCTCCTTTTGAGAAACAGTTTTTGACTTATTACTGGGCCTTGACAGAGACTTAACACCTAATCATGGGCCACCTAGTCATCATACAGCCTCATCTGGCCATCATGAACTAAATGTCGTCTGACTCACAGTCATGAAGTTGAATGTGCACAGAAGCACTCCATCACTAAATGGAAGTAGTATATAAGAGATTGGAACTGAGCAGGACCTGAAAGCACAAGTAAGTTACATGAAGTGGCCCAAATGCCCATAATCTCCACTCTTGTCCCATTACCTTCACTCTCCCAGTCTGTACCTATGGCCTTGGGGGTTGGGGTTTCTCCTAGTTAATGGAGTGAGGAAGGAAAACATTGTGCCTGGGTTACATATGGTCCTGCACCATATTCAGGCACTACTCAAAAGTGGACAGCAGCATCACTTCAGCCTCTTTCTGGGACCTCCCTGAATGACAGTGGTGAAGGAAAAGCCACTCAATGGGCAGAATTCCAAGCAGTGCACCTGGTTGTTCACTTTTCTTGGTCATGTGTGCAACTGTACAGTGACTCATGGACTGTGGCCAATGATTTTGCTGAATGGTCAAAGATTTGGAAGGAACATGATTGGAAAACTGGTGACAAAGAGTTATGGGGAAGAGGTATTGAATAGACCTCTCTGAATGGGCTAAAGAAGTGAAGATATGTGTGACTAATGTGAATGCTCACCAAAGAGTGACCACAGCAGAGGAGGATTTTAACAATCAAGTGGATAAGATGACATATTATGAGGAAACTAGTCATCCTTTTTCCCCACACTCTCCAATTATTGCCCAATGGGCTCATGAACAAAGTGGCCATGGTGGCAGGGATGGAAGTTATTCATGGGCTCAGCAACATGGACTTCCACTCACCAAGGCTGACTTGATTACAGCCACTGCTGAGTGCTCAATCTGCCAGCAACAAATACCAACACTGAGTCCCTGACATGAAAACATTCCTGGAGGTGATCAGCAGCAATCTGGTTGTAAGTTGATTACACTAGACCACTTCCATCAAGGAAAGGGCAGTGTTTTATTCTTACTGGACTAGACACTTGCTTTGGATACAGATTTGCCTTCCCTGAATGCAATGCTTCTGCCAAAACTACCATTAGTGGACTTATAGAATGCCTTATCTATCATTATGTTTTCCCATCCAGCATTGCCTTGGATCACGGGACTCACTTCACAGCAAATGAAGTGTGGTAATGGGGCCATACTCATGGAATTCACTGGTCTCACCATGTTCCTCATCATCCTGAAGCAGCTGGCTGGATAGAACAATGGAATGGCCTTTAAAGACACAAGTATGGCACCTTGCAGGGCTGGGGCATTGTTCTCCAGGAGGCTGTATATATTCTATACCAGCATATGGTAGTGTTTCTCCAATAGCTAGAATTCATGGGTCCAGGAACCAAGGGATAGAAATGGGAGTGGCACCACTATTACCCCTAGTGACTTACAAAATTTTTGCTTCCTGTCCCTGAAACCCTATGCTTTATGGCTCTGGAGGTCTTAATTCCAAAGGGAGGAACACTTGTACCTGGAGACACAATACTGATTCCACCAAACTGGAAGTTAAGAATGCCACCAGGCCACTTTGGGCTCTTCATGTCTCTGGATCAACAAGCAAAGAATGGAGTTACTGTATTGGCTGGTGTGATTGATCCTGATTACCAAGGGGAAATTGGATTGATATTACTCAATGGAGATAAAGAAGAGTATGTTAGGGATACAGGAAATTCCTTAGGACTACTCTTTGGACTACTATGCCCTGTGATTAAAGCCAATGGAAAACTACAGCAACCCAATTCTGCAACTCAATCACAGCAAGCCAATGGCCCAGACCCTTCAGGAATGAAGGTTTGAGTTGCCCCACCAGTCAAAGAACCACAACAAATTGAAGTGCTTGCTGAGGGCAAAGGGACTATAGAAAGGCTAGTGGAGGAAGGAAGTTGTAAATACCATCTATGACCACATGGAAACAAGGAAACAAGGACTGTGTTTGTTATGAATATTTCTTCATTGTATGTGTGCATGAAATGTTTTTGTTTTCTTCACTTATAAAATATAAGATGTAAATAGGGCTATTGTGCTTTCAGTTGTACATGTGTTGATTGTACCATGTTAGGCACAAGTATGACTTTATAATTGTCTTTATTTAGAGAGTATGTATAGTTTAAGGGATGTTTATTGGTGCCAAGTTAACAAGGGGTGAACTGGGATAGTTAAGGTTATGTGTCAAGTTGGCTGGGTCATGATTCTCTGGTTTGGCATTTATGATGTAGTGATGTTTGGCAGTTATGTAGTGATGCAGTCATCCCTCATAATGAGATTTGATATAATGTAATATGAGATCTGAAGGAAGGTTAGGCAATCTACTTCCATAGTGATACCACCTCGGAAACCCAAGGAGGGGCCGCTATGAGTAGGATCCGACTCGACGGCAGTGAGTTTTTAATGAACAGCAGTACGTTCAAAGGGAGACTCCTTGGGGTGTGGCCTGTACTGAACATATATAGACATTCTGGCAAAGCTCTCTAGATTTTTGCTTGCTCTGGATCCTGCATCCAGCTCTCATCATCTGACCTCTGGTTCTTGGGACTTGGGCCAGCAGCCTGCCACATTGCCTGCTGAGCTTGGGATTTGTTAGCCTCTGCAGCCTGTGAGCCAGCAGCCTGCTGTCTGATCTGTCAATCTTGGATTCATCAGTCCTTGCAGCTACATGAATTAGGAGAAGCCTCCAGCCTGACATCTGATCTGAGGACTTGAGACTTGCCAGCTTCTAGAAACTTGTGAGCCATTTTCTTGAGATAAATCTTTCTCTCTCTCTCTCTTTATATATATATAAAGATATATATATAAACTTCACTGGTTTTGCTTCTCTAGAGAATCCAGCCTAAGACAGGGCAGTGATACCCTGGCAAATAGGGTTGCTGTCTGTTGGAGTCAACTTGACATCAGTGGGCTTGGTGTGTGGGTTTATAGAGGATGGCATGATTGAGTACTGATTGATGAATAGGATGAAAGGACATTTTCCAGGTGAATAAAGTCAAGACTTCTTCTTGCCTGTATGGGGACTATCATGATTGAAATATGTCCCCCAAAAAATATGTGTCCACTTGACTGGGCTCTGGTTCTCAGTGGTTTGGCAGTTATGTAATGGTGTAATCATCCTCCATGGTGTGATCTGATGTGACCAGCCAATCAGTTGTAAGGGAATTAGGGTAGGATGCAACACCCTTACTAAGGTCACAGCCCTGATCTAACATACAGGGAGTTTTTCCCTGAGTTATGGTCTGCATCACCTTTTATCTTACTAGAGATAAAAGGAGAGAGAATTGGGGAGAGGGAAGGGGACTTACCACCACCAAGAAAGAAGAGTTGGGTGCTGAGAACCTCCTAGACCCAGGGGAAGATTGATGCCAAGACACATACAGATGCCCATGGGACCTCAAGCCCACAGATGTTGAAAGGAGACAAGGACTTTCCCCCAGAGCCAACAGAGAGAGAAAACCTTCCCCTAGAGCTGGCACCCTGTACTTGGACTTCTAGCCACCTAAACTGTGAGAGAATAAATTTGTTTGTTAAAGCCATCTATTTGTGGTATTTCTGTTATAGAAGCCCTAGATAACTAAGACACTTATGAATATATTTAACAGAATAGACTCAGGATCTATATAGAAAAAAATGAGGTGGGGGAATATATTAAAACACATAAAACAAGATTTGAATAATTTGAAAGTCATCTTATGTTCCCAAAGGGAAAGACTTAATATAAAACTTAATTCTGTTTTAATAAATACATATAAACATAAAACTGTTAATAACTGTTTTAATATATAAATTTAATATATTTCCAATGAAAATTTCAAAAGTTTTACTTTGAATTAGATAAAATAACTCTAAATTTCATATGAAAAGCAATTCCAAAGAATCATGAATAAAACTATTAAAATGTAAAAATTAAGATAGGGAAGAGAGAGAAGGAGCAAAAGAAAAGTATGTGTGTACATAAGGGGGCTTGCCTTTTTAGATATCAGTCACACTGTAAGGCTTATGTATTCAAGCAACTACGATATTGTTAAGGACAGTTACAGCTATACTTGTGAAACAGAATGTTGTTGTTGTTGTTGTTATGTGCCAGCGAGTCGGCCCTGACTCACAGCAACCCCTCCTTGGGTTTCTGAGGCAGTATCTCTATGGAAGTAGATTGTCCAACCTTCCTTCCGAGGAGTGACTGGTGAGTTTGCTCCACCAGCCTTCTGGTTAGCAGTCAAGTGCCTTAGGCACTATGCTACCAGAGCTCCTGTGAAACAGAATAAACAATAATAATTACATTACAATGGTTCATAGAAATGTTTGTGTCCCAAAGTTGTAGGTCAGTGGGAAAGAGATGAGCTATTTAGGAAAAACCGTACAGACACAACTGACTACATTTGAAAGAAAATTAAAGTGAATTACTATCTTGCACTAAAAGCAGAAATAAATTCCAAAGAGACTAACGATTTAAATGTAAAAAAAAAAAAACTTTAAAATTGCAAAAAAATCTAGGAGACTATATGTACAATCTATGGTTTGGGGAGACTTTCTAAGAATCAAGAAATTATAAAATAAAAGACAGGTATATTTGACTATGTACAAACATTTCTTTGGTGTGGCAAACTATATTATAAACAAAGTTAACAGACAATCGATATACCTGAAAAAGTGTTTGTGCTATTATTTTAATACCAAGAATTATTTTCTGTATAATGCATCCTTTGTACAGAAAGGACAAGAAAATTGAAAAGACAAAGACCAACCACTGAATAGAAAATTATGCACAGAATACGAATAAACAGTTCACTGGTGAGTATAATCAAATGGTCAAATAAACATGCAAATATGCTCAAATTCACTAGAAACCAGAAAAATGAAAATGAAAGTAATGAAAAAAATCACACCCATCACACTGACAAACACACACAAAAAAGCCAAAGCAAAGCTTCCACTAATCAAACATGGGATAATTTGAGTATCAATAAGAATCATAAATCATAACTGCAATAGATTGAAACTTACCAAATAAATTCAATCCATGAATTCACAGTGATACTAAAAATGTCACCAATGCTAGGGAATGAATTATTTTGAAAACTGATAAGTAATGGGAAAGAATCAAGCATTTATCCTGCCTTGTATATATGGATTGTACTACTAGGTAAACTAATGGAGATGGGGATAGTTTTTCTTTATTAGGGTATTCCAGCTAGTAAATAAAGGAGAGTTAGACTGTCAACATTTTACAACCCTAATGAACTAATGGATCTGGGTACTGACATCAATGGGTTGCTAACATCACAAAGGGAGAGACAATCAGACATTATGTGACTCCTGATGGAGAAGCAATGCCATACATGAATTACTCTCTCCAAAGAAGTCAAGCCAGAATCTGATCAAACCTTTATATTTGACTGCCAATTTTCTGCCAGAAAATACAGAGGATGAGAAAAATATTCCACCCTCACATAGGGATGCCATCTGCAACATTCAGACTGTGGGATTTCACAGCACAGAATAACCTGACTCCTTCAACAAATAAACTGTAAGAAAGAAAGCTGACGGGGCCTATAATTTAAAAGCGACTTAAAAGACATTAATCAATTGCAATTTGTGGAACATATTTAGATCATTACTCAAACTGTTAAACATGTAATATAAACACTGAGTGAATAGTTAATAATTTTTTTTTTAGATATGTGTGTTAGTTTCTTGAGGCTGTTACGACAAATTACCACAAACTGGATTAAAACAACAGAAATTTATTCTGTGGCAGTGCTGAAGGCTAGACGTCTGCAATCAAGATGTCGGCAGGGCCACGTTCTCTCTGAAGTCTTTAGGGGGATATCTGTTCCATGCCTTTCTCTTAGCTTCTGATGTTGACAGCAATCCTTGGCATTCCTTGGCTTGTAGACACATCACTCCAATCTCTGCTTCTGTCATCACATACATATCCCTGTGTGTATGCCTGTGTCTCTTCTCTCCTTCTTATAAGGATAATATTGGATAAAAGGCCCACTCTGATCTAGTATGATCTCATCTTAACTAATTACAACTGCAAAAACCTTATTTCCAAGTAAGTTCACATTCTAAGGTTCCAGGAAGGACATGAATTTCTGGAGGATTCTACTCAACCTAGCACAATGTCATAATCTTATTTTATATTTCAGAAATACATTTATACTTATAGATGAAACAAAACGGTATATGGAATTCACTTCAGAATAATATGAAACCGGGAGAAATAGATACGGCAGGATTGGTTGATGGCTGTTGGGAATAGCTAATGCATACATGAGAGTTCATTTTACTACTTGTTACTTTTATATATGCCTGAAATTCTCCATAATAAAAAGTAAACACACACACACATACCAAGCCCTAGCACCTATGCTGACGGGATATATGAAGGGGATTCTCACACGTTGCTGGCAGAAATGTAAAATGTTACAACTTTTTTAGAAGCTAATCTGGCAAGATCTATTTTTTTAAAAAATTTTAAATACTTATATCCATTAACCCAGTAATGCTATTCCTAGGACTTCACCTCTTAGATACAGAAGTAGAAACACAAAAAGCACTTGTACTTGTCCATACAAGTAGGTCTACAAGGTGAATTCACAGCAGCAGATTTGAAACTGTCTTACTCCCCCTCTAGCTAACTGTTTTCTTGTGTCCTTCTATGCTGCAGAAGCTGGAAAACTAAAAACTTATTTCCCAGGATCCCTTGAACCTAGGTAATATGAGTTCACATGGAAAAATAATGGTGCAACTGAGATGCACATGCACTATTAAAAAAAGAACAAACTTAACAGATATGCTAAAGCAGAATCGAGGGACCACACAGATAAGAATTTAAAATACACATAATAAATATGCTTAATAAGGGAGATAATTGGAACTATGAAGCAAGGGCAAGTAACTACAAAGAAGAACAAACTATGAATAACATAACAATTAAAATTAAGAACTCAATAAATAGATTAATCAGCAAAATAGATAGAGCTGAAGAACAAATGAGATGAAAGATCAGATTAAAAATAAATCCCAGAAGGCTTTACGAATAGACAAGAGATGAAAGGACAAGAGAAAATTTAAGAGACATGAAGAACTGAAGTGGAAGCATCAAAGTCCACATAATAGGAATCACGGGAGAAGGAAAAATAAATTACAAGGAGGAAATATTTGAAGGAATAATGACTGAGAATTTCCCAGAATTAAAGAAAGATGTAAGACTTCTGATTTAAGGAGCTCATTAAGCACTAACAAGAGATTAAAACAAAAAGAGCAACAAACACTCCCATACCCATTAGAATAAAATTTAAGATCATCTAAGCCAAAGAAAATTCTAAAGACTTTCAGAGAGAAAACTGTATCATCTTCAAAGCAACAAGAATCTGCTTGCTGGCAGACTTCTTACACTAAGAACAGTAGACAATGGTGTAAGTATGTTAAGTGATGAATAAAAACAAGTCAGAACTTAAAATTTTATATAAATATTATCATGGTTTTATTTTCTTTTGTATTACTTTGAATTTTATCTTCATTTCTGATTTACTTTAGTTTTTCCTTTCATTTTTCCCCCAAGCTCTGCCAGCTCATACTTCATTTTCACCTGTCATCTTCCCATCTTGTCCCTAAGCTCTTGCATCTCTGCTTGATATTTTTGATATAAATAAACAGCTGTTTCATTCAGATTAAAAATTCATGGCTAAATATTTGACCACAACATTTATTTACTCTATGGCAGCATTTTTTTTTTTTCTGATAGTGTTTTTATTTTGCCATTTTATTTCCTCATTTCTTTCCTCCTCCCACCCCAAATACTTAAGTCTGTGGTACAGTGAATTACTTAATATGGCTCTTCTAGTCATGGTGTTTGTGACTCCCACCAGATGACTGGGTGGAATTATGCAAACGTGAGGTACTTGTGGTCCAAAAGGGGATTAGATAACTTGTTAATAATGTAAATCAGGAACATGGCATCCTTGTGGGAGTGAGACCATGGAAACAAAGTGTAGGGAACTCTAATATAGGGATTGGTCAGTTTTACCGTTTGCCTAGGCTTAAAATGAGCCATTTTAGAGGCAGAAAAGGAGGCTCTCACTACCATCAAGAAAGAAGAACCAAGAGTGAAGTGCATCGTTGGACCAAGATCCCTGTGCTGAGACAGCAGAGAGATGGCAGCAGCAGAGGCAGTAGAACCAAGAGACCAGCATGAGACAGAGCGGCAGGCTTCCAGGCCCGTGGAGTGAGAAAGCTGAGTGCCTTTGGGCAGGAGATTGCTAGTGGAGTGGGGTGCCTCTTTGGGTAACTATTGGCAGAGCTAAAAGAGCTTTGTAACATTTGCCTGAGCAGGGCAATGGCAGAGGCCAGAGAGAAGTGTGTCCGCAGCACAGCTGAGAAGCTGTCCTGACTGAAGAACTGTATCCTGAGTCATTTCTGATCCTGAATTGTAACCTGTTACTTCCCTAATATACCCTATAATCTTAAGTATTGTCTATGAGTTCTGTGTGGCCATTGCAACCAATTATTGAACCCAGCAGAGAAGTAGTGAGTGACATGGGAGAGATAGTTGGTGTTAGAACTGGCAAAAGGTTTAAAGAGTGGTGACATGTCTGACCTCCACCTCATAGGAATCAGCCTTGAGTTGCTGATGTTCATCTTGATTCTCTCTCTCCCTTGTGAGGTTAAAAGAAGTCAGAGGACACCTCCCCCACATTGTTTTTGCAAAGTCCTATGCTGATCATTCTTGACAACTCTTTTCTTTCTTCATTCAGATAAGGTTTTCCTGGATCAGTTATTTTCAGAAAGCTTGTGTAAAAGAAGAGCTGGGGTTTTCTTTAATATTAAGGAGTTTGTGAATTAATTTGTTTAGTGTTTACTTCTCCACATGGAATAGGCAACTATTCAAGTTTTTATTCATTTTTTCCACAATATAAATTCTGTGGATCCTTTCTCCATTGTTATGAACTAGAGATTTAAGACTAGCTTGTTCTGCTATCTGGACCCATAGCATCCCCTCTCTGTTTTCTCATATGTACTCCTGCTTGATAACCACTACTTCTGGCAATTCTTTCAGCTATGTCGTGGTTTGGTTTTAGAGCTGTCTCTTGATTTGCACCTCTCTTCTCTGCTCTCAAATGGATTTTGTACTCTTCTTGATATTTGTGACAATTTTCACAAAAGAAGGGGCAAATTGAAAATTTACCACCCTCACATTGAAATCCAACCTAAGCTATCACTTAAATGTGAGGGTGAAATAAAAATATTCAAGTCCTCAGAGATTTACCAAAGGTACTCTTTGGGAGAAAAAAACGAAAGAGAAAACACCAACCAGCAGAAAAATATAGAGAGCACCTAAGATAAGTATGAAAGGGGAAAAAAAGAGAAAGAACAGCAATCCAAAGCTAAAATTCTATGGCACAACACAGTGAGACTATTCCTATATCTTTTGGTGTTAGGGGCCTGCTCCTTGGAAAATTTAGCATTTAGAGTTAGGGGAGTCTTTGTGATCGTATCTCCTCATTTTGTGAGTACTAGGGTTCCAAACGCCTCAAAGATACTTTGTGTTATTTGTCTTTGAATGCCCAGTATACAGCACACAGTAGGGAGCTAATAAATGATAAGTGAATGGTAACATAGCATATGAAGATAGTTACAAGGTCCCCAGACTCTCAATCCAGTGCTCTTGCTCTTCTCATGCACCATGCTACTCAAATTAACTATTCCACAGACTTAAAATATCATTGCCTATTTAAGTGTCTTTTATCCATCAATATCATGATCATTTCTCAAATTTCTCTCACTTTGGCCCAAGATACAAAAACTACAATTTAAATTTTCATGCTCTTTCTGGGTAAGTTGGGGGTTAAGAAGAGTTGCTTTATCTGTTGTTACTCATTCCATTCCTGAAAACAAACAAACAAAAACCTGACAGGACAGATTTTTAGTCTAGTAGAGCTAGGGGAGAGGGAAGAAGTAGTGATAGTGGTCTCAGTCTCTAATGAAAATGCTCATTAGTATTGTGGGGTGGGGAAGGGTAGACTGGTAGAATATAGCTCACTGCTCTAAATAGTGAAGACCTACTTATTTAAATATTTATCGACTTGCTCTAGTTTCTGTCCCATCTCCACCAATTCATCTTCCTATCCTAAGACAGCCAGTCTGATAGTATTGACTGACCTAAAAAAAAGAAAAAGGAAAAGAAAAAAAAAAAAAAAGATTAATTTTCTCTCCATCCATTAAGGCTCTGGGTTTGAAAATTCTTCTTCCTTTACTCCTTTCTTCCTGCCAAACGACAAACAAACTACTACCCTCCAAGAGGGTCTGTTTTGCTTGTTTTGGAGCTGCTGACTTCTAAAATATTTGATTCTGGTTTCCTACCCCAGCTCTGGGTCCTTAGCTCACAGCCAAGTAAAGAGTAATCTGGAAAGGATGGTGGAGTGAAAATATGTACCTTGGCTGTATGCTCCCTACTGAGCAGTTGACCACATTCCTTGCTATAGATTTGAACAAATGTGCTAAGTTTCTAGCTCCAGAAGGGATCGAATTTTTCTTCTGGATAGTTTGGCATACCTCTGCATGTCTCTGAGATCTCCATGAAGAAATGAGCCCTCTTACCCCATCGCCTGAGCAGAAGATGATCCTGGGGTTCCAGAAATATCCCATCATCATGAATGTCACTATTGATGGGAGAAAAGTCTTTATTCATCTACTTCAAAAACAATGTTAAATAACGAGTTTTGATGGAATTGGCCAGGTGACAGGTGGGACATTTGTTTTACTAGTATCATGCCACTTGTTAAACAGATTTTAAGAACACTGTGTACCTTTCATAAAGCAAAAGTAAAACTTTAGTGTCTAGTACAGTGTGTCCCACCCACACTATACATATATGTAATCAGAAACCATCATAATCTATTTAGTGTTTATAGATCACAAAGCTTTTTCACATTATCGTATTTAACCCTCACAACAAATCCCAGAGGAAGTCTCCTACTATTATTGACTTGGTACAGACAGAATGGCATTAAGTTGGATTCAGGTGACATATCTGGGGCCTCTTACCCTAATTACCAGGAGCTCTGGTAGCGTAGTGCCTAAGGCACTTGACTGCTAACCAGAAAGCTGGCAGTTCAAACCCACCAGCCACTCCTCGGAAGGAAGATGGGGCAATCTACTTCCGTAGTGATACTGCCTTGGAAACCCAAGGAGGAGTTGCTATGAGTTGGGTCCGACTCGACAGCACATAACAACAACAACAACCCTAATTACCAACACTCATATGTCAGTTTGTTATACTGAGGTGGATTGCATATTGCTGTAAAGCTGGAGGCTATGCCACCAGTATTTCAGATACCAGCAGGGTCACCCACGGTAGACAGCTTTCAGTGGAGCTTCCAGACTAAGACAGAGTGGGAAGAAGGAAGGAGCATCCACTTGTCAAAGAATTGGCCAGTGAAAAACTTATGAATAGCAGTGATACACTGTCTGATATATAACTGGAAAACTTTATGAATAGCCCTGAACCACTGTCTGATACAGTGCTGGAAGATGAGCCTCTCAGGTCAGAAGGCACTCCAAACACGACTGGGGAAGAGCTGCCTCCTCAAAGTAGTGTTGGCCTTAGTAATGTGCATGGAGTAAAGCTTTTGAGGCCTCAATTTGCTGGTGTGGCATGACACAAAATGGGAAGAAACAGCTACAAACATCCGTTAATAATCAGAACATGGAATGTACAAAGTATGAATGTAGGAAAATTGGAAGGTGTCAAAAATTAAATGGAATATATAAAGATCAATATCCTAGACATTAGTGAGCTGAAATGGACTGGTTTTGGCCATTTTGAGTCAGACAATCATATGAACTACTATGCCAGGAATGACAAAATGAAGAGGAATGGCATGGCATTCATCATCACAAAGAATGTTTCAAGATCTATCCTGAAGTACAATGCTGTCAGTAATAGGATAATATTTATATGTGTACAAAGAAGACCGGTTAATACTACTATTATTCAAATTTAGGCACCAACCACTAAGGTTAAGATAAGGAAATTGAAGATTTTTACCAACTGCAGTCTAAAATTGACCAAACATGCAACCAAGATGATTATTACTAGTGATTGGAATCTGAAAATTGGAAACAATTCACAAAGAATTTTTTTTTTTGCGTATTTTTCAAGACCAATGACTTATTCATTGCAAATATCTTTTTCAACAACATACATGGCATGAACCTCACCACATGGGATACACAGGAATTAGACAGACTACATTTGTGGAAAGAGGCAATGGAGAAACTCAGTATCTTCAGTCAAAATAAGGCCAGGAGCTAACTGGAACAGACCATCAATTGCTCATATGCAAGTTCAAGTTGAAGCTGAAGACAATTAAAACAAGTCCAGGAGAGCCAAAATATGACCTTGGTTATATCCCACCTGAATTTAAAGACCATATGAAGAACAGATTTGATGGACTGAACACCAATGACCAAAAACCAAAGGAATTGTGGGATGACATCAAGAACATTACCCATGAAGAAAGCAAAAGGTTATTAAAAAACATGAAAGGAAGAAAAGACAAAAATGGATGTCAGAAGAGATTCTGAAAGTTGATCTTGAATGGAGAGCAGCTAAAGCAAATGGAAAAAATGACAAGATAAAAGAGCTGAACAGAAGATTTCAAAGAGCAGCTCAAGGAGAAAAAGTCAATTACTACAATGACGTGTGTAAAGACCTGCAGTTAGGGAAGAACATGCTCAGCATTTCTCAAGCTGAAATAATTGAAGAAAAAAATTCAAGACTTCAGTTGCAATACTGAAAGATTCTATGTGCAAAATATTGAATGATGTAGGAAGTATCAAAATAAGAATGGAAGGAATACAAAGAGTCACTGTACCAAAAAGAATTGGTCAATGTTCATCCATTTCAGGAGGTGGCATATGATCTAGAACCAATGGTATTGAAGGAAGAAGTTGAAGCAGAGTGAAGGAATTGGTGAAAAATAAGGCTCTGAGAATTGACAAAATACCCATTGAGATATTTCAACAGATGGATGCCACACTGGAGGCACTTACTCATCTATGCCAAGAAATTTGGAAGACAGCTAGTAGGTCAACTGACTGGGAGAGATCCATATTTGTACCCATTTCAAAGAGAGGGGATTCAGTAGAATATAGAAATTGTTGAACAATATCATTAATATCATACACAAGTAAAATTTTGCTGAAGATAATTCAAAAATGGTTGCAGCAGTATATTGACAGGGAACTTCCAGAAATGCAAGCTGGATTCAGAAGGGGATGTGGAATGAAGGATATCATTGTTGATGTCAGATGGATCTTGGCTGAAAGCAGAGAGCAATTTTCCACAATGTAATAGCTCTATTCCCACTTCCTCCCCATAGTAACCTCTTTCCTGAGTCCTTCCCTCCCATGCACTCCTGCCCCTTGAGCTGTCCCTCTGTGCATACACTGTCCTTCTGTTCTCCCACAATTTATCTCTCCAAGGAGTGTATCTACCTAATGTAAATGTTCAGCTCATATGTCTATCTTTTATTTGGCTGGAAGCCAGAGGAGTGAGTTCAATTCCAGACCTGATGGGCAGCTAGGGGCCACAGTCTCAGGGGTTTCACCAGGCTCTATCAGACCGGCAAGTCTGGTCTTCCTTTTTCTTTTTTTTTTTTTTTTTATGATTTTGAGTTTTGTTCCATATTTTTCTCCCATTCTGTACAGGATCTCCTAAACAGATCCCTCTCCGAGTGGTTGGCAGTGGTAGCCAGGCACCATCTATTTCTTCTGGTCTCATGGTCATATTAGGCTGAAGATCGCATGGTCTACCAGTCCCTTGGACTAATTGTTTCCATGCATCTTTCATTTTCTTGATTCTTCTTTACTCAGAATGAGGAGAGAACCATCATTGCATCTAGATGGCTGCTTGCAAGCTTTTAAGATCCCAGTCGCTACTCACCAAAGTAGGATGTGGAACAATGTTTTTGTGTAGTATGTTATACCAATTGAGCTTGATGTACCCTGGCACGATGGTCCCAAGCTCACAGGTCCAACTACTACTTGCTCCCTCCAGGTAGTTGGCTGTGGCCAAGAAGTAACCACAGCCTTGTCCCTTGTCAGCTCTACTGTATACCTGGACATTCTTATAGAATATATTTGTATAAATATGCTTGTAGAAACATCTGTCAACCCTATACATAGTCATGGGCACACAACCCCCTGACTAGACATATCTGATCATTCAGCCTGCCTACCCATCTATCCACCTGTAGATCAATGTTGCAAAAGATCTCTTTAAAGTGTTGAAGAGCAAAGATGTCTCTTTGAAGACCAAGGGTGCACCTAACCCAAGCCATGACATTTTCAATAACCTCATTTGCATGTTAAAGATGGACAATGAATAAGAAAGACTGAAGAAGAGATGATGATTTTGAGTTGTAGTGTTGGTGAAGAACACTGAAAGTACCATGGATTTCCAGAAGAACTAACAAATCTGCCCTGGAAGAAGTACAGCTGGAATGCTTCTTGGGAATGAGAATGGCCAGCTTCGAATCACCTACTTTGGTCATGTTGTCAGAAGGGACCATTCCCTGGAGAAGGATATCATACTTGGTAAAGTGGAGGGTTGGCAAAGAGGGGCAAAATCTTCAATTAGATGGATTGACATAGTGGCTGCAATGATGGGCTCAGGTATAGCCAGGATTGTGAGGATGTCACAGGACCAGGGAGTATTTTATTCTGTTGTGCACAGGGTCTCTATGAGTGACACCTGACTTGAGAGCACCTAAAAACAACAACTCTAATCAAGAAGCCCCAGTGGTGCAAACAGTTAAGCACTCAGCTGCTAAAAGGTTGGTGGGTTCAAACTCCTCCAATGGCTCTGGAGGAAAGACCTGGTGATCTGCTTCCATAAAGATTACAGCCAAGAAAACCCCATGGAGCTCTATTCTGTCACATGGGTCACTGAATAGGAATCAACAGCAACTAACAATCACCACTCTACTAATTAATTAAAACATAAAACAATTCTCTCACTCTGTCTTCTTACACTGGTTTATTTTTCTTCTTCGCACTTTTCACTATATATTCTTTTGTTTATTGTGTCTCTGTCAATGTAATATAAGCTCCCTGAGCATGGGGAATATGTCTTGTTCATTGGTGGATTCTAAGAGTCTAGAATAGTATCTGGCATATATTAGAATTTTATTTCATTTGTTGAATAAATGAATAAATCATTAGCTGAAGATTGTTGTTGTTGTTAAGTGTCGTGGAGTTGGCCCTGACTCACAGCGACCCCTCCTTGGGTTTCTGAGGTGGTATCACTACAGAAGTAGATTGCCCAACCTTCCTTCCAAGGAGTGGCTGGTGGGTTTGAACGGCCAGCCTTCTGGTTAGCAGTCAAGTGCCTTAGGCACTATGCTACCAGAGCTCCTTAGCTGATGATATCACCCCACAATGTAAGCACTACATACATACTCCTTGTTGTTAGTTGTCCTTGAGTTGGCCCCTGACTCATAACGACCCCATACACAATGTAATGAAATGAAATGTTGTCTGGTCTGACACTATCTCCATGATCGGTTGTAGATCTGACTCTTGAGATCCACAGAATTTTCACTGGCTGAGATTACCAGGCCTTTCTTCTTAGTCAAAGTCTGAAAGCTCTGCTGAAACCTCTGTAACTGTTTATAGTGGTTTGGGTGAAAGTTTACTGAGCAAATTCATTTTCTATTCAACAGTCCAGGCACATGCTGTTTCATGACATTGACTGCAATCTCCACAATATAACAGCTTTCTTCTTACTTCTTTCCCTGTGGTTACCTTTTCTGTTTCCTTCTTTCCTATGCATTACTGCTCTCTGAGTTTTCTCCCTGTCCAAATGCTGCCCTTTTGATCTCCTATGGTTGATCTAAGGAGTGTACCTAGCTGGTGCAATTGTTCATCTCATAGGCTTATTTTGTGGCTGAAGATTAAGCCTTGGGAGTGAGTTCAATTCAACACGTGAAGGGTGACTAGGGGCCATAGTCTCGAGGGTTTCACCAGTCTCTATCAGACCAATAAGGCTGGTCTTTTTTTTTTATGATTGAGTTTTGTTCCATATTTTTCTCCCACTCAGTCCAGGGTCTCCAATTCTGATCCTTTTCCAAGTGGCTAGCATTAGTAGCTGGGCACTATCTAGTTCTTCTGGTCTCAGGGTTGCATAGGCTGAGGTTCCCATTGTCCACTAGTCCCTTGGACTAATTTTTCCATGTGTCTTTGATTTTTTTCACTCTTTTTTGATCCACATGCAGACCAACCATTGCATCTAAGATGGCCACTTACAAGTTTTTAAGACTCCAGTCACTACTTAACAAAGCAGGATATAGAACAATGTTTTTGTATACTATGTTATACCCAGGAGCTCTCGTAGCGTAGTGCCTAAGGCATTTGACTGCTAACCAGAAGGCTGGCAGTTTAAACCCACCAGCCACTCCTCAGAAGGAAGTTTGGGCAATCTACTTTCATAATGATACTGCCTCAGAAACCCAAGGAGGGGTCGCTGTGAGTCAGAGACAACTCAAAAACACAACAGCATGTTATACCCATCAGGCTTGAAGTCCTCCATGACCACAGTCCCAAGCCCACAAGCCCAGGGTGTTTGGTTGTACCTAAGAAGTTACCAGAACTTGGCCCCCTGTTCACTCTATTACATATATGGACATTTTTATAACACATACAAATATGTATATAGATGTATCATCTGCCAAACCTATGTATGATCATGGGTATATTCCTATTCACCTACCCATATCTGATCATTTTGCCTACTTGTGTTATGTTTATGTGTCAACTTGGTTGGGCCTAGTTGAGTGGCTAGGTAGCTGGATGTAGTAGTACCCATGATGAGACTGGTAATCAACTCCATGGTGGAATCTACTGTGAGCAGCTGAGTAGCTGCCTTTGGATATGTGGTCTGCTTTCTTTCTGTATATAAGCAGCAGCTTTGGGAATGTTCTCTAGCCTATGGCACACATGGACCCTGTATGTGGCTGTGTTGTTGCTTAGCAGCCTGCCATGTTCTGCTGACCTTGGGACTTACAATGGACTTAAGTTAATGGCCTGCTGCGTGGTCTGATAATATTGGGACTGTGCCTTTTTACTTGTCAACCTTGGGGCTTCTCAGCCGCAGCAGGTCTGAGTGAAGAAACACCTCTAGCTCCAGTGGGCTGGGAGCAGGAAGCAGAGCTGGACCCCAAAGTTGAGGGGCTTTCACCCAGGCCCTAGAGTGTGGCACTTTGAACTTGGACTTAAAACCTCCAAATTGTAAGAATAAACTCCTATTTGTTAAGGCCATCCCATTTGTGGTACATTTCTTGTCAGAGCGGCACTAGGTAACCAGAACACTACCCACAGGTTAATGTTTGTTATTACTGATAATGCAGTATTGTGTATGTAACAATATTTACCTCTTGTGCACCTCTGCTGTGTTATTATACTGATCTCCTTTCAGTATATTACCTTTCCCTTTGATCAAATCAATACGTATCTCTTACATAGCTAGCAATTTTCACTTCACTTCCTTCCCATCTCTGACAACCAACAGTTTCCTTCCATGTGTAAACTTTTCCTTGATTTTCTGTAGTAGTGGACTTGTTCATACGTTTTTGTCCTTCTGTGATTGACTTATGCCACTCAGCTTAATATCCTCCAAGTTCATCCATGTCATGAGGTGTTTCATGGATTCTTCATTATTCTTTAGTGTTGCACAGTATTCCATTGTGTGTATGTACCATAGTTTGGATATTTATTCATCCCTTGATGGGCACTTAGGTTGTTTCCATCTTTTTGTGAATAGTGTTGCAATGAACATGGGTGTGCATATATTTGTGTTCCGGCTCTCATTTAGGATATACCTAGTAGAGGCATTGCTGCTAAACAGAAGGCTGGTGGTTCAAACTCATCAGCCACTCCTCGGAAGGAAGATGGGGCAATCTACTTCCACAGTGATACTGCCTCGGAAACCCAAGGAGGGGTCGCTATGAGTTGGGTCTGGCTCAATGGCAAATAACAACAACAACAACAACAAGGATGCACCGTACCATTTTCCAGTGCTGAAACATATTTAGCATCACAACACACAAGCCTCCACTGACAAGACAGGTAGTGGCCGTGCTTGAGGTGCATCGGCTAGTATCGAACCTGGTCTCCAGCATGGAAGGCAAAAAGTCTGCCACTGAGCCACCATTGCCCCGTACATAATACTTGGTCAGTTGTAATTTGGGCTGCATGTCCTTTCCGCCCAACTTATTCTAGGTTTTACAGTTCTTTAGTACATTGCATGTAGTTGAAGCAGGCCTTTGTAACTTTTAAGACATTGGCATAGATAAAGTAACACCCTTGGTGGAAAGTGAAGAATTCTAGATTTAGTAAACTCTAGGGGTGATGGACTAAGGGGAGGAATGTGTACTAAGTGCTTCTTTGTTTCATTAGCTCTACTCCTAAGATCTCTACCATTTGGTCAAACAATCTGACCCTTTCATCTTCATTGGTAGTCAGAGATGTTAAATGCATTGTGAGCAGCTTAAATGTTACCTCTGCAGATCTAAGGACAGTAAAATACTGGAAGATGGTTCTTTTGCATGTCACATCCAGTATCAATCAGGAGGCACTGAATTCCCATCAAAGTTAGGGGGTACTCACCTAATAACTCAAGGAATTTTTTCATACTCTGGGACATCTGAAAAGGCACTATGAGAAGGCTGATTTGGGACCAGACTAGTCCTGAAAGTCTAGTCTAGGCGGCAGTTAGACTGACTCCTGGTGTGATGGCCTAAAGAAGATTGCTGAGTCTCCTCTCCTCTCTCCCCTCATTACCCTATTCTCCACTAGCATTACTGTTACTGCTGCAACAGCTTTCTTTTCTAGTCTCTAGTCTCTCCCTCCTCTATTCTATTTACCATCACTCTATGAAATTTACAAAAAGATCCATTTCATCTGGTAATCCTCAACTAAAAAGAAAACAAAGTTACCCAAACCTTCCAATGTCCTAATGCTTACAATTCCACAGCCTGGAGTTCAAGACATTCCACAATTTGATCTGCTCTTCTAATCGTGTCATCATCATTTACTATCACCACCCTTCGGGGGCCCTTTATTTAAGGCAGGTTGGTTTACCTTCATATATACCATACTCAACTAATTTCCACATTTTGATGACACTGACTTTCTGTGGGGCAAACACTGAGCATATTCAGAGAATTATCTTAATCATACACATCCTTCAAGATCCAAATGAAGTTTGTTCTCTTCAAGGTCTTCCTCTACCATTTCTTGGCTTCCTTTTGCAGTAAACTTTTACTAAACTCACTGTCCATACCATTCATTTTGCTGTTTTGAAATTTAATCTAATTCTCTTATGTTTTTGTCTTTGTCATGTGTGTATCTTACACCAAATAGTAAGCTCTTGGTGCAGGTGTCTCAAGGAATTTCTAGTCCCATTTGTTTTTCAATCAAATTAAAAACCTACTGTCAATTATTCCGATGCACAGCGACACTGAAGTACAGAGTAGAAGTACCCCATGGGATTTCTAAGGCTGTAAATCTTTACGGAAACAGACTGCCACATCTTTCTTCCCCAGAGCAACTGGTGTGTTTGAACTGCTGATCTTTTTAATAGCAGTTGAGCACTTAACCACTGTCCCACCATAATCCATAATTAATTGAACCAGAAGCACTTGTGAATTTTCTTCACATATAAGGATGTCCATCCTACATTAAGGGTAAAATAGAACTATGTTATGGTTGTTGTTGTTGTTATGTGCCGTCGAGTCGGCCCTGACTCATAGCGACCCCTCCTTGGGTTTCCGAGGCAGTATCACTACGGAAGTAGGATTGCCCAACCTTCCTTCCAAGGAGTGGCTGGTGGGTTTGAACTGCCAGCCGTCTGGTTAGCAGGCAAGTGTCTTAGCCACTATGCTACCAGAGCTCCCATATTATGGTAGTATCATATAATAACCTTCAGAATTTACTTCTTACTGATCTTTCCCCATCTACAGCAAAGAAGAGTGAAGAAAATCAAAGACTCATGGAAACATTAGTCCAAAGGACTAATAGATCATGTGAACTCCAGCCTCCATTACCCTGAGACCAGAAGAATTAGATGGTACCCTAGCTACCACTGCTGACTGCTCTGAAGGGATCACAGTAGGAGGTCCTGGTTAGAATGAGAGAAAAATGTGCAACAAAGCTCAAAATAATAATTAAAAAGACCAGGCTTACTGGTCTGATAGAGACTGGTAAAAGCCCCTACAAGCCTGGAACTGAACTCACTCCCATGGCTCAACTTTCAGCCAAATGATAGGCCTATAAAGTAAACATTAACAGCAGGGAGGTATGCACTCCCTAGAACAACCAACCATATGAGATCAAAAGGGCAGCATTTGCTGAGGGATAAAGCTCAGAAAGTAGGAAGGGATAGGAAAGGAAGATGAATGGAAATGGTAAACACAGAGAGGAAGTAAGATGAGTGCTGTTACATTGTGAGAATTGTGATCAATATTATGACTCAAAATAAGTATGAATTGTTAAATGCAAAACCAATCTGTCCTGTAAACTTTCACCCAGATTACAATAAAAAGTTTAAAAATTAAAGAAAAAAATTTAGTTCTGTATATGAATAAATATTTAGCAGTAGAAAGATATACTTTCCTTCCTTGTTTTATTATTTTGTATTTCTAAACTGTACTTTTGAATTCTGTGTTAGAGGACTATGGCCTATTACCTCCAAGTAGAAACTAATGAATTAATTTATGAATACTGAAAATAAGAAAAAAATAAATTTTAATTAATTGTTCTTCTGTGAAAATGGCTTAGAATTCATGTAGTATTTTTAGACTTTAATCTGGACTTGTCAGAGATGTCAAAGGACATCTGGGTCCTTCAGAAGCTGTAGCATCAATACCTAAAAAGTCAGTGGGAAGAGGTTCTGGGGTCAGCAGAATACTCTAATTGAGTACCATGTATTGAGCACAATTATACTAAGCAAGTGACTTGTACAAAGTATTAGTGAAAGCACAACATTCAGCTTTTAAGAGTTAAAGTGGGGAGGTGCTACTGAGTAGTAAAGAAATGCTAAGATGCCAGCCTAGTTTACATTATTTATAGAATGGAGAATGTTCTCAGCTAAGTACCGAAGGGAAAAAAACAAACAAACAAAAAAACCTGGTTCAGAAAGGCAGAACTGCAACCAGAGCCAAGATTTACAAACTCTATGACCACCATGTTCAGATAAGAACAGCAAACATTTATTTATTACAAAGCATATTTCCCAAACTAAAACTTACCTATTAGCACTTTTGTACCATGTTCAGATAAGAACAGCAAACATTTATTTATTACAAAGCATATTTCCCAAACTAAAACTTACCTATTAGCACTTTTGTATCAGTCTGACTTTATTTTTTTAAAGACCTTAAACATGCAGTCTATATAAAAATAAGTAAAATTGCCAAACTTTTAAGAAACCAGATGCTAACGCTGGATGCTATCTATATATTTTTGGACCAATCAATGTTTTTAAGAGATGGAGATACTGGTACTTTTCTAGTAAAAGAAATATTTACACATCTCACCAATAATAGCAGCACAGAGCATCTCATATAAAAACACAATGTCATTAAAAAAGCAAACAGGAATCCTGGAAGAGAAAAGAAACTGTAGTTTGAATAAAATTAACTGTCCCCAGAGACTTTTCCCATTATTGTTTAGGACACAGACAATCCTTCCCATCTGCACCTTACCCCAACAGGTTTGTGTTAATATAAATGTCTAATTGCTAAGTATCAAATTAAAACATTACTTACAATCCTTTCTTAGTTCTACAACTTTCTTCTCTTAGCAAATATCAGTTTCTTAAGATGACTTGCTTTTGTAAGTTCCACAGTGCCAACATATTCCAATTATAAATTTATTATTCACACAATTATTTCATAATTAATAATATAAAACATTTCTCTAAAGGAATTTAATATACATTCAATGTAGCCTAGTTTTGTTACTTTGAAAAAAAAAAAAAAAAGAAAAGAAGCACTCAATTAGTTTTCTGAATTCACTTCTCCAGAAGACCAGTCCTTAAGGATTTCTGGATTCTGGCTATGTTAGCATCCAAAGCTGCAAGGCCATTCCTGAAGTCTTGTTCATCATGAGACGTAAACGTTGATAAAGAAGAGATACTCCAGTCAGACATCAGGTCAGAATTTAAAAAACTACCATCAGAGACAGTATTGCCTTTCATTTCAAGGCTGTTGCTTTGACAAGCTGAGGGGCCACGGCATACAACCTGTTCCTGTGACTCCTCAGTGGTGGCCGGGATCTTACCAATTGCTTCCTTTATTTCCTTGAGGAGCTGCCTGTCTTCCATATCAGCTGTTGTGGGAAGTTTTTCAGGTGCATCTTCTGCTTCCTTTTCTGAAGAGGAACAAACTATAGGTGCACATAGTTTCTTTTCCTTTTCAGAGACAAACCCACCGTTGGTGATTGGCTGGGGTGTAGCTACATTTTTCTGTGGCTGGGGGGATATTCTCTTAGATAGCAGTGAATTCTTTTTAGGGGTGCTTCTAACAAAAGGAATGTAAATTGTATCATCCAAATTACACTCATCCTCTGTCAAAGTCTTAGTTTCGCTCTTCTCTTCAAAACCCTGTTTAGAAATGGCAGAAATAATTCCAGGGGCTGATACTTCCTCCACACTCTTAGTGTTACTATGTTGCAAGACTTTGGCGGGCAGAACATTTTCATAGGGTCTATCTGGCACCATATTTTCCTCATTTTTAACTGTAGAAAGGGGTTCTGAATGTGTAAAAATGTGTTCTGTTTCTAACTTACTTAGGTAGCTCATTATGGAAGTGTGAGTAGGGATCGGGTCATGCCGAAGTTGTTTTTCATGAATGTTCAGAAGTGATTTGGTAAGGTTATTCCCAGGCTTGCAGCAAGCACTGTCCACACTAAGATCTGAGAGAAGCTTTGCCATACTGCTCTGTAAAGTTCTGTTAAGAAGAATTCAGTACACTAATTATTATTATTTTTTTTACCTGTTTCTTTATTTATGTACAACTCATCTTAAAAAAAAAGCAAAGTGCCTGGTGTTTAATTTGGAATCAAGCAATTAAAAGCACAAAATCCTAGAATATGCTTTGGCAAGGTCTATTAAAATAACGAATGATAAAAAGTCGTGGTCAACATCAAATCTAATATTTTATTTAACAACAGAGAATTAGAAATTTTTTTCTTTTAAGATACAAGGATGCTTTATTCTATAGAAACACTGAAAAACAAACCTTAGAGTTAAAAATTTGCCCAACATAGATTGGCTAAGGTACAGAAAAGCAAAATGGAAAATACACAACTTTTTCTTAATGAATTCTGTTAGAAATCAAATTATTTCTGCCCATACATATGAAAAGGACATGTCTAGTGAACAATACTCAGGGAAAAAAGGATGGTTAGAGATAATTATCTGGCATAATTAGTAGTAAGTATCAGCTTAGATACCAGGAAAAATGTAATATGAGGAAAACACACAGGGTTTGAGTTGAGTCAGAAATGGAATCAAATCTTAGCACCATCACTACCTGTGATCTTAGGCAAGTTACTTACTAGCCTTTCTGAATCTCAATTTCCCCAACTGTCAAATGAAGCCACCTACTTCAGAATTACAATGACATTTAAATAAGATAAAATAATAAGATATAAGGGTAAAGTGCTTAACACAAGATTTAGGCTAAATAAATATTCATTTGATGGCAGCTTTCATTAGTAAGTTCTATTAAAGGCATTTAATAACAAGCCTTTATAGTCTTTTTGAATTGAATCACATATGTTCTTACAAATGAGTAAGAAAATGATAAATATCACTTTTAAAAACATACAGAGAACACCAACTGGTAATTCACAGAAAAAGAATTATACTTTTAATTAGAGAAATTCAAACTTAAAGATTTTTTTTTTTCAGCCTAACGAATTCACATAATAAAATAATAATATCTATGGTTAGAGAAGCTTAGAGAGGTAAGTACTGCTACTGGGAGGGAACACTTTCTTAAGAACAGGCAATACATGTCAGAAATCTTAAAGACTTCTCTATCCCACACCATTTACCCCCAAATTTTAATTTTCAGGAATTTAGTCTACTAATCTTACAGAAAGATGTTGTGTCCAAAGTTATATTTACAAATATATTATTTGTAATAGAAAATAGACACAATCTCCATCTTCAACTCCATGAAATTGATTTAGGTAAATTAATGGTATAACTACATCATAACCATATGTAGTCATTTTGTAAAGAATATTTATTGATAGTGAAATAATTATATAAGGCTAAATTAAAAAGAGCAAGCCATAGATAATATGGATATAATATGTTTTTTTATAAAAATAGTCACACATTTATCAGCTACTAAAAGGAAACCTCTATACTAAGTCAGCAGTGATTTTATCTCTGGATATACGAATGAGTGATTTTTTTCCTACAAAAGGAAGCAATTTTTTTTTTCCCCAACTCAACTCATTCTCATCTTAAACATGCTGTGTCTTGATTTCTGATTGCTCTTCAAATGACAATGGCTTATACCACTTCTTTCCATACTTCTTTCAAAAAGGAGCTCTGGTAGCATAGTGGCTAAGACACTTGCCTGCTAACCAGACGTCTGGCGGTTCAAACCCACCAGCCACTCCTTGGAAGGAAGGTTGGGCAATCCTACTTCCGTAGTGATAACTGCCTTGGAACCCAAGGAGGGGTCGCTATGAGTCGGGGCCCACTCGATGGCACATAACAACAACAACAATGAGCTATTATTAAAATAAACATACCAGAGGAAGATATCATTAAAGGAATACTGTAATGAATAATGACTCACTAATTGTAGCGTAGTGCCTAAGGCACTTGACTGCTAACCAGAAGGCTGGCGGTTCAAACCCACCAGCCATTCCTCGGAAGGAAGGTTGGGCAATCTACTTCCGAAGTGATACTGGCTCAGAAACCCAAGGAGGGGTCTTTATGAGTTGGATCCAACTGGACGGCACATAACAACAATAATAATCAGGAGTCACAGGGTGGCAGTTAACATACTCAGCTGCTAACTGGAAGCTTGGAGGTTGGAGTCTACCCAGAGGTACCTCAGAAGAAAGCCCTGACAATGTACTTCTAGAAAATCAGCCGCTCAAAATCCTACGGAGCACAGTTCTGTTCTGACACACAGGAGGCTTTCCTGAGTCAGGAATGACTCAAAAGCAACCTTTTTTAAAAATAAATAAATAAATAAATTTGCTGAGACTATCTATATTGGAATTTTTAGTTTTTACTTTTTTAGCAGAGGAATACTTATATTGAGGTTTCTTCCCAGACTGAAATAGAAATATTACCTTTTCTGTAGACAATATCAGAAATAAAGAAAGGAAAGAAGAGACAATGATATTAATGAAGGCTTAATCTTTGGAAATTAATAGCAATTTTAAGCTTCTGATGTAAACAAAACGTGACTCACCATCATCTTTGAAATTAAAAGAAAACTCTGTAAGCAGAGATGAGAGTATGTCAAATTTTTAGAGGAAGTAATACATACTGTGGACATGTTATCAAGAGGGACCAGTCCGTGGAGAAGGACATCATGCTTGGTAAAGTTGAGGGTCAGTGAAAAAGAGGAAGACCCTCAATAGGACGGATTGATGCAGTGGCTGCCACAGTGGGCTCAAACATAGCAATGACTGTGAGGATGGCACAGGACCAGGCAGTGTTTTGCTCAGTTGTACATAAGGTCACCATGAGTCAGAGCTGACTAGAAGGCACCTAAATACAACAACTAGGTATTTTTTAGGCTATTTATAAAAATATACTCACTTAAATAACTAGCAGCACATATAAAGCACTCTCAGAAATTATTAGAGGAACATTTGCTATTTACAGAAAATACATTAATTTTCTCACATTTTAATAGTTTTATAATATTAGTTGCAGTGAAATCTAAAAGTAATGATAAATATTTTAAAAATATTGATGACTGGAGAAGGAAGAGAAAAATTTATTTGGACATTTCTTTAGACCTTGTATTTGTATGTTCTGGGTCATTAACCCTCCCCAGCTAAGTCTGAAAAAAGCATTTATACATTTTATGAAATGTGTTATTTAAGAGATTTAAAACACGTGTACAAAAAGCATACATCTTTCTGATTGAATGCACTTATGAGTACAGGTAAGAGGAATGGGGATTTATTTGTATTGTCTGAAGCTGCTGCTTTATCCTCTAATGTTAAAAAGTAAAATGAAAGTGGGCACACCAGCCATAATACTAGAGATATTCCCAATGAGATATTGTTGAATTGCACAGGGTCTCACCAAATATACTATAAATCACCAACATGGATGTACGTAGATACTCTGAAGCTCAAAGCAGTGTTTTAAAATTTTTTATTTAAATGACAAAACAAAAATTGCCTTTGATGGGTACACTTAGTTAGCATTTTAAAGTTATTACTGAATTTCAGAAAATGTAGGGGTGGTACTAAACCCAACATAAGACACTGTGCTAAGTCTACTCAGTAAGTTTCTATAACAACTTAGAGAGTCCAGGTACTCTGATTCTCAGGTGAGCTAGCAGTCAAGAGGTAGGCTTTATACCTAGCATAAAAAGAAAAGTACCGAACAATAATTCTTTAGAGTCTTATGGATTAAAAAGTCTGTAACAGTTCAAATATAGTATTTTCTAAAAGCAGGTAGCATATAAGAATTAATGACTTTTTCAGTTCCTATAATTCTATTGTTAGGGTAAATGTTAAGAAAAAGAAGCTTCCAGTTACAAGGAAATATTTATTTATTCCTAATAAACACAGGAAAAGACTTGGTGCTATTTTAAAAGAATGAACAAGTACTGAGTATCATCTACAAAGGTAAAAGAATCCTTTAATAACAGGTCATCTTCACTCAGAATCACTGTCTTTTTCAAAACAGGAAGTTATGTACAGCTGAAGAGGGAATCAGAAGTCCTGGCTCAGGTCCCAGCTCAGGCACCAACTAGCTGAGAAAGCCACGTAAGTCGCTTGATTTCTTTCAGCTTCCATTTATACCCATTTTTTAGAACAGTTACACTTTCACTTACTCTGAAAGACTGTTCTTATGTTTTTGTTATCAACTTTCTTAGTAAATATACCACACATGTTGAATTGCATTTAGTTGAATTTATCTTTAAAGAAAAAAAAAAAAAAGATCTCTGCTACCATTATTGAATATTTTGATCAAAAATTCTATAAAAGAGGTCCAGTCAAAAGGGGGAAAATACAAAACAGAATTCCACATTCTCACAGAATCCAGACTTTCTAGAGTCACTGAGCTGGATGAACCCCCACAACTACTGCCCTGAGATAATCTTTAAACCTTAAACCAAAAATGTTGTCATTGTTGTTATGTGCCATCAAGTTGACTCTGACTCACAGCAACTCTGTATGTAATCTTTATAGGAGCAGACTACCAGGTCTTTTCTCCTGTAGAGCTGCTGGGTGGGTCTGAATCATCACCCTTTTGGTTAGTGGTTAAGCACTTTACTATTGCACCACCAGGGCTCTTTAAACCAAATAATACTTTAGCTTAATTTAGGAGGTCTGGTGGCACTGTGGTTAAAGCACTGGCTGCTAACCAAAAAGTCAGCGGTTCAAACCCACCAAGTACTCCACAGCAAAAGATGAGATAGTCCGCTCCCATAAAGATTTATAGCCTTGGAAACCCTATGGGACAGGTTCTATTCTTTCCTATAGGCTTACAATGAGTCTCAATCATCTTGACGGCAGTGGGGTTTTTTTTTTTTCTTTCTTTCTTTTTAATATGCCTTGAGCATTGTGCTCTTTTAAATAATTATCTATATGGGATATAATTGACAGCAGCAACCTCAAGTATTAGAGAGTAAACAGAAGATTTCAAAGAGCAGCTCAAGAAGACAAATTCAATTATAATGAAATGTGCAAAGACCTGGAGTTAGAAAACCAAAAGGGAAGAATATACTCAACATTTCCCAAGCTAAAAAGAACTGAAGAAAATATTCAAGCCTTGAGTTGCAATACTGAAAGATTCTAGAGGCAAAAACTTGAATGATGCTGGAAACATCAAAAGAAAATGGAAAGAATATACAGAGTCACTGTACCAAAGAGAACTGGTTGATGTTCATCTATTTCAGGAGGTGGCATATGATCATGCACCAATGGTATTGAAGGAAAAAGTTGAAGCTGTGCTGAAGGAATTGGCAAAAAACAAGCCTCCAGGAATTGACAGAACAGCTATTGAGATGTTTCAACAAACAGATGCAGTGCTGGAGGCACTTACTCATCTACACCAAGAATTTTGGAAGATAGCTACTTGGCCAACTGACTGGAAGAGATCCATATTTATACCCATTCCAAAGAAAGGTGATCCAACAGAACATAGAAATTATCGAAAAATATCACAAATATCACAGGCAAGTAAAATCTTGCAAAGATGATTCAAAAACAATTGTAGCAGTATATTGACAAGGAACTTCCAGAAATGCAAATTGAATTCAGAAGAGGATGTGAAACAAGGAATAACATTGCTGATGTCAGATGGATCTTGGTGAAAGCAAAGAATACCAAAAAGATGTTGACTTGTATTTTATTGACTATGCAAAGGCATTTGATCATGTGGATCATAACAAATTATGGATAACATTGAGAAGAATGGGAATTTCAGAACATTTAACTGTGCTCATGAGGAACCTGTACATAGACCAGGAAGCTATACTTCAAACAGAACAAGGGGACACTGCATGGTTTAAAATCAGAAAGGGAGTATGTGAGGGTTGTATCCTTTCACCATAATTATTCTATCTGTATGCTGAGCAAATAATCTGAGAATCTGGACTATCTGAAGAAGAACATAGCATCAGGATTGGAGGCAGACTCATTAACAACTCATGATATGCAAAGGACACAACCTTGCTTGCTGAAAGTGAAGATGACTTGAAGCATTTACTGATGAAGATTAAAGACTATGGTTTGCAGCATGGATTACATCTCAACATAAAGAAAATGAAAATCCTCACAACTGGACCAATAAGCAGCATCACAATAAACAGAGAAAAGACTGAAGTTGGCAAAGATTTCATATTACTTGGTTCCACAATCAATACCAATGGAAGCAGCAGTCAAGATATCAGACAATGTATTGCATTGGGCAAATCTGCTGCAAAAGACGTCTTTAAAGTGCTGAAGAGCAAAGATGTCTCCTTGAAGACTAAGATGCACCTAACCCAAGCCACTGTATTTTCAATCACCTCATATGCACGTGAAAGCTAGACAATGAATAAGGAAGACTGAAGAAGAGCTGATGCTTTTGAGTTGTGTTGTTGGTGAAGAATATTAAAAGTACCATGGACTGCCAGAAGAACTAATAAATCTGTCCTGGAAGAAGTGCAGCCAGAATGAATTTTCCTTAAAAACGAGAACAGCCAGACATCGTCTCATCTACTTTGGTCATGTTGTCAGAAGACCACTCCCTGGAGAAGAATATCATGCTTGGTAAAGTGGAGGGTCAGTAAAAAAGAGGAAGGCCTTCAACGAGATGGATTGACACAGTGGCTGCAATGATGGGTTCAGCATAGCAAGGATTATAAGGCTGGCACAGGACCGGGTGATATTTCATTCTGTTTTACATAGGGTCACTATGAGTTGGAGCCGACTGGAGAGCAACTAACAACAACAACACAAACTTAGGAGGCAATGAGTTTATGCTAAAGGAGGAAGAACAGGTTGGCTAAAGAGGGTGAGAACAGCTGCACAATTTGAAGAATGTAATCAGGGTCACTGAATTGTACACGTAGATATTGTTGAACTGGTATATATTCCGCCGTGTATATTTTCAACAACAAAAACAAATTATTATTTACAAAACAAAAAAAGAAGGATGTATTTCCCAGTATAACTCTTCAAAGCACTAGAATAGGTTTTTTACCTGACAATTTGGATATTTAGCAACTAAACTGATTAAATATTTTTGTGTTCCACACAAATATATTTGGCACCTAATAAACACACAATAAATATTTGTTGAATAAATTAGTAAGTAAATGAATCCATTCATTTGTCTAATCTTCCAGGGGAAAAACAGTACAGTGTCCTTAGATTAAATTAGGCATGGAATTGTTACCAGGAATAGAAACAAACTATCTTAGCCTTAGGGTCATGCCCCATGCTGGAGGGAAAGAAAAACGAGCTAGGAAGAAAGAAGTCTCAGTTTTAGTCCCAGCTCTGTCATTAACTTTCTATTACCACTTAACTTGCATGGTCCCAATTTCCCATCTATGAAAATGCAGATATTAAGATCTTTCCTCCATAGATGAGGACAAATAAAATAATAAATATGATAGGGAGAGAAAGAGACAGAGAACTTTGAAAAAAATCAGAACACTTTATAAAGAAAACACCAGCCTCTGATTTCATTCCCATTAAGGAATTGGATTTAGGATTAAAAAAAAAAAAAAAGATTGTGAGAAGAAAACAACAAGAGAAGCAAATCCTCTGCTTCATCAGATTTTCTGCTTGGGGCTGAGAGCTATGCCCCTTAGAAGAAACTGCTCACAGTGATGCCTAAGCAACACTCATAGTGCTCCACCATGACGATTTAAACTCACTGCTGTAGAGTTGGATCTGACTCATAGCAACCCCTCCTTGGGTTGCCAATGGCAGTATCACTACAGAAGTAGATTGCCCAACCTTCCTTCCGAGGAGTGGCTGGTGGATTTGAACCTCTAGCCTTCTGGTTAGCAGTCAAATGCCTGCCTGAGGCACTGTGCCACCAGGGCTCCCCATGATGATTTGCTAGCCCTCTTTTTCTAAACTGACTGTATACCACATATACTTTCCAAATAAATATCAGTTTTATTGACATATAATTCACACACTATGAAATTCACCCTTTAAAAGTGTATAATTCAGTGTATATTTACAAAGCTGTGCAACCATCACCACAACTAATTCCAGAACATTTTCATCAACCCAAAAAGAAACCCCATACCCATCAGTAGTCACTCTCCACACCCCTTTCTCCCTCCAGCCCCTGGCAACTAATAATCTACTTGTTTCTATGCATTTGCCTATTCTGAGCATTTGATAGAAATGGAATAATACAGTATGTGGCCTTTTGTAACTGGCTTCTTTTACCATATATACTTGATAAAAACAGGGTTTTCACTCCACTTTCCTTTTGAGACCTTAGAAAGGCTCTCATATGAAGGGGCATTAAATTCCTTTATTTTGAACAAGAATGGTACAAGCCAATGTTTTGCAAACTCTAACTACAGACTAATTATAACACTAAGTGGATACAAACATTTACTGCTTTTTCCATTGTTCAATAAAAGTTTCAATGAAATTATTCCATCAAATATGAATGGAACAGTAATATTTCTATATTAACATGCATTATATAGTCATTTAAAATTTTATAAAACTAAGTTAATAAATTAAATATTATATACATATTACTATTTGATTACTAATTGTTTCTTTATCATTATAAACTAACAGTTTATAATTAAAAATGTAGGAAAAAGCACTATTTTGGAAGATCTTCTCATTAAAAATATAAGGGAGACTGATTTATATTCAGGATTGTCTTATATTTGGAACTAAACAATCCCAAGATCATTCAAAGGCATGGTCAGATCTGATGATCCTCAGGCCTAAAATAACTGCAGCTATCTCCTCTAGGATTATTATTATTATTTTATTGTGACTTGGGTGAAATTTTACAGAGCAATTTCATTTTCCATATAGCAGTTCATACACATTTTGTCTTATGACACTGACTGCAACTTCGCATAATGTAACAGCTCTCTTCCCACTTCCTCCCCATAGTTACCTGTTCCCTGCGTCCTTCCCTCCCATGCACTCCTGCTCCCGCTCCAGCTGTCTCCCTGTGCATACATTGCCCTTCTGTTCTCCCATGATTGATTTCTCCAAAGAGTGTATCTACCTGATGTAAATGTTCAGCCCATATGCTGGTCTTTTATTTGGCTGGAAGCCACAGGAGTGAGTTCAATTCCAGACCTGCAGCTAGAGGCCATAGTCTCAGTGATTTCACCAGGCTCTATTAGACCAGCAACGCTGTTTGTTTTTTAATGATTTTGCGTTTTGTTCCACATTGTTCTCCCACTTTATCCAGGATCTCCTACACAGATCCCTCTCTGAGTAGTTGACAGTGGTAGCTGGGTACCATCTAGTTCTTCTGGTCTTATGGTTATACAGGCTGTCTCCTCTAGGATTTTAAAAAGTGGTTAAAAGTCCAATTCTTAGCACATACTTCAAGAGAGCATTAAACTCTGTAAGAGCCTATCATACCAAAAATTGAGTGAGGTGATTTAATTTATTTGAGAAAACAAAACTGGTTGCTGTCAAGTCAATTCTAATTCATAGCAACCCTGTAGGACAAAGCAGAACTGCCCCATAGGGCTTCCAGGGCCATAATCTTTATAGAAGCTGACTGCCACATCTTTCTCCCATAGAGTGGCTGGTGGGTTTGAACGGCTAACATTTAGGTTCGTAGCTGAGCACTTAACCATTGTACCACCAGGGTGCTTAGTTGACAAAACACGTAACAAATTTAGAATCTTTGATTGTTAGAGAATGAAGTGATCTTAGAAGCTGCTGGAAACTGGTGAAGTAAAGAAAATGAGGTTCAAAGAGGTAAAAGTACTTATCCAAAGTCATGTATCATAATGGCCTGCTAGGCTAAGTGGTTCTCATGAGCTCTGGTAGCATAGTGGCTAAAGCACTTGACTGCTAACCAGAAGGATGGCAGTTCAAACCCACCAACCACTCCTCGGAAGGAAGATTGGGCAATCCTACTTCCGTAGTGATACTGCCTCAGAAACCCAAGGAGGGGTCGCTATGAGTCGGGGCCGACTCAACGGCACATAACAACAACAACAACAGGCTAAGTGGTTCTCATGACTTATTTCTTAGAACTCTCAATGACCTCATTCATGTCCCTAGTTTACAGCTAAAGTTTAGAGAGGTTAAATAACTTGCTCAAAGTCACACAGCTAACAAGGGGCAGAGCTGGGACTGCATCTCAGGTCTCTGTAACTTCACAGCCCAGAGCTTTTAATCACTTTGCTATATAAGCCTTCGGCTCCTCATCAGAGCCCTCTGCTGAGAATCATCTGGTTGAAAAACACATTTAGCGAGTTTGAAATTTCTAAATTAATTTAATTGGAACAGAAGAAAACATTATTGGAAATTAGCAAAAGCTTTGACCAAATAAGAGAAAAAGGGGAAAGACAATTATGTTAGTTCATAAGTACATCTAATAAAAAAATAAAACAAAACCCACTGCAGTACAGTCGATTGTGACTCATAATGACACTATAGGACAGGGCAGAACTGCCCCATACAGTTTCCAAGGCTATAAATCTTCACAGAAGGAGACCGCCACATCTTTCTCCTGCGGAGCAGCTGGAGAGTTCAAACCATCGACCTTTCAATTGGCAGCTGAGCACTTTAACCACTATACCACCAGGGCTCCTGTACCTAATAAAAGGCACAGGTTATTCCAAAAAGTCAGTATTACCTTGTTAATTCTCTCAGTTGAGTCACCTCAGCATCTCGTTGACGTAACGTTATTCCCAAGATCTGATTTTCCTTTTCAGAAGCTTCTAATTTAAACTGGGAGCTTTTCATATTGACTAAGGCTTCCTCCAATTCTAAAACATCAAAAACAAAAACAAAAAAAGTCAGCTTTCTTATTATTTTTTAAAAATGTGACCATGATTACAGTCCAAATAAATACCAATTTTCATCCTTGTTGACTCAATGTCGAATTGCTGTTTATTTTCAAGGATAGTTTGATCTTTCTCTTTGAATATACTGGCAAATTTTTTGTTTTCGTCTTTCTGGTTTTCAATCACTTTTAAGAGCTCTTCATTTTTACTCTGTAGTAACTCCTGACTCTTCAGTGACTCTTGCAATTGATTTTGTAGTGACATGTTCAATGACTGAAGAGAAAACACTGTAAGACAAAGCAAAACAAAACAAGAGATGAAATAGTTGTTTCCCTAATTTAAAAGGTACAAACCTAGAAAGATCTAGGGCTTTTTTGGTTTGTTTGTTTTTAAAGGCCTGGATTATTCTGTATTTAGCAGAGAGTTCTACCACATTCTTTTTAATGGTTATAAAAGTATATGCCCACCATTCATCTCACAAACACACCCTTGACTGAATGGTTACTATGTGTGAGGCATTGTGTTAGAATCTGGGGTTACATACAGCAGTGTACAAAACATACTTGGCCTTGCTCTCATGGAGCTGATAACAAACAAATAATTATAAACAGTAATGAATGCTTTGAAGGGAACAATAACAGAAGAGCAGAGAACAAAAAAAGAAAAGTAACTTGTGGTAACAGAAGGCTTCATAGAGGGGATGATGTGAGTTAAGGTTGTGTGTCCACTTGGCTGGGCCTGGTTTTGAGTAGCTGGGCCTCTGGATGTAGTTATTCCTCACAATGAGACTGGTAATCAACTAAGTAGCTACCTTAGGGATGAGGTCTGCTTCCAGTATAAAAGGAGAAGTTTTGGAAAGGTCTCTGTAGTTTTTTGGCATGTTTGAACCCTGCATGTAGCTGTGTCTTCATTTAGCAGCCTGCCATGTTTTCCTGCAGATTTTGGGACTGTCTCCGGACTTGAACTGGCCTGCTGTGCTGTTTGGTAATACTGGGACTGTGCCACTTTCTTTGTCAACCTTGAGCTTGTCAGCGTCAGCAGCCAGCAGCTTCCTGAGTTGAGAAAAGCCTCCAGCTTCAGTGGGCCAGAACAAGAGGCATATCCAAGATTGAGGGGCTTTTACCCAGCTCCTAGAGCTGGCACTTTGAACTCAGACTTCTAGCCTGCCAAACTGTAAGAGAATAAACTCCTATCTGTTAAAGCCATCCACCTACGGTATTTTCTGTTAGAGCACCACAAAGTAACCAAGACAGATGAGTTTTAAACTATGACCAGAGGGTGACAAGAAGATAGAAGGTTCAAGAGGGCAAATGAAGAGCCTAAAGCAATGCCTTGAGATAGCCAAAGGCCCAGTTTTCTTGAGGAACTAAATAGAGACTAGAGTGGCTAGAATGTGGTAAACAAGGGAGAGAAGGGGGAAAGTGGAACTCAATTACATTGTAGAGGCAGGCAAGGGCCAGACAATGTAAGGTCTCCTTGACTCCAAGTAATGTTTATCTCAAGTGCAAGGGGAAGCTATTTAAAGTAAAAGGCAGAATAATTTCATAAAAGATAACTCTGGTTCTACTGCAAATAAAAGACTGGGGGGAGGGGGATCGTACAGAGAGCCAGCAAAGGAGCAAAGGGAGCACACTAGTTCAATTAATAGATAACACTGGCTTAGACCAAGCTACTGATGAAATTGAACAATTCTTTAAAATGCTCTGTTGGGTGCTCCTATTTTTATTATTGTTTTGTAAGAGAGATCTTTATATATTTTCAAAATTAAGCCTTTGTCAGGTATTATAAAATTTTCCCCATGTTGATGCTTTTTTAATATAATTTTGCTGTGCAGAAATCTTAAATTCCTGAGAGTATATTTTATCAACCTTTTGTGACATCTAAGCTTTTGTCAGGCTGAGGAAAGACTATGTGTTAAAAAGCAAAGATGTTACTTTGAAGACTAAGGTGCCTGACTCAAGCCATGGTATTTTCAATAGCCTCATAAGCATGTAAAAGCTAGGCAATGAATAAGGAAGACCAAAGAACAACTGATGCATTTGAATTATGGTGTTGGAGAAGAATATTGAATATATTATGGACTGCCAGAAGAATAAGCAAATCTGTCTCAGAAGTATAGCCAGAATGCTCTTTAGAAGTGAGGATGGTAAGACTTCATCTTGTACTGTAGACATGTTATCAGGAGGGACCAGTCCCTGGAGAAGGACACCTTGCTTGGCAAAGAAGAGGGTCAGTGAAAAAACAAAGACCTTCAAGATGGAGTGACACAGCAGTTGCAACAATAGGCTCAAACTACATAGCAATGATTGTGAGGATGGTGTAGGACCAGGCAGTGTTCCGTTCTGTTTTACGGGTCTCTGTGAGTCCAAATGACTTGATGGCACCTAACAACAATAGGAAAGGTGTCCAAGAATACCAAAAAAGGGAAGGAAAAAAGTTCTCATCAACTAAATTTTAAGTTTTTTTCTTTTCTTTTACTTTAAGTTCTGTGATCCATAAGGACAATTTGGCATATCTGTCAAAATTGAGGCTATATATAGCCTTTGACACAGCAGTTCTACTGCTATAAATCTATCCTACAAAAATGCTCACATATGTGCACAAAAACACAGGATTTTTATTGCATCATTGTTTGTATTTTTTTAAAAAGTGCCTACATATTTATCAGCAAAGGTCTTTAAATAAATTGTGGTAGAGCAGTATAAGTGGAATCCACAAGCAGTTCTTAAAGAAGCATATTTATGTATCTGATATAAAAACATCCACTGTGGCAAGTAAATAAATGTAAGCTACAGAAGAATATATACAGTTATGACCTCATTTTTAGAAAGGAAAAAGTGCATATGTAGTTCTATTAGTGCCTGCCACATAATAAGTACTTGTTAAATAAGTGAATTATATATGAATAGAAGATGTCTGAAAGAAAATAGTTTTTTTGTTTGTTGTTTTAAAAACAGAGGTATATTATTGAGAAGTGATAGCACAGATCTTTTATATTTATGTATTGCTGCACCATTGTAAATTTCAGTAAGCATTATTTCTACTTTTAAAAAGCTGTTTGGTTTTTTTTTTTTTTAAAAAAAAAAAGAAAAAGAAAATCCACCTAGACAAAATAATTAGGAAAGCCCAATTCTTTATCAATATTTCCAGAGCCACAGATTTTAACACTTATGTTTAAAGTTTTTTTTACCTACATTTAAGAAGGTTGCCTTCCAGAGAACTAGATGTCTTTTGAGTATTTTCTCGTTCTCTAAGTTGCTGGTTCAAAATTCTCACTTGCCTAAAAGAAATTATAAAGAAACTTGAATGCAAGAAGCCAGAGCCCATTAACAGTGTACTTTAGACAATCATTCATAAAAAAGCAAGAAAGAAAACAAACAATGGCAGTCAGCAGGACAGCAGAGGTCCATTCACTCCTAAAACAAAGAGACAAAAACCAAATGAATAAAACAATACTATTGTTATGGAGCCCAAGATAATTGAAAAGAAATAGCTCTAGCAGTAGAAACAGTTTTCAAGAGGATATGTACACAGATATCCTAGGAGGTAGGATCAGGTGAGGCTGAAAGACAGAAGGAGCGGAAGGGTAGCCCAGGAAGGGATGTTGGGAAAGCATAAAACCATTCCTCACTAGTAAGAGAGGGTACTTTTGCTCCCTCCCCTCTTGTCTTCTCTCTTTACCTTTTAATGATTTATTCTTTCCTTCTATTTATCTCATTTCCTATCTCCTCTTGCTATTTTCTTCCTCCTTTTGTCTCCCTTCTCTGTATCTTCATTACTGTAATCATCTACTTTGTTAAAGATCTGTCATCACTATGAACTAGAACATGGGGAGGGACTGAGTGCTATAAGTCATCTGTTAGATGTTTTCACACAATGAAAAAATTGGGAGACACAAACCAATGCTTCTAATTATTTATTAACTGGTAAAGGTAATATCCTTATTTAATTAACAAGAATAAGCAGCAACTTCACAACAGGTAGCTGCTTCACAAAACAGGAATAAGCAAATGAACATTAAAAAGTGTTCTAGTCTTTGTTTCTGAATGTTTTATAACACATTTTTTTAATAACACATTTTTGAAATTTTTTTTTTTTTTTTTTAAGTATTTACTTCCAAGGAGCTCTGGTAGCATAGTGCCTAAGGCACTTGACTGCTCACCAGAAGGCTGGCAGTTCAAACCCACCAGCCACTCCTCGGAAGGAAGGTTGGGCAATCCTACTTCCGTAGTGATACTGCCTCGGAAACCCAAGGAGGGGTCGCTATGAGTCAGGGCTGACTCTACGGCAAACAACAACAACAACAACAATTTACTTCCAAGAAGGAATCGAGGCTTTAAAAAAAAAATACTCCCTGGTATCTTTCCAAATATTTTTTTCCCCAGTTGCTGGCAAGGCAATTCTTATGATGACATAGGGTGACCCCACGTGTTTCAGAGAATTGTGCTCCATAGGTTTTTTCAGTGGCTTCTTTTTCAGAAGTAGATTGCCAGGCCTTTCTTGTGAGGAAATTGGGTAAACTTGAACCTTCTGTTAGTGGCCAAGTGCATTAACCATATATACCATCAAAGGACTCTTTTCTAGAATTATTTATCTAAAAATATTCTGTATTAGAATGTTTATTTTTGTTGCTGATTCTAAAATGACAGTACCCTACCTCACACTATTTACATGTATTAAATCCAGATGGACTGAGAGCTAAACATAAAATATACTAACAAAAAAACAAACAAAACAAGTATAGGTATGTGTTGCTTAATATCCACAATATATTCTGTGAATTAGGACATTATGTGATTCGGATGTTGTATAAACACCATATTAAAATCTTTTGGGAGCCATTTCTGGTTGTCCTCATCGCCACTGCTGCCAATGCTGGTGCTGCTGGTGGAGGCTGAAGAGTGTGAGTGATGGCCATGGTAGATGAGAGGGCAGCCGCAGAAGAGGAACAAGAGGAAGCAAGGGGGGGGGGGGGGGGAGCGGAATGTATCCCGCCCTGCATGCCTGCCTGACAAAGCCAAGAGCTGTGCCCAGAGCCACATTCTCCCTTCCTCACCTGCCTGTATCCCATCCATGGTCCAGTGTTGCAAGAGTCTGGGTTTAGGGTCTTTAAAATTATTGTTGTTGTTAGGTGCCGTCAAGTCAGCTCTAACTCATAGCAACCCTGTATACAACAGAACAAAACACTGCCCGGTCCTGTGCCAGCCTCACAATCCTTGCTATACCTGAGCCCATTGTTGCAGCCACTGTGTCAATCCATCTCATTGAGGGCCTACCCCTTTTTCATTGACCCTCCACTTTACCAAGTGTGGTAGTTATGTTTGTGTGTCAACTTGGCTGGGCCTGGTTGAGTGGCTGGGCAGCTGGTCGTAGTTATTCCCCATGACGAGACTGGCAATCAACTCCAAGGTGGGATCTACCACAAGCAGCTGAGAAGCTGCCTTTAGGATATGGTCTGTTTCCTGTATATAAGGAGAAGCCGTGGGAATGGTCTTTAGCTTATGACACGTTTGGACCCTGCATGTAGCCGTGTTGTTGTTCAGCAACCTGCCATGCTCTGCCAACCTTGGGACTTATAATGGACTTAAATTAATGGCCTGCCACGTGGTTTGGTAACTGTGCCTTTTTACCTGTCAACCTTGGACTTGGCAGCCTGAGCAGCTAGCAGCTGTCTGAGTGAAGAAAAGCCTCTAGCTTCAGTGGGCCAGGAGCTGGAGGCAGAGCTGAAGTCTAAGGCTGAAGGGCTTTCACCCAGCTCCTAGAGCTTGGCACTTTGAACTGGACTTAAAGCCTCCAAATTTAAGAATAAACTCCTGTTTGTTTAAGCCATCCCATTTGTGGTATATTTCTTGTCAGAGCGGCACTAGGTAACCAGAACACCAAGCATGATATCTTTCTCCAGGGAACAGTCCTTCTGACAACATGACCAAAGTAGGTGAGACTAATAAGTCTGGCCATTCTCGCTTCCAAGAAGCACTCCGGGTGCCCTTCCTCCAGGACAGATTTTTCAGTTCTTCTGGCAGTCCATGGTACGTACCTTCAGTATTCTTCACCAAAAGCACAACTCAAAAGTATCAACTCTTCTTCAGTATTTCTTATTCATTGTGCAGCTTTTACATGCATATGAGGGGACTGAAAATATCATGGCTTGGGTTAGGCACACCTTAATCTTCAAAGAGACATCTTTGCTCTTCAACACTTTAAAGAGGTCTTTTGCAGCAGATTTGCCCAGTGCAGTACCTCATCTGATTTCTTGAGTGGTGTTTCCATTAGTGTTGATTGTGGAACCAAGTCATATAAAATCTTTGCTAACTTCAATCTTTTCTCCATATATCATGAAGCTGCTTATTGGTCCAGTTCTTAGGATTTTCATTTTCTTTATGTTGAGATGTAATACATACTGCAGTCCTTAATCTTCATCAGTAAGTGCTTCAAGTCATCTTCAGTTTAAGCAACCAAAGTTGTGTCATCTGCTTATCACACGTTATTAATGAGTCTTCCTCCACTCCTGATGCCACATTCTTCTTCATACAGCCCAGTTTCTCAGATTATTTGCTCAGCGTACAGATTGAATTAAGTATGGTGAAAGGATACAACCCTGTCACACTCCCTTCCTGATTTTAAACCATGCAATATCCCCTTGTTCTGTTCAAACAACAGTCTCCTGGTCTATGTACAGGTTCCTCATGAGTACAATTAAGTGTTCCGGAATTCTCATTCTTCTCAATGGTACCCATAATTTTTATGATCCACACAATTGAATGTTTTTGCATAGTCAATAAAACACAAGTCAACATCTTTCTGGTATTCTTCACTTTCAGCCAAGATATCATGGCTTGGATCAGGTGCATCTTAGTTTTCAAAGTGGCACCTTTGCTCTTTAACACTTTAAGGAAGTCATTTGCAGCAGATTTGCACAGTGCAATACATCATCTGATTTCCTGATTGTCACTTTTATCAGCATTGATTGTGGATCCAAGTAAAATGAAATCTCTGACAAATTTAATCTTTTCTACATTTATCGTGATGCTGCTTATTGGTCCAATTGTGAGGATTTCTGTTTTCTTAAACTGAAGTATAATCCACACTGAAGTCTGGATTCTTTGATCTTTATCAATTGCTCATATGCAAGCTCAAGATGAAGCAGAAGAAAATTAAAACAAGTCCACAAGAGCCAAAATATAACCTTGAGTATGTCCCACCTGAATTTAGAGACCACTTGAAGAATGGATTTGACATACTGAACACCAATGACTGAAGACAAGATGAGTTGCAGGATGACATCAAGAACATCATACACGAAGAAAGCAAAAGGTCATTAAAGAGACAGGAAAGGAAGAAAAGACTGAAATGGATGTCAGAAAAACTCTGAAACTTGCTTTTATACAAAGAGTAGCTAAAGCAAAGGGAAGAAACATTTAAAGAGGACTTATAAACCTTTAAGAAAGGCAATCCTGAAGAAAGTGACAAAGGATAAGAATGGGCAATTCACATAAGAAACAGAAATGGCCTATGAACTTATGAAAAATGCTCAGCATAATATGGAAAACTGCAGATGTAAAACTGATATTTTTGTCCACTAGAATGTCAAAAATAGAAGCAAACGATACTTAAGTGTTTTGAGGGCATGGGTAAATGAATTATTTCACATGGTTAAAGTCTACTGATTACAACCATTTTAGATGGTAATTTTGTAGTATTCATCCATATGTAAAATATTCATAATCTTTGACAAAGTAATTTTAACTCTAGGTTATTTAGCCTCAGAAATAGTTGTACATGTATAAAAGTATCTATAACCTTGTAGATGTATACAAGGATGTTCACAATAGCAATATTTAACAGTAAAAAGTTCAAAACAATTTAAAATGGTACATGAATTATGGTATATCCATGGACATTTACACATACTAACAGAAAAATTCTCAGGACACATTATGAAGTGAAAAAAGTAAGTTGCAGACCAGCATTATAATTACTCTATTTATGTTTTTTAAAGTTCTATTATGTGTACAAATGTGTTTTGGTAGCAGATAAAGCATTTGGCTGCTAACCAAAAGGGAAGCAGTTCAGACTCACCAGCCAGTCCACAGAAAGAAGATGGGGCAATCTACTTCTGTAAAGATTTATGGCCTCGGAAACCTAATGGGGGTTGCCATGAGTCGGAACTGACTTGATAGCAGTGAGTTTGTTTTTTTTGGTTTTTGAGTGCCATTCTAACAGAAAAATACCACAAATGGGTGGCTTTAACAAACAGGGATTTATTCTCTTACAGTTTTGGAGGCTAGAAGTCTGAGTTCAAAGTGCCAGTTCTAGGGGCTGGGTGAAAGCCCCTTGACCTTGGGCTTCAGCTCTGCCTCTTACTCCCAGCCCACTGAAGTTGGGGCATTTCTTCACTCAGGCAGCTGCTGACTGCTGAGGCTGACAAACCCAAGGTCAACAAATGGAATGGCACAGTCCCAAAATTATCAATCAACACAGCAGGCTACTAATTCAAGTCCATTAACAGCCCCCAAATCAGCAGACAACATGGCAGGCTGCTGAATGATGACTCAGCTACATGCAGGATGCAAGCATGCCAAAAGCTGTAGACTTTTCTCTATGCTTCTTCTTAGATCCTGGAAATAGACCACATTCCTAAGGCAGATACTCAGCTCCTCCAATAGATTCCACCATGGAGTTGATTACCAGTCTCATCATGGGGAATAACTATATCCAACTGCCCAGCCACTCAAAACCAGGTCCAGCCAAGTTGACACACAACTACCACAATGTGTCTGTGTAGTATGTATACACAGATTGATATAAAAGTTTCTGAAAGGAAATACACGAATCACTTAACAGTGGGGAGACAAGTAGAGATAGTATATGTAAAATAAAACTGATGGCTTACTCTATATCTTCTGTATTATTTTAATTCTTTCACAAGATTATATTATTGTGCCATTAAAATTAATGAAGGCAACCTAAATGATAAGGACAAATTCTTAGAGGCACACACCTACCCAAACTAAATGAAGAGGAAACACAAAGTCTCAACAGACCCGTAACAAGTGAAAAGATTAAATCAGTGACAAAAACCAAGTCCTGGACTAGATGGCTTCACTGGGAATTCTACCAAAACTTAATGAGGGCAAAGGCCTCAAACATTTCCAAAATGGTAACTTTAATAAAATTCTGATTTTCTAAAATGGTTTCCCCTTTATAAGAAAGAATGTACATCTAGAAAAGGTAGCATACACTGGTGATCCAGAACTCCATGCTCCTTTTCAAAACTGTAAGTGGTGATGTTCTCTTATATATCAAGTATGTGAAGGTAACTAGCCTGACAATCTTTTTGTGTGCTCCTGGTAAGATTTCTCTTTCCCGTAAAGACAATCCAAACTTTTCATCACTCACTGGAGTCTCATTTTTACCCTTCTCCTCTACTGGAATACTTTGCTATTTTCATTAAAATAACATAGACTGGGGACAAATGGATATCCTTCTGTCCCAGGGCTACTAATTCATATGTATGGATATCAGTTCTCACTTCTTTCTAGTCGCAGAGAACAAAAGGTCTCATCTCTCCCCCTCTTCCTGTGCCCTTATACTCCTATATTATTCCCTTTATCTTTTCATCTGCAGCTTCTCCCTCTTTGCCACCTCACAGGCCTGAACTGAGATGCATACTAAAATTGTTTCCATATTTAAGAAAACACTTCCTCCCATCTAACTACTATACTACTAGCTACTCTCTTCCTTGCTTTCAGAGCCAGGTTTTAAAATCCTAAGTGTTCTAAAAAAATGATTCGTAATGAATGATGTATACATAAAAATGGATAGCGTTATATATGCTATTTAAAATAACATGTATTAAATTCAAATATATTTGATCTTAACATTTTAACAAAGGAAAAGAAAAACTGCTGACATTTACACAAATTTTTTTTCCAATTTACCCATGATTTTTAACATAGCTTATTGAGGTAAAAATAACACACAATAAACTGCATGTATTTAAAGTGTACAATTTGATAAGTTTTGACATCTGATGTGATAAAACCATTACAATAATAAACAAACCAAACACTGTCGTGGAGTCGGATCCAACTCATTGCGATCCCTCCTTGGGTTCGCTTGGAATACTGAGGCAGTATCACTATGGAAGTAGATTGCCCAACCTTCCTTCCGAGGAGTGGCTAGTGGGTTTGATTCGCCAGCCTTCTGGTTAGCAGTCAAATGCCTTAGGCATTATGCCACCAGAGCTCCCACAACAATAAAGGTAATTAATATATTTTTTGTTGTTGTTGTAGTTGGGTGCTGTTGAGTCAGCTCCAACTCATAGCAACCCTGTGTATAATAGAAAGAAACACTGCCCAGTCATGTGCCATCCTCACAATCCTTGCTATGCTTTAGCCCATCCTTGCAGCCACTGTGTCAATCCATGTCACTGAGGCTCTTCCCCTTCTTTGCTGACCCTCTACTTTACCAAGCGTGACATCCTTCTCCAGGGAATGGTCCTTTCTGACAACATGACCAAAGTAGGTCAGACGAAGTCTGCCCATTCTCGCTTCCAAGAAGCATTCCGGCTGCACTTCTTCCAGGACAGATTTGTTTGTCTGCTGTCAGTCCATGGTACTTACAGTATTCTTCGCCAATACCACAACTCAAAGGCATCAACTCCTCTTTGGTCTTCCTTATTCATTGTCCAGCTTTTACATGCACAGGAACAAAAAAACAAACCAAACTCACTGCTGTGGAGTCGGATCCGACTCGTAGTGACCCCTCCTTGGGTTTCTGAGGTGATATCACTACAGAAGTAGATTGCCCAATCTTCCTTCTGAGGAGTGGTTGGTGGGTTTGAACTGCCAGCCTTCTAGTTAGCAGTCAAATGCCTCAGACACTACGCCATGAGAGCTCCCACACACATGAGGCAATTGAAAATACCATGACTTTGGGCAGGCACACCTCAGTCTTCAAGGTGACATCTTTGCTTCTAAACACTTCAAGGTCTTTTGCAGTAGATTTTCCTAGTGCAATATGACATCTGATTTCCTGACTGCTGCTTCCATGGGTGTTGACCGTGGATCCAAGTAAAATGAAATCCCTGACAACTTCAATCTTTCTCTGTTTATCACAATGTTACTTATTAGTTCAGTTGTAAGGATTTTGTTTCCTTTATGTTGAAATGTAATCCACACTGAAGACTGCAGTCTTTTATCTTCATCAGTAAGTGCTTCAAGTCATCTTCAGTTTAAGCAACCAAAGTTGTGTCATCTGCATATCACAGGTTGTTAATGAGTCTTCCTCCAATCCTGATGCTGTGTTCTTTATATAATCCAACTCCTCGGATTATTTGCTCAGCGTACAGATTGAAATAAGTATGGAGAAAGGATACAACTTGATGTACACCCTTCCTGATTTTAAACCATGCAGTATCCCCTTGTTGTGTTCGAATGACAGCCTCTTGGTCAATGTACAGGTTCCTCATGAGAACAATGAGGTGTTCTGGAATTTCTATTCTTTGCAATGTTATGCATAATGTGTCATGATCCACACAATTATTCCACACAGAATGATTTTGCATAGACAATAAAACACAGGTAAACCATCTTTCTTGTATTCTTTGTTTTCACCTAAGATCCATCTGACATCAGCAATGATATTCCTCATTCCACATCCTCTTCTGAATCCAGCTTGCATTTCTGGAGGTTCTCTATCAACCTATTGCTGTAACTGTTTTTGAATTATCTTCAGAAAAAGTTTATTTGTGAATGATATTAATGAAATTTTTGACATTTTCCACATTCTTTTGGATCACTTTTCTTTAGAATGGGCCCAAATATTGACCTCTTCCAGTCAGTTGGCCAGGGCTTTCAAATTTCTTAGCATACATGAGTAAGTTCCTCCAGTGTTGCATCCATTTGTTGAAACATCTCAATGGGTATTCTATCAATTCCTGGAGCCTTGTTTTTCACAAATTCCTTTGGTGCAGCTTGGACTTCTTCCACTACTATTGGTTCTTGATCATATGCTACCTCTTGAAATAGTTGGACACTGATAGATTCTTTTGATCTAGTGACTCTGTATTCCTTCCATCTTCTTTTGATGGTCCTGCATCGTTCAATATTTTGCCCATAGAATCTTTCAGTACTGCAACTCGAGGCTTGAAATTCTCCTTCAGTTCTTTCAGCTTGAGAAATGCTGAGCATGTTTTTTCCTTTTGGTTTTCTAACTCCAGATCTTTGTACATTTTATTATAATACTTTGTCTTCTCAAGTTGCCCTTTGAAATCTTCTGTTCAGTTCCTTTATTTCAGCATTTCTTTCATTCACTTTACCTACTCAAGTTTCAGAGTCTTCTGACATCCATTTTGGACTTCTCTTCCTTTCCTTTCTGTCAGCTGCAGGGATCCAGGTGAGGAGAGAGAACCCCAGGCACGCCCAAAGCAGCAGGGCAGAAAAATGGGAGAAAGGGGATTAAAAGCCAGGAACCCAGGCAGAAGAGCAGTCAGCCACAAGGATCCAGGTGAGGAGAGGGAACTCAGGCATGCCCAAAGCAGCAGGGTAGGAGAGTGGGAGAAAGGGGATTAAAAGTCCCAGGAACTGGGACAGACGAGCAGTCAGCCGCAAGGATTCAGGTGAGGAAAGAGAACCCAGGCGTGCCCAAAACAGCAGGATGGGAGAGCAGGAGAAAGGGGATTAAAGCCCAGGAACCTGGACAGAGGAGCAGTCAGCCGCAGGGATCCAAGTGAGGAGAGGTAACTCAGGCACGCCCAAAGCAGCAGGGTGGGAGAGCAGGAAAAAGGGGATTAAAAGGCCAGGATCCCAGACAGAGGAGGACTCAGCCGCAGGGACCCAGGTAAGGGTGGTACGAGAGGTTTCCAACAGGGAGACAAACCTGTCTGTCGGTTTGTCCTACCAAGGTGACGTGTTGATGTGAGTTTTGAGGCTGAGCCACTGTTGTTTCAAACCCAGCGGAATGCACATGGTGCACAGGTATCAGCCCAGCTTACAGACTGAGACAGACTAGGAAGAAGGAAGAGGCTATCCAATTCTCAAAAAATTGGCCAAGGAAAACCTTATGAATAGCAAAGAAGCACTGTTTGATACATTACCACGCAACTTTATGAATAGTCCAGTTAGGTTAGAAGGCTCTCAAAATAGGACTGGGAAAGAGCTGAAACATCTGAGTAAACCCAGCCTTACTCATATGGATAAGGTAAAGCTTTTGAGACCTCCATTTGCTGATATGGCACCACTCAAATTGAAGAGAAACAGCCGCAGACATCCATTAATCATCAGAACATGGAATGTACAAAGTATGAATCTAGGAAAATTGGCAGTTGTCAAAAATGAAATGGAACGCATAAAGAGTGATATCCTCGGCATTAGTGAGCTGAAATGGACTGGTTTGGGCCACTTTGAATCAGACAACCATAAGATCTACTATGCCAGGAATGACAGTTTGAAGAGGAATGGCGTGGCATTCATCATCACAAAGGATGTTTCAAGATTGTCCTGAAGTACAATGCTATCAGTGATAGGATAATATCCATACACCTACAAGGAAGACCTATTAATACAACTATTATTCAAATTTATG
>NW_006921832.1:369618-396836 GCF_000298275.1 Orycteropus afer afer
ACTTCATCTCACGTACTTTGGACATGTTGTCAGAAGGGACCATTCCCTGGAGAAGGATGTCATGCTTGGTAAGGTGGAGGGTCAATGAAAGAGGGGAAGGCCCTCAACGAGATGGATTCACACTGGCTGTGACGATGGACTCAAGTATAGCAAGGATTATGGAGCTGGCACGAGACCAGGAGGTGTTTCGTTCTGCTGTGTACATAGGGTTGCTATGAGTCGGACACGACTTGACGGCACCTAACAACAACAGCAACAACAAGTACACAGAAACATAATTGATTTTTTATATTAATTGGATATCCTGCAACCTTGCTAAACTCAAATGAGTTCTAGTTCTAGTAACTTTTTGTAATATCTGTAACATTTTCAACAAAGATTACAATGTCATCTGTAAATAGGATAGTTTTACTTGTTCCTTTCTAATAGCACTGGTTTTTCCTCTTTTGGGGGCCTTATTGCATCAGTTAGAATCTCTGGATAATGTCAAATAGAAAGAATAATCATTATTTGCTGAATAACATTCAGACATTTTTCTCTAGTTTATATAGAGGCAAAAAGAAGACCTAAATGGAATGTCTAAATAAGTGGGTGATATTTAAATATTATTTTAAAATATCACATATTGAAGTTAGGATTACATGATTTTAACCAAAATAAAAATAAATAAAATGAAGTAAAAAGAACGATTAATCAGAACTGACAAACAACTTTAACCAATATTTTTTCTTTTACTTAAATTGATATTAATTCCTACACTACAATTAATAGGATATGCAAAACATTAAGAGTTTGGAATTTATACTGTCAAGATTACTAACACATTCTTTTCTATAACTGTAATTCCCATAGCTGTCTAATCTGTTCTACATAAAAATAGATTCCCTGGTCTTCTCTCATCCATTTCTTTATTTGAACTCATCTGTTAATTGACTGGACTTTGCCATGGAAGAGTTTTTTTACAAGAAACAGAAGAACTTAAGTATTTCTTTCCAAAGTTCCCACACTTTGAAAATATGACCGCTAACTTTTTACTAAAAGGACAGCTGGACTGCATATGAGATTTTTGGGGTATGCTTTCTTTTCCTTAGAAGTTTGTAAATGCTGTTCTACTATCTTCTGGCAACTAATATTGTTGTGAAAGTCTGATACTTCCTTTTTTCTTTTGGAGTGTTAATAAAAATTATTATATTTTTATTCTTTAGGTGTAGTAACTTTATCAACATATGTCTTAGTATTGATTGTTTTGCATCATTTTTCTGGGACCTTGTATATCTCTTAATCTGCAGACACAAAATTTTAGATTAGTAAATTTCTCTTTATTTATATATCTTTTAGTAATGTTTCAGACCATTTATTCTGTTCTCTTTTCCAGAAACATTGATTATGTCAACTTGCATCTCTCATTTCTCTTGTATATGTATCATGTATAATAATTTTTAGGTCATTCTTTTCCCATGTTAATTTCTTCAAGATTATCCACCATGCATTTAGTCACTTAATAAGCATTTATTAGACTGAGCACTAGGCACTAATCTCATACTGTAGATACAGTAACAAATAAAACAAAATTCAGCCTTCCTATTGCTTAGGTTCTCGTGGAATATACTATCTCTGATTTCATTTTGTTCATTTGGTCTTAATTTTTTGTTGTTTCTAATGCAGCTTTCCTTTTTGTAATATTTTCATTTTTCTCTTCTACGACTTGTTTTACGATGTTTATATTTGACCCATCTTTGTTTCTTTTGTCAGTTTATTTTGAATGTTATGCAAGTATCTCTCCTTCTATAAATTTTTCCCTCCCATGGCTTCTGTGACATCAGTGTCTCCTAGTTTTCTTGCTACTTTTCTACCTGCTTCTTTTTAGGTTTCTTTCACAAACTACTCTTCCTCTCTTCTTTCTTTAAAAAGCTGTTATTCCCTAACAATTCACCCTTGGCTATGTTCAGAGTCTCACCTTCTCAATGAATATACCATTTATATGCTGATAACAAATCACCTGTTTTTGGTTATCACTGTCTCCAGTGCCTGGAACAGTGCCAGATCTAGTAAAAGCTCAATAATAATAGGAAATGATAAATGAGTAACTCCCATCTATACTTGAATCCTGAATCTTGTTCCCATGCTTCAGACACATACCATGCATATCCCCAGATGCTCAAAATGACACATTCAGCATGCCTAAATCTTAACTTATTGTCCCTCCCATTATCTCTCTTAACTCAAAACTAAAATAAAATAAAAAACAAACAAATCCATTCTTCCTCTAATAGCTTCTGCCCAGAATAATTATGTTACCATCTCTCAAATTATCCTCCCTTTCACTCCCATTTCATTTTTTGTTTTGCATAAGTACATAATGCTCTCATATCTGAATCTAAAATCAGGAAATGGTCATCAATCATTTAACTTTCCCTATCAATATTCAGGCACTCTCTAGCTCAGTGATTCTTAACTAGAGGTAGTACATAGCTCGCTAACCCTTATCCAGAAAATCTGGGAATGTGCAGGAATTTTTGGTGGTCAAAATGGAGGGGGGCAATTCAGACCTGCAGTGGGTAGCACTTGTCAGGAGTCCCATACGTAACAAAAAACTGCCCAGCCTAAAATGCCATCGAAACAATGAACCTAGTTATTTTTTTAAGCCACAAGATGGCAATAAACTCAAAGAAAAGTCTAAAAAAATCACTTTTCCAGCTAAAAAGAAATACGTTGTTCCTAAATGTCCAAACAGGATAAAATATTTTTTTAATTGAAAATGATGAAAAACACTTTAAAATGAGGCTATGCATTCCAATTATTACTTGTAATGGAGATTATGAATGATTTGTTCCAAATAAAAAAATTACCAAAATGGCACAAAAATTCCCATACTTGTGATGAAAAACCTCATTTTGCTAAAAGAAGTATATCTGATAAATTCTTCATTTCTCAATAATTTCAACTTTTAGGAGCTCTGGTAGCACAGTACCTAAGGCACTTGACTGGTAACCAGAAGGCTGGTGGTTCAAAGCCACCAGCCACTCCTTGGAAGGAAGGTTGGGCAATCTACTTCCATAGTGATACCACCTCAGAAACCCAAGGAAGGGTCGCTATGAGTTGGATCCGACTCGATGGCACATAACAACAACAGAAGGTCAAGTAAACAACAATGGTGATAGCATGCTATATAGTCTTTGTTCTCTGAAGGCAGGGAGCCACAAAGCTCTGATGCCGAGTCACAAGAATTAGGTGAGATATCAAACTAATAATTTTTAAGAAATTAATAACAAGCAGTGACAATAAAGTAGTAAGTTTCATTTCCTTGAGTGGCTTATAAATTAGTTCCTAAGGCAATTCTAAGATGTTCTGAAATTGTTCCAAAGAATGAAAATAAGAATAATTGATACTTCCCATCATGACAATAGGAGCTCTGCTAGCACAGTGCCTAAGGCACTTGACTGCTAACCAGAAGGCTGGCGGTTCAAACCCACCAGCCACTCCTCGGAAGAAAGGTTGGGCAATCTACTTCCGTAGTGATACTGCCTTGGCAACCCAAGGAGGGGTCGCTATGAGTCGGGTCCGACTCGATGGCACACAACAACAACAACATTATGACAATGTTAAAATAGATAATATTCTGAGACTAAGAGTCAGTATGCTTATTTAAGAAACCAATTATTTTATAGCCTTATCCTTAAACAATATGCTTCTTTATTTCAAAGGCTTAGTTTACTTATTCCACAAAACACACCTACATATTAAAGCATAAATAAATTAATCTCTACTTCTTAGCAGCAGCAATGTAGAAAAGTTAAGAACACTGTGCTCTAAAATCAAACTGCCTAGGTTTGAGTATTGACTCTGTCATTTCATAGGCAGGGGGTGTTGGGCAAGTTACATAACCTTCCTGGGCCTTGGTTTCCTCACTTGTAAATGAGAATAACATAATACCTATCTCATAGGGTTGATGTAAGGATTTAAAGATATGATATATGTAAAGGACAAGGAGCTCTGGTAGCAAGTGCCTAAGGTATCTGGCTACTAAGCAGAAGGCTGGTGGTTCAAATCCACCAGCCATTCCACAGAAGCAAGAATGGGCATCTACTTCCGTAAAGATTTACCACCTTGGAAATCCAGTGGGTGTCGCTATGAGTCAGAATCGACCTGACGGCAGTGGATTTGGTTTTTTGGTTATATAAAGGACAATAGTGCCTGGCACATAACAAACTCTCAATAAATGTTAGTAGTGGTATTTGCTATTTATTATCACTATTACTATTTATTCTTAGTTTTGGAAAATTAATGCTAGTATAGGGATCCCTTAGGTCAGAAATGAAGAAAGTGTTATCACAATTTAAACCTAGCAACCCTATCTTATATCACACTACCTCGACAACAAGGATCTCTAAAGAAATAATCTCACTAGGTGGCATGCCTTTTCAGGCTCCAGACCCATAAATCTAAGCTACTCTTCAATTAGGAATCCTATTTATTGCTTTGCAAGTTCTTTAAACTATTCAGGCCCCATCTTGTACAATGTCTACAGGTTACAAAACTCTAATGTCCTCTCAAGGCATGCTCACATTGCAGTGCTACAGACCAGAAGAAAATGTACTCCAATTCTCTGAAAATTATTTTAATAAATAGGCACTGGCCTTCATGGTCACCAATGGAACATTAAGAGTAAAGGCATTATTGATAGTATATAGGTAAACTCTCTCTATATATAACTCCTATATTCTAAGATTAGATTTCTGTGTTATATCTTTCCTAAACAAATGAAGAATATAATTCCAACATATGATAGCCAAAAGGAAAAAGATATATCTATCTAAGAGTTAAAGAAGCTTTTTCTGTTTCTGAGTATGGTGAGACTACTAGTACTTATCCACCTCAGGTTCCCCTCTCCTTCCCATGTACATGGGAAGCCTGAGAAGATTATGTGTCCTAGACCCTTATATTAGGCAGGGCCATGTGCCTTGTTTTAATCTAAAAAATGTAAGCAGAAGTGACATTGTGACTTCTGGGCTAAGGCATGTAAGAGTTAGTGTGCCATACCATGTTCTCTTTTTCTTGCAAAACACATATTGAGACAGTGGCTTCATTAAGACAGAGGGAGCCTGGATCCTAAGCCATAGGAGGAAACACAGCCATCGTCGACCCACAGTGGTCTTGGCATGAAGAGAAGTAAATATTTGCTGTGCACTGGCATTTTGGAGTTTCCATAATGTAGCCTAGCCTAACTTGACAAATGCACTGAGGTACTTCACCTCTCTACATACTACCAACTAAGTGATAAGAGAGGTAAAAGAGGTAGGAGAAAATATGTACTAGTGTGCAGAATGGCAGAGTTATAGAATGCTAGCAATCTTTAGAAAATGGGAAGGAAAAATAGAATCACTTTAAGACAGCAAACCTATATTCCTTATGGAGTCTAAGATATCCCTTCTGGCACCTGTGTTCTGGCCATGGAACGTCTCTGCAGAGAAGATGAAAATATTTAAAGAGCAATTCCTACCTGCGTAACTGAGCATTTTCACTTCTTAGTGGTTGCATGGCCAGTGCTATTTCGACTTGAACATTTGTGTTTCCACTTACTTCTGGAAGCAAAGATATGCATGTCTCCACTTCCGTAACCAACCTCTGAATTTCTGAATCTCCTATAAAAAGCAGAAGAAATGAGTAAAAACATTATAAATTGTTTTTGGATAAGGTTATTAGTATGTATTACTAACAAATAAAATTTTTATAGATATGTACATATTTGCTATAAATAAATTCAACCCAATTATTTATAAGTCCCATTTTTCTCTCCTGCTGCCTGCATTTGCTTACTCTGAAGAATTCTAAAGATATTAAGGTCAGTAAATTAAAGATTAAGCATAAATCAAGGATTATTACTGATTTTCTTCATATAGTAGGCAACCAGTTTACACATACTTACCAGTTCATATTTACTGAAGGGCAACATTGTTGTTGTTGTTATGTGCCATTGAGTTGGAAGGACTCATAGCGACCCCTCCTTGGGTTTCCTAGGCAGTATCACTATGGAAGTAGATTGCCCCATCTTCCTTCCGAGGAGTGGCTGGTGGGTTTGAACTGCCAGACTTCTGGTTAGCAGTCAAGTGCCTTAGCCACTATGCTACCAGGGCAATATTAGAGTCCTATAATTGCTTACAGTAGTAACTTTTACAATACAATCTTTGATTCTGGCATAAACAAATAATTTACCTTAAGTGATTCATTTGGCAAAATAGTAAGTGAGGGTCTGCTAAGATTAGTTTTCATTATGTAATTTTATAATACTAGATTTAATACAACCAGCCACACCTCATTTGATGTGGCATCAAAAGCAATACCATTCCTGCTATTAGTTGCAGGGAGTGGATGTTTTGGGAGGTGACAAGCATAGGTGGAAGGTAGACAAGAGATCTTTTGTCCTTTTTTTGGTTCCCTCACTCCCCTTTTTATCTGTGAACTGAAAACATTTAGGGATTATAACATTAACTGTGTGATAAATAGTACAGTTGATTAAATACCACAGGGTATTTTAATACTCTGATACAAAATCCATGAATACAGGATACAACTGTGCCTGATTACCAAGCAATGTTCTATCAACCCTGTGTAGAGCAGTTTTGCTTATGGGTTTTGGAGCCAGAGACCTGGGTTCTACCACTTTCTGGCAATATAACGTTAGTCAAATTATTTAGATCTTAAAAATGAACATACAATATCTCATTAATAGCATTTATATTCATTACATATTGAAATGTTAGTATTTTAGATAAATTGGGCTAAATAAAATATACTATTAAAAATTTACTTAATTCTTCAAGTCTGGTTTTCTTCATGGTTAAATGAAGATAACAGTACCTCATATGGCTGCTGATAGGGTTAAATGAGATAATGTTCTCCAAGTCTGTTTCCTCATCTGTAAAATGGGGGTGATAACAGTACCTCACAAAGTTGCTAAGGAGTTCTGGTGGTGTAGTGGCTAAAGCATTCAGCTACTAACCATAAAGTTAGCAGTTCAAACCCACCAACTGTTCCATGGGAGAAAGATGAGTCAATCTGCTTCTGTAAAGAAAGATTTACAGCCTTGTAAACCCTATGGGGCAGTTCTGCTCTGTCCCATAGGGTCACTATGAGTTGGAATTGGCTCAGTAGCAGTGGGTTATAAGGTTGCTGTGAGGGTTAAATGAGATAATGCACACACAACACTTAGCACAGTGCCAGACACGTTGTAAGTATTCAACAAATGAAAGCTATTATTGTTACTTTTATTATGATTTTTACCATGATGAAGTATTTGGTTAAAAGAATGTTAGTAAATTGAAAGTCTGAAAATGCAGAAATTTTAACACATTAACGACTTAGATTAATGGTGCTGTTTTCCAATAGCAACATTTGAATTTGGTATTTTTTGTGTGTGTCAATTGGCAAATATTATTCAATCAGTGGGTCCACAATTGATTAGTTTCCCAAGACAACAAATCTGTAACACACTCCAAGAAAAAGCCATTATTTCAGAAAATATACATGAAATGAGAACACATGAGTACAACCTGGCTCAAATATCACGTAAGTCCATCTAAGACATTTTTCATGATTTAATTTAAAAAACTCTAAAAGTAAACTGAGAAGAGTAATAGTAAACTGAAAACCATAAAAGGTTTTGGCTACTTCTCAAGGTGAGATCTGTTAAACAAAATAACAGCTGGTTACCAAAGAAGTAATGGTTAGAAAATCTCTGCACCTTTTTCAAGTGGGGAAAATAAGCAGTCTACTACAGGGATTTAATCATCTTTAGCAGATCTGACCCCTAAAATTTTATTTTTACAAATTCTCTTTAGCCAAATCTTTTCATGGTCTCTTTGGATCAAGTAGAATGAATATATACACGGCAAGCAAAAGACTAAATGTTTGATATTCCCTAACATATTTCAAAACCGTGGGGTTAGGGTGGGAGAGGGTAGAGGGGGGATTTAAAACCTAAAAATAAAAAGCAAGCATAAAACAGGCAGAACTCATTTCTTTATTGGCTTAAGCCACAGCTCTAGGGAAACTATCCCTAACTCCATGTTGATTATTCTAAATGTAAATGCCGCTAAATAATATGACACTGCTATTTAGCATACCACCATGCTACAGAAAAACAGGAAGTGGTCATCTACCTTGTTCCGCTACCAGAGACTTGAGCTCTCCCAACAAATACTTTATAGTTCTAATTTTTTCAGTAGTCTGGTTCACATTTTTTGCCTTCTGCACATCCTTGGTTGTTCCCGCCTCTCGCACATGTATGTTTAAATCTTCACTTGTGGTTTTTCCAATGTGTTCCCTGGCGCATTTTTCTTTATTAGTGGCCAAGAAAGCTGGCTGTGATCGAGTGGGGCTTTTGTGTGTCTGACTGTCCAGATGAGCTTCTTTCCCAGGAGAATGCAACAGAGACATATATGCTTGGAAATATTTTAGTAGGTCTGCTTCCTTAGAATTTGCTTGTTGTGGCAGAATTCCATTAGCAAGACCCAGCGGCTGATGCACCGGTATAGCTGATTTATCAGTTCTGGGCAGGCCGCATGAAACTCCGGGACTGCTATTGAAGGAATTCCTTGGAACATCAGCAGAGTTCACCAAAACTGTTTTACCTTCTGATGCAAACTGGTTGTCACTATCAGTCTGAACTTGCTAAGGAAAGAAAAAATAAGTTAACTCTTCAAAAGTAAAAGCACTGACCTGCAGGCATTGATCAGAATAAACTCAAACCAGAAATATTAGAAAATGACTTTTTACATGATGGAGTTACAGACAACCAGCGAGTAAGCTGGACTTTTCCTCAGTAAAATAAAGATTTCTAGTTTTTTAAAGCTTAAGTAGTTCACTCTGCAGTATAAGTACATTATAGGGCTGTGACTAAGACAGATTGTTTGCAAATAACACAGACGGTTTAAAGGTATCAAAAATTAGTTGTGCTCAACATTTCCACTTTGGGAAATTATAAGAAAATAAGCTCAAACACAAAAAGCTTTTGCATAAACAAACTTACATAAAGTTATAATAGTAAAAACTTGGCTGTTACCTAAATGTCTAACCATAGGGGAGTGGTTATACCAGACTATAGCTTATAAAAACAGTAATAACCACTCATTAAAAATTTACAAAAGGTATATTTTAATAGAGAAACATGCTAACAATAAAATGTTAAGTGACAAAAAGCAGTACAGAAAACTATATAAAATTTAATTATATTTTCCAAAGAAAACAAACTTAATAGGAACAATCAAAGAAATAAGAAAACAAAACCTCACAGAGAATTTAATGATTGGAAAGTACTCTATTAACACGTTAATAGAAGTTGTACTTAGGTGGTGGGAATGGGTGATTTCTTTTTTCTTTGGTTCTCTATCCTGCCCCACCATACTTGCTGATCCCCCTCCCTACTTTGTACCCTACCATCATCCTTAAGAACTAGATATTTTTCTAATAAAAACAAAAACAACTTGAAAAAAATAGTCTTTATATCCTATTGCAATGAGACACAGTCAGTACATTCAGTTTTCCTTACTAAGATGATAGTTTCTACAAGCCAGTAATTTCTTGTATAGTACAAAAATTGTACCCACAGAATGAACCACTGGAAGGCAGGGTGGCCGCTGAGGTGACAGGACTGGGGTGGAGGTAGGTAAGCCATAACTAGAATGTGGAGTTGCCTGAGATTCTAAAAGTTAAGAGGAAGAAAAAATCACTCATATCTCATTGCTTATACAATAACCAGGCAATTTAATTAGAGCTTACATTCATGGTTTTAGAAACATTATTCATACTAACCAGAACGAGAAACAGTATGGCAAGGTATAACGGGAATTCCATTAACGCTGGTCTTTAAAGCCAAGTCATTCATCAGTGACATTTGAGTCTGCACGTGCTCACAGAGGGCTTGGTATATCATGGGTGAGTGCATTCTATAATGATCTTGCAATGACTGATTTTGTGCTATGTCTGATGAGTCTCTTTCATTTCTAGCAGGAGCTTCATTAGGTATCTGTTTCTTACTATCTGGAGATAATAATGTGAAAGAAAGAAAAAAATTCTTGAAATATAATTCTTCAAAAATTTTTAGAATAGGATCTTAGGGACCAAAAAGATTCTCAGAAGTAGCCCGATTAAATACAATACACTCCACAGAAAAGCTTTACCATTATGACTCCTAAAGAAAATTACTTCAAAGTTTTTTTCAAAGCAGATAGGTAAATACATTGTTTTCGCAGTCAAAAGTTATCAAGATTGTTCTTTAACATTTCCATTAAATGCTATTTGTGGAATTTGTCCTTCAATTACATTCTGATACGAAGAGCTCTTGATGGTGTTACATTCTCTCTAAAGTCCTATAAAAGTCCCTCAGTGTCCCTGATCCGGTTCATGCTCTCAGGGGATACTGGAACAGGAAAAACAAAGTACTTTGTAGCAATTCTGATCCTTTGGCTGTAAAGAAAATCAAAGCTCAGAGATCATGAAGAAAAATAAAGGACTTAATCTACACATTGGGCCTTCAAATTCTACTTTTCCAACTGTCTTCCCAAGATCTTCAACCGAAATTTTTTATTCTAGCCAGGCCAATTTAGTCACCCAACAGGCCTCTCACCTTTCTGTAACATTGCTCATGCTGACCCATCCCTTCTAATGCAATTCGACCCACTTACCAAAGCTCAGCTGGGGACTTGACTCTTCTACGAAGCCTTTTCTAATCATTCCAGTTCAGTCAGTTATAGCTCTTTGTGATCACAGAGGACACATTGTCTACACAAATCATATCCCACTTACATACTGCCCTATATTGCTTATCTTTTCACTATAAGCTTCTTTAGGAAGGCTGGCCATATCTCATACTTTATTATAATTTTCTCCCATTGAGCCTGGTATTAGTCTATGTACAAAATAGAAACCTGCTATTAATGAAATGAAAATGAAAACCAACAAAAGTTTTCTACATAGCACTCTTCTATAGATCAGTGCCAAAACCTGAATTGGACTTCCCTGATAACATTCCCTTCTGAAATGCATTCTAAGGACTATTGATAGCAATCAGAGTAGTCTGATAAATCACCGGTTATCAGGGTACAAAATAAATTTAGAAAAATATATAACTTTTGGCAGTACCTACTGAAGATAGATATACACATATTCTATGGCACAGCAATTTTAAGTGGGTATATACGTAAAATGAGCCCTCCTAGAGACAGAAGAGGGGATCTCACTGCAATCAACACTGAAGAGCTGGAGGTGGAGTAGAGTGCCTCCTTCGACCCAAGATCTCTGCACTTGACTTCCTTGGCAAAAAGACAGCAGAGACGACTAAGATGGCGGGCTGAGGAACCAAGAGGCACGAGACAGAGCAGTGGTCTTTCTGGCTCATGGAGTGAGAAAGCTGAGTGCCTTTGGACAGGAGGTTTGCTGGCAGAGTAGGATGCACCTATGTGTACCTATGGGCAGAACTGAAAGAGCTTTCTAACACTTGCCCATGCAGGGCAGAGGCCAGGCCAAGAAACTAAGAGTCAGAGAGGCATTTCTGAGGACACAGCAGAGGGGAGAAACTGTATACTGAGTGTGTTCCTGAACCTGAATTGTAGCCTGTTACTTCCCTAATAAAACCCCAAAATCACGAGTATTGTCTGTGAGTTCTGTGTGGCTGCTGCAGCAGATTCTGGAATGCAGCAGGGAAGTCGTGAGGGCCGTGGGAGTGACTGTTGGTGTCAGAGTGGGTAAAAAGGTGGAGAGTAGTGGCATGTGTGACCTCATAGGAATAAGTCTTGGGCTGCTGATGGTCATTCTGTCCTCCCTTACGAAGTTACAGGATGTCAGAAGATGCTGCCCCCCTGCTCTTTTTGGAGTGTGGTTCCTTTTGAAACACTCTATTCCTATGAATGTACTTCCCAGGCCAGATTACTTAATTCCTCAAACCAGATGATTTTTATTGTTATTTTAAAATCAAAATCAAACCCACTGCTACCGAGCTGACTCTGACTCATAGTGACCCCAATTGGGTTTCCAAGGTGGTAAATCTTTACAGAAGTAGATTGTTCCACCTTCCTTCCATGGAGCGGCTGGTGGGTTTGAACTGCTTACATTCTGGTTAGCAGTTAAATACCTTAGACACTGGTAGTGTAGTGCCTAAGGCACTGGACTACTAACCAGAGGGCTGGCGGTTCAAACCCACCAGCAACTCCTCGGAAGGAAGATGGGGCAAACTACTTCCGTAGTGATACTGCCTCGGAAACCCAAGGAGGGGTCACTATGAGTCGAGTCTGACTCGACAGCACATAACAACAACAACTACGTCACCAGAGCTCCATATAGCTGAGCTATATGCCTCTCTGCCAGCAGATGTCATCATCCAACATAAACTGATCAATGTCAAACGAATTTCTTAAAAATCAAAGCTTTAAAAAGACTTCCCATGCTCCCTTATTAATTCAGTCCATATGAAACTATATTGATAATGCTGAATGTTTTGATTTAAGATAGTTTTTTATCTTAATAATCCAAGGCAGGTAATATTATAAATTAATATAAAATATTGCATTTATATTTCTACCATACAATTTTTAAATAAACAAAACAAATCACCACTACCACCAAAAAAAGAGCCTGTTACTACACAAATACAAATGAATATATTTTCCTTGCTCTTGTTTCATTACACTAAACCACCTTCCATGACAATTTTACCCAACCAACCAGGATGGCAATATGTATTAGTGTCAGTTGATAAATTTATTCATAACCCACTAGAATTCATGAAAGGGATGCATTTATTTATTCAGTCCACAAAACTTTTCTAGTCCTTGCACTGTCTGACAGGTGAGAAAATTCCTGCCACCCAAATGTAGAACAAATATCTAATGCAGAAAGAGCCATGGATGGTAACTGTCTATTACAATTTGAAACATGTAAAAGAAAACCTGGCTGTGATGGGCATGACCAATGCTTAAAGGATTCTGCCTGTGGTGGATAACTTCCCCCAGATGAGAGTAGCAATATATACATATCTTACTGAAAGCAGTCTTATACCCAAAGCATTCAACAGTTGCTAATTTAAACAACAACAACAAAAATTTCTTTCTTTAAATGTCAGGGGCACCGCCAAGTAAGTTCAGTGCATTTCTGGAACTGCTTCTCTGCCTCCTTACTCCCCTTATACATCACAGTACACTTACTTGACCCCATGTTGTTATATGTTATATGTTGTCCATAGACACTCAATAAACAGGCAGGTGTCAGACAAAAAGTACATAAGGATGCTCTAGAAGAAAGATAACACCAAATACCAAAATATTGTATGTTAAAGTTAAAATGATATACACGTTATATCATATCATAATATATTGTTTAACATGCTATAAACAATTCCTTAAGGTTCTATTTATGATTACCTTACTTGGGGGAATATTTAAAAGAGCAAGTGTTGAGCTTGATTTTTATGTATTGTTGAGGGTGGCAATAACAGAGCAAAATCTTGCAGACAGTGCTACCAAGTTTGGTAAACTGACAAAGAGCAGTTGAACCAAAGGGAAGGCAGTTTCTGCTCCTTATGAGTCAGCCTTAGGAGCAAATAAAGCAATGAGAACTGATTTCTAATACTGCTACCCAAAAGGAGACTGTTGTATGGGAAGCAGGTCCTTCCTTCTGATGAACAATGTCTAGAGGGAGAGATAAGAATACTGTGCCTTGATCACAGGCCAGAACTGATGATCTAAACTACTGATCTAACTCTAATCCAAATGAGAATTTAATGCTGGAGACCCAAAATGCCAGATATTTTCCAAATCCATCCTCTCCTCATCTCTACCCTGTTCTCCCTGGGATGCTAATCTATATGGATTGCATTGTTGAAAGATAGCCCTTCTTGGGTCTCTCCTGCTCTTTGAGGACTTACTGGGTAAGCCAAGAAAGAAGCAACTTTGAGGGATGACATAATGTTTCCCTCTAGGACAAAGAGCAGGCTTGTTTACTGCTTGCTATAAAAGCAATGAGTGGTATACACATAGAATGGAATACTACTCAGCAATAAAGAAAAATGAGTTCCCAAAACATCTTACAACATAGATGAACTTGTGGAACATTAACTTTGAGTTAAATAAGTTAATCACAAAAAATCATATATTGTATGTGTTTTGGTTACCTAGTGCCGTTCTGATAAGAATATACCACAAATGGGATGCCTTAAACAAACAGGAGTTTATTCTTACAATTTGGAGGCCTTAAGTCCAAGTTTAAAGTGCCAGGCTCTAGGGACTGTGTGAAAGCCCCTCGACCCTGGCCTTCAGCTCTGCCTCTTGCTCCTGGCCCACTGAAGCTAGAGGCATCTCTCTTCACTCAGGCAGCTACTGGCTGGTGAGGCTAACAAGCCCAAGGTCGATAAATAAAATGACACAGTCCTGATGTTACCAAACCACACACAGCAGGCCATAATTCAAGTCCACTGAAAGTCCCAAGGTCAGCACAGCATGGCAGGCTATTGAACAACATGACTACACGCAGGGTTCAAAAGTGCCATAAGCTAGAGACCGTGCCCCAAGGCTTGTGCTTATAAACAGGAAGCAGACCACGTCCCTAAGGCAGCTACTCAGCCGCTCACAGTAGATTCCACCATGGAGTTGATTACCAGTCTCATCATGGAGAATACCATATCCAGCTGCCCAGTCACTCAACCAGGCCCAGCCAAGTTGACAGACAAACTTAACTGCCACAGTATGTTTTCACTTTTATGAAATGACATGACTAGGTAAATATGCAAAAAATAATGTTCATCACTGAGTAACAGGTCTGGGTGGGGAAAAAATGGAGATCTACTCTCTAGATAGCAGACACTAGCCATTTTTGGTGATGGGAAGGTTAACTCCAAATGATGGTGAAGTATGCACAGCTTGATGAAAGTAAATAATGTCACTAAGATGTAAACATCAAACAGAACAAGGGGACACTACATGGTTTAAAATCAAGAAGGGAGTGCGTCAGGGTTGTATTCTGTCTCCACACTTATTCAATCTATATGCTGAGCAAATAATCCGAGAAGCTGGACTATATGAAGAAAAACATGGTATCAGGATTGGAGGAAGAATCATTAACAACCTGAGATATGCAGATGATACAACTTTGCTTGCTGAAAGTGAGGATGACTTAAGGCACCTACTGATGAAGGTTGAAGAATACAGTCTGCAGTATGGATTACATCTCAACATAAAGAAAACAAAAATCCTCACAACTGGACCAATGAGCAGCATCACAATAAATGGAGAGAAGATTGAGGTTGTCAAGGAATTCACGTTGCTTGGTTCTACAATCGATGCCAACGGAAGCAGCAGTCAGGACGTTAGACGACGTGTAGCATTGGGAAAGTCAACTGCGAAGGAACTGTTTCAAGTGCTGAGGAGCAAGGATATCTCATTGAGGACTAAGGTGCGCCTGACACAAGCCATGATATTTCCAATCACCTGGTATGCATGTGAGAGCTGGACAATGAATAAGGAAGACCGAAGAAGAGCTGATGCTTTTGAGTTGTGGCGCTGGCGAAGAATGCTGAAAGTACCATGGACTGCTAAAAGAACTAACAGATCTGTCCTGGAGGAAGTGCAGCCAGAATGCTCCTTGGAAGCAAGAATGGCCAGACTTCGTCTCACCTATTTTGGTCATGTGGTAAGAAGGGACCATTCCCTGGAGAAGGATGTCATGCTTGGTAGGGTGGAGGGTCGATGAAAGAGGGGGAGGCCTTCAAGGAGATGGATTGATACGGTGGCTGCGATGATGGGATCAAGTATAGCAGGGATTGTGGGGCTGGCGTGGGATCAGGCAGTGTTTCGTTCTGCTGTGCATGGGGTCACTATGAGTCGGAAACGACTCGACGGCACTTAACAACAACAACAACAAGATGTAAACAAGAAAAAATGACCTTTTGGTAATTGCTATGGCATATATAATTTTGCAGCAACCAAAAAAAATATGTGCAGGTATGTTGTTGTTGTTGTTGTTGTTATGTGCCCTTGAGTTGGACCCGACTCATAGTGACCCCTCCTTGGGTTTCTGAGGCAGTATCACTAAGGAAGTAGATTGCCGCATCTTCCTTCCTAGGAGTGGCTGGTGGGTTTGAACTGCCAGCCTTCTGGTTAGCAGTCAAGTGCCTTAGGCACTACGCTACCAGAGGTCCCATATGCAGAGCTCCCATATATGTGTGTGTGAGTATGTGTGTGTACACACACACATACTCACGCACACAGGCATATATGCATAGGTTGTTGTTGTTGTTATGTGCCGTCGAGTCGGCCCCGACTCATAGCGACCCCTCCTTGGGTTTCCGAGGCAATATCACTACGGAAGTAGGATTGCCCAACCTTCCTTCCAAGGAGTGGCTGGTGGGTTTGAACCGCCAGCCTTCTGGTTAGCAGTCAAGTGCTTTTAGCCACTATGCTACCAGAGCTCCATGCATAGGTATGGGTATGTATATATATATGGTACACTCACTCACTTATCAACATGCTTAGGTTCCAAAGCCCAGGTCATTATGTGAAAATTGGCATTACACAAAAATTAGAGGATAATCACATCAGATCAAAAAATGGAAGATTATTACATTATTACATAACTGTCAGATTTTATCATTATATAACTGCCAAGCCACTGAGAATTATGGCCCGACCAAGTTGACACATAACTTTTAACTATCACAGCCAACATACCTTGTACTTTAGTGTTTGTTACTGCCAGACATATGTCATTAATGCACAAACTAGTCAGATTTACCATTTTAAGTGTAAAATGTTGATATGTGAGGAGTAGGGGTATGTGTGTGTGTGTGTGTGTGTGTGTATATACACACACACACACACATATATACATATGTGTACACATATGCATATATATTCATATATATAATAAAGCACATAGGGGGCACAGGTACAGATACTTAGACATAACCAAATATCTCACGGGACTGGTTTTCTAAGGTTGAAGCCTTAGGACCATAGTCTCATGGGACACCTTATGTTCTACATAACGTTTATGTTCTACATCCTAGTTTGGAGAGTAGTGTCTGAGGTCTTACAAGCTTACAAATGGCCATCTAAGATACAACTATTGGATTCTATTTGTCTGGAGCAAAAGACAAAAAGGGAAAACAAAGATTCAAAGAGGAAACTAATGTACAGAGCTAATGGTCTATACATGGCCTCACTGACCCTGAGACCACAACTAGATGGTACACAACTACCACTACCGATAATTCTGATCAGGGACATAATAGATGGATCCTGATACAATGGGAGGAAAACATAGAACAGAATCTTAAACTCTTAAAAAAATCCAGACTTATTGGATCCATTGATACCGGAGGAATCCCCAAGACTATGCCCTGAGATACTCTTTAAACTTTGAACCAAAACTAGGCCCTAAAGCTACCTTTTAAATTAACAGATTGGTTCACAAAATAAAGAGTATCACTCATGAGTACTATGGTCCTTTAAAAAATCATCTACATGAGACAAAATGGTCAACAATTACTCTAAAACAAAGGTAAGAAAGGAAGGAGGCAGGGAAATTAGATTAATGGAAACAGAACCACCAGAAAAGAGATAATGAGAATGTTCATACATTACGAAGAATGTAACCAATGTCACTAAACAATCTGTGTAGAAATTGTTGAATGGGAACCTAAGCTGCCAGGTAACCCTTCACCTAAAACATAATTGAAGGGGAAAAAAAAATGTATTCCCTAAGCTCAGTGTTCCTCAGCGGAAACCAAAACTCCATAGCACATGCAACATCCATCTGGGCCCATCACACCACACTCATGGAAACTGATAAGGGGAAACCAAAGCAAATATGCTGATATACATGCTGTGCCACGAGTAATAAAGTCCTTTCTCTAACCCAGGTGACTTGTGTCTTCTGCCAGCATCCACAACACAGTAACAGACTAATTTAATAATAACATACAAAGAAAATAAAAATCAAATCCCAGACCTGATATACATCAAAGGTTACCACTGCGTTCAAATCAGTGGGAGTCTTGGCATATCCAAGAAGGAAAAAAGCATGATGTTGGAGTATTATTCCTGATTCCTCCCCCACTATAGGTTGGCCATGTCTCTCAAATGAAGCTCAGTACTCTTCAAGGCAGCCTACACTATACAATATCCTCTGTCTGGGTTTCAGTAACCTCTCCCTCTCCTCATCCCTTAAGGCCTAGGGATGATGACAGCACTATTGCTGCTGCTACTAGTCCATGGCTACTACACAATCCTTTATGTTTTCTCTAGCCTCCACTCATACTTCGGTAATGAGTCCCTTTGAAATTATTCTAATTTGAGCATTGCCATTTGTTTCCTGTTGGTAACACCCTGTCAGAAGTAGTTAAATTAGGGTCTAACAAGTTGTTACCCTGGCACTCACTGTCAGCCACCTACATCCGAAATAAGAGTACCTTGGGGAAGAGTCTTTTAGAAAAGAAATAATCTGCTTTGACGTGAAAAGTAGATGAGAAGAATAAACCAGATCAAACCAGACTCACTGCCATCGAGTCAGATCTGACCCATAGCGACCCCTCCTTGGGTTTCCAAGGTGGTATCACTACAGAAGTAGATTGCCCAAACTTCCTTCCGAGGAGTGGCTGGTGGGTTTGAACCACCAGCCTTCTGGTTAGCAGTCAAATGCCTTAGGCACTATGCCACCAGAGATCCCTGGAATAGCCACTATTCCTTCATTTGTATATTAAACTAAAAAACCAAACTCACTGCCATGGGGTTGATTAACACTCACAGAGAACCCATAGGACAAAGTAGAACTGCCCCATATGGTTTCCAATATAAATCTTTATGGAAGCAGACTGCTTCATCATTCTTCCATGGAGTGGCTAGTGGGTTTGAACTCACTAGCAGCCAAATGCTTTAACCACTGCACCACCAGAGCCCCAATAAATAGTCCTCTTCTTTAATAGTTTAGACCACCACCAACAACAACAAAAATATAATTCAGTCATCAAGTCAATTCCGACTCAAAGTGGTAAATCTTTACAGAAGTCAATTGCCCCACCTTCCTTTGGCAGAGCAGCTGGTGGGTTTGAACCACCAATCCTCTTAGCAGTCAGATGCCTTAGGCACTGCACCACTGAGCTCCTTAACAGTTTAGACCAGTAAATTTTTTCTTAAAAAGATCAGATAGTAAATAAATACTCCAGATTTTGGAGACCACAAAGTCTCTGTCAACATTACGCAACTCTGCCATTATATCACAAAAGCAGCCATTGGAAATATGTAAACACATGAGCATGGCTATGTTCCAATAAAATTTTATTTATAAAACAAGTAAACAAAATAAATACTATTTACAAAATAAAACTGGCTATAGTTTGCTGACCCCTGATTTTTTTTTCATTGTCCAAGAGAACTATAAGGCAAGCTACATACGTAATTTAAAATTTTCCAGTGATCACATTAAAAAAGTAAAAAGAAATACAAAACTAATTTTCGTAATATACTCTATTTAAATTATCCAAAATAATAATGTTTCAACATGTAATTAATATAAAAATTAAGATATTTCTATTTATTGCACTAACTCTTCTAAATCCAGTGCGTATTTTTCTTTACTTAAAGCAATTGCAATTTGGATGCTAAATTTTCTTCAGAAATAGCTTATGTGTATTTAGAATTAATAAAATTTGTAGGTGAAAAACCCATTACCATCGAGTCAATTCTGACTCATAGTGACTTTACAGGACAGCAGAACTTCCCCTTAGGGTTCCCAAGGCTATAAATCTTTATGGAAGCAAACTGCCTCTTCGTTCTCCCATGAGGGGTGCTAGTGGGTTCAAATCGCCAACCTTTTGGTTAGCAGCCCAATGCTTTAACCACAGCACCACCAGAGCTTCTTCTAGAGTTAAAAAGGAGCCCCTATCTGGCATAAAAGGTTAGGTACTCAGTTACTAGACAAAATGTTGGCAGTTTGAATCCATCCAGAGTTTTAGTTTCATAGCCCCATGTGGCTAATGTCTAACACTTTGGATGGTGCAGGTGGAGATAATATGAGACTAAATGTTACTGGTCTCCAAGGAGGGTTAGGGAGGAGACTGAAGTAACTAATTCCCCCACCTTTGTCCTCTAACTCAGGATCATCCAGAACATCAACCTCTACACCCATGAACGAGCTACCCTCATTTTGTCAGCCTCTTTGCCTTGTTTCCTTAGATGACTTTCCAGACTTCACCCTTTGCCAAAGCTAAACCTGAGCATGCATTCCTGTGCTGACATTTCTGGCTGCTTGAACTGTGGCATCAGCTATTCCCATTCCTCTCCATCTGAATTCTCATTCTGAACTTTTTTTATCTCTGTCTTGGGGTGCATTGTTCTATAGGTGTCCCTGCAACAACATACTCAAAATGTGCTTTTCTAAATTGTTTGTTAAATTACTGCACTTAGTTAAGTCAGCAAAATTAACTGTGAGGGTGTAAATACCCTTCACTATATCCTTCATAACACAATGGCAGGTCCCCTTTCCTTATTCATCTAGCCAACCTGGAATTTTCCCTTCTTAAGTACCATGTATTTTAACTGTGGAGCTCAATAAGTGAGAGCCTATTAGGATATACACATATAAAATAATTTTAAAACAATTAGTACCTATAAGTATACTTGCGACACAACCAACCTATGATTATCTGAAAAACAAGTGGCAGAGAAAACAAAAAGAACTCTTAATATCCACTAAGTATCACTTAGGGTTTGAACCTTTTCTCCTACAAAACCCAGACATAGCTTCTCTTCCTTCTTATCTTTTGGGGGAAGTGATAGAGAGCAAAGTAACTTTGAAAAAGAGATTAGAAGCTAAATAGAGGAGCAGAAGTATATGCAGTCTTACACTTGAATAACCGGTACATTATTAACTGGAAGACAACTGTATATTCCTGTTTTATCAAAACCCCCAGAATTACAGATTTTATTTAAATAAATGAGAAAAAAAATGCTTACAATTTTCTTTCCAGACAGCTGAAGGAAGAGTGTGATTTTCAGGTCCTTTCTTTTTAGATCCACATCTTTTGCCCTCTGAAGTTCTGGAGTTGGATTTATATTTATTTTCTAAATATGCTGTTTCTGAACCTATTTACAATTTTAAAAAAGATCATTAAAATTAAAAGGACTACTTAATATAGAAAAGGTGATCAGCAAAGAAGCATTGAAAAAATAAAACCTGAATCTTCATTTCTCAGAATGTCCCGCAGTAAAGAAGCACAACCATCAAGCCCCTGTACGGTTTCACTCTGTAATGAGAAAATCATTTAGAATACGTTTGGACAGCAAATTTTAGTGTAGGAAAACAACAAAAAAAATTACACTGCTTTGAAATTTCTTTATTTAGAACAATTATTGGTAGAAAACATGTTTTAAAATAGTAAGCCTCAGAGTTACTTGTTGTTAGATGCTGTCAATTCACCCTGACTCACGGCAACCCCACGTACAAAGGGCTTACACAGTGGTGATCCATAGCGTTTTCACTGGCTAATTTTTGGAAATAGGTTGCCAGGCCTTTCTTCCTAGTCTGTCTTAGTCTGGAAGCTTTGTTAAAACTGTTTAGCATCATACCAATGCACAAGCCACCCTGATAGACAGGTGGTACTTGTGCTTGAGGTACATTGGCTGGGAACCGAACCTTGGTCTCCTGCAAGGTCAGTGAGAATTGTACCACTACCACTATCCACTTTCTTAAGCTAACTAGTACTTTACTTGTGCATTTTATTTCCCTTTTTTAGTTTTTACCTGAAGACAAACTGAAATAATGTGTATTGGATGTATTAAGTTTAATCTTACCTGATTTTCCAAATCAGAGTGGATTGGATAGCCAGAATCGGCATTAAAACGTGACACTTTTCTTAAATGGGTCCTAGAAAACAAGTTTGTTAATATTCTTATGTTGTTGTTGTTGTTATGTGTCATCAAGTCAAACCCGACTCATAGCGACCCCTCCTTGGGTTTCCGAGGCAGTATCACTACGGAAGTAGGATTGCCCAACCTTCCTTCCGAGGAGTGGCTGGTGGGTTTGAACCGCCAGCCGTCTGGTTAGCAGGCAAGTGTCTTAGCCACTATGCTACCAGAGCTCTCCCAATGTTCTTATAAATATGAAAAATATATTTTGTCCCAAAATATATTAGTAAGTAGTCTATTCTTTCTAGCAAAGGTTGGACAAGAACAGATTTATATAAAGATTGTAAAGACTGTTAAACCTTAAAATGATTAACATGAGTAGATGTGAAAGTTTCCTCTCCAAAATTGTGAAGGTCGAGGTCCACCTAGTTTTGGAGGGAGGCAAAATGTGGTCTAGCGCAGAGACCTAAAAAAACCTTGAAATTTCCTTAAGTTGTAAACTTCTTTAAGTACTTACCCTTTTTTTCCATTTGTTAATTTAACGGGTCCAGTGTGTCTTCTTGAAGACAATACCTATGACATAATACACATTATAGTAAACATATAGATATTTTTATTTTCAATAAGGTGTCTTGACAAAATGTTATTCATTGTTTATAATTGTGATGTTGTTGTTGTTGTTAGGTGCCAAGTCACCTCTGACTCAGCAATACCACATGCAACAGAACGAAACACTGCCCCATCGTGTGCTATCCTGTCTTGCTTACACCATCCTCTTAACTATTGCTATGGGTGAGCCCATTGTTGCAGCTACCATAATTTAACACCTTAAAAACTCCCAATTACAATTTAACTCTTAAAATAAATACTTGTTCTAAATGTCAAGCAAGTAACACATATTTTTGCTCTGCATCTATTTAAGCTGAAGAAATTGAGATTATTTTAGGTACAAGTAAATACTACAGTTAAGTTTGGACGATACTCAATCTGTAAACAATTTCCACATTCCCTAAATTCTTCAAAACATACAAGTTTCTTCAATGTACAGGCCAAAGTTTCTAACTCTTAATCTATTTATCCAAGTTATTTGGATAACTGAAAAGGCCAGTACATGGAACTACCATTCCTCTGACCCACATTTCTTTCTCTTAATCTTTCTTCTTAAACTTACATAGCAATTTTTCAAAAAATCTTTTGTAAGTAATATGTGGGCTACCTTTTACATAGAAAAAAGGAAAAAAAATATGTATTTGCTTTTATATGCATTCATTTTTTCTCGGAGTTACTCAAGAAACAGACAAAGTGGTTATCTCTGGAAATGGAAATTGAGTCCCTGGGTGGAACAGTGGTTAAAGCACTGGGCTGCTAACCTAAAGGTTGGCAGTTTGAACCTACCAGCCACTCCATGGGAGAATATGAGGCAGTCTGCTCTGTAAAGATTTACAGCCTTAAGTGATGCACACGGTTAAGCACTCAGCTACTAACCAAATGGTTAGTGGTTCAAATCTACCCTGAGGCACCTCAGAAGAGAAGTTTAGAGATCTACTTCTAAAAGGAACCAGCCTTGAAATCCCTACAGGGCATGGTTCTGACACACATGGAGTCATCATGATTAGCAATTAACTGCACCACAACTTTTCTTGGGGAGGGCGACAAGGCAAGAATGGAGACTTTTCACATTATATCTTGTCATATATTAATAATTTTAAACCAGATATATATAACTCTATTCAGATTACAATGTTAAAAAGTCGTGAGTTAAAGTCTCTAATTCACCCTCCTTGTTTCACTCTCCAGATATTATCACTGTTTTGTTTTATAGTTTTGTTTACAATTTTTCTTGACATGTTTACAGATTTCATCCAAAGAGAACTTTGAGCAATAACTACCAAACTTTCTGGAGTTATATAACACTACTGTTTGCTTAAATACATGAAATGTGTTGCTGTTCTTATTAGGCGCCATCGAGTCAGCTCTGACTCACAGTAACCCTATGTACAACTGAATAAAACATGGCCTGGTCCTGCACTATCCTCACAACCTTTGCTATGCTTGAGCCCATCATTGCAGCCACTGTATCAATCGACCTTGTTGAGGGTCTTCCCCTTTTCCGCTGACCCTCAACCAAGCATGATAATCCTCTCCAGAGACTGGTCGTTTCTGACAACATGACCAAAGTAGGTGAGATGAAGTCCTTGCACATTTCATTATAATACTTTGTCTTCTGGAGCTGCCTTTTGAAATCTTCTGTTCAGCTGTTTTACTTCATTCTTCTTCCATTTGCTTTAGCTACTCTCCATTCAAAAGCAAGTGTCAGAGTCTCTTTGACACCCATTTTGGTCTTTTCCTCCTTCTCTGTCTTTTTAATGACCTTTTGCTTCCTTCATATATGTTCTTGATATCATCCCACAACTCATCTGGTCTTCAGTCATTGGTATTCAACGTGACAAACCTCTTCTTCAGATGACCTCTAGATTCAGGTAGTATATAATCAAGGTCATACTTAATTTTCTTCAGCTTCAACTTAAACTCGCATATGAGCAATTGATGGTCTGTTCCACAATCAGATCTTGACCTTATTTTGATTGATATTGGGCTGCTCCATCACCTCTTTCCACAGAGGTAGTCTATTTGATTCCTGTGTATTTCATCTGGCAAGGTCCACATGTACAGTCACAGTTTTTGTTATTGAAAAAAGGTATTTACAATAAGTTGGTCTTACAAAATTCTATCATGGGATCTCTGGCAATATTTTCCAACTACTGATGCTTCTTCATTTCCAACTTTTGCATTCCAATCACCAATAATGATCAATGCATCTTGATTTCATGTTTGGTCAATTTCAGACAGCAAAAGTTAGTAAAAATCTTCAATTTCTTCATCTTTGGCTTTAGTGATTGGTGCATAAATTTGAGTAGTATCAACTGATCTTCCTTGTAGGCATATGGATATTTTCCTATCACTGACAACACTGAAGTTCAGGATAGATCTTTAAATGTTCTTTGTGATGATGAATCAATGCCATTCTTCAATTTGTCATTCCCAGTATAATAGATCATATGACTGTCTGGTTCAAAATGGCCAAACCAGTATATTTCAGCTCACTAATGCCAAGAATAGCTATCTTTATGTGCTCCATTTCATTTTGACAATTTCCAATTTTCCTAGATTCATACTTCATACATTCCACATACTGATTTTTAATGTTTGCAGCTATTTCTTCCCATTTTGAGTTGTGCCCAATCAGCAAATGAAGGTCTCGAAAGCTTTACTCCATCCATGATTAAGGTCGATTCTCCTTTGAGGAGGCAGTTCTTCCCCAGTTGTATTTTGAGTGCCTTCCAATCACACTTGACTGCTAACCAGAAGGCTGGCAGTTCAAACTCACCAGCCACTCCTTGGAACGAAGGTTAGGCAATCTATGTCCATAGTGATACTGCCTCTGAAACCCAAAGAGGGGTCACTGTGAATCAGGTCTGACCCAGTGGCATATTAACAACAACCACCAATCTGAGGGGCTCCTCTTCTGGCACTATATCAGACAGTGTTTCACTGCTATTCGTAAAGTTTTCCAGTAATAAATCAGTGTTTCATTACTATTCATAAGGTTTTCAGGGCCAGTTTTTTCACAAATGTTGGCCCCGTCCTTCTTCCCAGACTCTTAGTCTGGAAGCACCAGTGAAACCTGTCCACCATGGGTGACCTAGCCGGTATTTGAAATATGAGTGACATAGCTTCCAGACTCACAGCAACACACAAGCCACCAAAGTATGCCAAACTGACAGACAAGTAGTTGATATGAAATGTACTTCCTCCTAAAATGCTACTGAGAATGGATTTTAAAATAATGGATAGCATTATACTTCTCCTTGAAACAATTTGGAATATGATAGAGGGTCATGAAGGCCACAGTAACAACCAACATCTTGGGAAACAAGACCCCATGTAATGTAGCTCTACTTGTCTCTGCATCACACTCTTAGGGTCTTTTCCTTTGGTATATCTATGTTGGTACACTGGTGGAATCATAATAAAAATCCAAATTGTGCTACTGCTATACCCTGGACCAAGTCCAAAAACAACTAACACAATTATTGTCTTCAAAATTAAAGAAAAAAAATATGCTAAGTACATGGTATAATTATAAGATTATATATTGTATTTCTCCAAAAAACAGAAAAGGTTACTTTGTATAAAATCTAGAAAAGAATAGCACCGGATAAAAGCACTCTGAAACAGTAACTACTATCATATTAGTACATTTCCTTCCAATTTCTTTTCTTTACAAATAATTTTTTATTTTGAAATAATAGAAAAGAAGTCCTGCACAGTCTTCACCCACAATCTCCAGTTGTTGACATTTTACATTTTCTCTCAATATATACAGTATTTTTTTTTCTGAACAATTTTAACATAAATTAGATATAAAATTCTATACTCCTAAATATTCCCTAAAAGCAAGGACATTCTCTTATATAGCCAAAATTAGCAAATTCAGGAAATAAACACTGATACAGGACTATAATCTGAGCTATAGACCTTATTCAAATTTTGCCAATTATCCCAATACTGTCTTTTTCAGGAAAAAAATTCTGACCCACATCTAATCTAGGATCACATAGAATTGTCATATCTCTCTAGTCTCCTTTAATCTGGAACAGTTCTTCAGGCTGTCATTCACTGTCTTTTATTACCTTGACAAAATCACTGCCATCGAGTCAAATCTGATTCATAGCGACCCTTTCTTGGGTTTCCGAGGTGGTATCACTACGGAATTAGATTGCCCAACCTTTCTTCCGAAGAGTGGCTGGTGGGTTTGAACCGCCAGTTAGCAGTCAAATGTCTTAGGCACTACACCACCAGAGCTCCCAATTTGAAGGAAACAAGTCAGTCTAGTTGTTTTGCAGAATGTCTTTCTGGACATTTAGATTTCTTTATGTTTCCTCCTTAGATTCAGGTCCTGCATTTTTGGCAAGAATACCACAAAAGGTACATATGCTACCTCCTGAAATGGATGAATACCAACCAGTTCTTTTTGGTATACTGACTCAATGTACTCCTTCCAGCTTCTTTTGATGCTTCCTGCATCATTCAATATTTTGCCCATAGAATCCTTCAATCTTGCAACACGAGGCTTCAATTTTTTTCCTCAGTTCTTTCAGCTTGAGAAATGCCAAGCATGTTCTTCCCTTTTGGTTTTCTAACTCCAGGTCTTTGTACATTTCATTATAATAATTGGGTCTGTCTGCTCAAGTTGCTCTTTGAAATCTTCTGTTCAGCTCTTTTATCTTGTCATTTTTTCCACTTGCTTTAGCTACTCTTCACTCAAGG
>NW_006921832.1:397216-405604 GCF_000298275.1 Orycteropus afer afer
TGGTCTTGCAAAGTTCTATCATGCGATCTCCAGCCTTATTTCTGTCACCAAGGCCAAATTTTCCAACTACCAGTGATTCTTCTTTGTTTCCAACTTTTGCCTTCCAATCACCAGTGACATCTTAATTGCATGTCTGGTCAATTTCAGACTGCACAAGTTGATAAAAATCATCAATCTCCTCATCTTTTGCTTTTGTGGTCGGTGCATAAATTTGAATAATAGTAGTATTAACAGGTCTTCTTGTAGGTGTATGGATATTATCCCATCACTCACAGCATTGTACTTCAGGAAAGATCTTGAAACATCCTTTGTGATGATGAATGTTACGCCATTCCTCTTCAATTTGTCATTCTCGGCATCATAGATCATATGGTCGTCTGATTCAAAATGCCCCAAACCCGTCTATTTCAGCTCACTAATGCCTAGGATATCAATCTTTATACATTCCATTTCATTTTTGACAACTTTCAATTTTCCTAGATTCATACTTCATACATTCCATGTTCCAATTATTAATGGATCTTTGAGCTGTTTCTCCTCAATTTGAGTCGTGCCATGTCAGCACATGGAGGTCCTGAAAGACTTCCTTTATACATATCATTAAGGTAGGCTCTACTCTGATGATGCAGCTCTTTCCCAGTCTTATTTTGAGTGCCTTCTGACCCAAGGGGCTAGTCTTCCTGCACTGTGTCGGATATTTCCAAGCTATTCATAAAGTTGCCCAGGATTGTATCAGACATTGTTTCTCTGCTATTCATAAGGTTTTCCCTAGCTAATTTTTGAGAAGTGGATGGCCTTCTCCTTCTTTCTAGTCTGTCTTAGTCTGTAAGCTCTGTTGAAACTTGTGCACTATGTGTAATTCTGCTGGCATCTGAAACACCAGTGGCACAGCCTCAAGCCTCACAGCAATGTACAAACCCCACAGGATGACAAACTGACAGACAACTTTGTCTCCCTTAGCTGTTGGAAACCTCTGTCCCTTCCACTTACCTAATTCCTACCTGGAACTTGCCACTTTGTGGTCCCTGGCCACTCCATCCATTTCCTGGCTCTAGGGGGCTTGATGCCTAGCCTTGCCTCCCGCCCCTTTTTACCTGGATATCCTGCCACTCCGCAGGTCCCCGCCCTCTCCTGCTCCCTCCCTTTTCTTGATCTAGGGGGCTTGGTTAAACTTTCATCTAGCAGTTTTAATATCCATTACTGATTCTTGCCCAAATAAATTAGGATGTCAAATGGTAATTTTCTAACAATATTACTCTTTCTACATTTATTAGTAAGCATTCAACTTCACAAAGTATTTTTCCTTCATTAATTTGTAAATATCAATATGAACTAAATGATTACTAATTTATTAAATGGAATTATTATCTATTATCATTACTTATTTTGATGCTCAAATGATCCCAGACTGGGTCAGTGGGAGCTCCTTCAAAGTCATGCCTGTATCAACATGTCCTCATCACTTTTTGAGTTTTTCCGTACTTTGTACAAGATGCTCCAGACTCAGAGTTCCCTTCCTTCAGCCCTGGAGTTCCCTATTTTTCCATTTGGTAGAGAATGAAATTTAGAAACCAAAATTTGGGCACTAGGTGTGATCTATGCTACTTGGGCTTCTAATCTTTATCATAAGCATGTTTTATCTAGACATTTTTAAATCATGGATCTTGTGGTTTTATTTTTAGATTGTTTTCCACATGAAGATAGTCTTCAAAAAATACTAATGGTTGTAAAGTATTTATGTGAGAATATAAAATGCACTTGGTTTCCTTCATATTTTTTGCAATTACTTTTTTAAAATCAAGAGTAAATCTTCCCATATACTGAGCTAGCCTTTTCATATTTAAGATTAAAATAATAATTTGGTCAAAGGTTATTAACAGTTTAAAGACCCCAGATACACCTTGCAAAACTGTTCTCCAAAAGATATATGCCCAATTCACAATACATGAGAGAATCAGTTTTAACTCATGCTTACTTTCACTGGGCATTATCATTAAAATTTTTATTGTGCTTCTTAAAAGAATATAAGCATTTCTCAGCAGGTATATCTCCTACCAACGAAAGACTGGTAAAAATGACTTAGAGTGTACTATAGCCTTTCATTCCCACTATCATTTAACCCATATCCTATGTGGTAGCAGAAGCTCTGGTAGCATAGTGGTTAAAGCATTCAGCTGCTAAGCAAAAGGTTGGTGGTTCAAACCAACCAGCTGCTCCACAGGAAAAAGATGAGGCAGTCTGCTTCCATAGACATTTATAGCCTTGAGAACTCTATGAAGCAGTTTTAGTCTGTCCTACAGGGCTGCTATGAGTCAGAATCAACCCAGTGGCAGTAAGGTTTGTATGGTAGGAATCTAAGGTTCAGAAAGGTGATTTTTTTTTTTAAGTCCCACATCTAATAAGTATGATACTTAAAAGAATGGTCAGGTACCAGCTATGTGGGTCTGAATCCTGTCTCAACTAACCAGCTGTGTAACTACAGGATAGTTATTTGACCTCTCCATCTTCCAGTTTCATCTATAAAATGGAGATGATAATACTATCCACCTCATAGTGCTATTGTGAGGATTTATGAGTTATAATACATAAAAGCAATTAAAAGAGCATCAAGCCACTATTACTGTTTTTCCATCTTACATCTGTCAATTTGTCATATTATGGTGGTTTACATGCTGCTATGCTAGAAACTATGTCACCAGTAGATCAAATACCAGAAGAGTCACCCATGATGGGCAGGCTTCAGTGGAGTTTCTAATATAAGACAACTAGGAAGAATGGCCTTGTGATCTACTTCCAAAAATTAGCCAATGAAAACCCTTTGGAATCCAAGAATATTGTCTGATATAGTGCTGGAAGATGAGCCCACTAGGTTGGAAACACTCAAATTGCACAGTAGCTAGCAAAGTGGACTTCAGCATACCAACGATCATGAAGATGGCAGAGGATCAGGTAACGTTTTCTTCCATTATATATGGGGTCATCATGAGTCAAAGGTGACTTGACAGAAACTACAACATTATTATTATTAAGCTATTGTATTTTTAAGAAAACTGAATTTTGTTGCACAACTATACCATGTGTGTGATAGGTGTTTTATCAGGTTTTTTCCCCCATTTGCTGACTGTACATATTTTGAGTTCATTAAACATAACAGGAAGATCTGATCCATAAAGGTAGGCTGCTCTGGAAGTAAAAAAAGTAAATCTTGAGCCAAGTCTTGAAAAAAGTGTAAGATTCATATTAATGGTAAAGACAGGTAAGTCGATAAATGATAGGAAGACAAAGTAATTAAAGAGAGCAAACAGAAGCAGTAAGTAGAAGGTCTGTGTGCAGAATACTTGATTCATTCCCTGAAAATTTTCTACATCAGATGCAGAAATGAAAAAACAAACTCGTTGCCCTTCAGTAGTCAATTCCAACTCACACTGACCCTTCAGGACAGAGCAGAACTGTTCCATAGGGTTTCCAAGGCTGTTGGTGGCATAGTGCCTAAGGCATCTGACTGCTAACCAGAGGGCTAGTGGTTCAAACCCATCTGCCACTCCTCGGAAGAAAGACTGGGCAATCTACTTCCGTAGAGATACCACCTCAGAAACCCAAGGAGGGGTTGCTATGAGTCAAAATCGACTCAACGGCAGTTTGGGTTTGTTTTTGAATCTTTATGGAAGCTGATTGTTACATCCTTCTCCTGCATTGTGGCTGACTGACTGATGGTTTCCGACCATTAACTTTTTTCCATTAGCAGTCAAGTGCTTTAACCACTATGCCACCAGTACTCCTCTTTCAGATGCAGAAAAGACAAAGATAAAATGATCTAGTGGAAGAAGTACTTAGCAACCTCTAGCCTGAAAAGTGAGTGGTCTGATAAAGGTTAGCACAGGATGCTACATGACAAGGAGCACCCAACTAATGGGGCCGTGAGAGGGCTTTGTCCTTTAGCTGAAGGACAAAGATGGAAATAGTGCTAGCAGGTACAGAAGGGCAGGGGAGGCACAGAGTATCAGAATGAGCATGGAAGCTACAGGGCATGGCATGGCTAGGGCACAGCAGGACTAATAGGTGAAGAACGCAGGGTGTTCTTGGAATGAAGGTAAGAACAGGAAAGGCAAGTGCCAAATTAAAAATAGGTGTGTTCCAGTCCAAGGTTATTTCCCACCTACAAAGCTAAAAAGGAATCAAACTCCAATCAAGAAACGATTATGTTCTCCCCCAGTTTTTGATGAAAAAGCAAATAAAATTTGTTAAGTTGGCAGAGAGCCACCCCAGGAAGAAGAAAACAAAAAACTTCAAGGGACAGTATTCTCATTGTTTTATATGAAAATATATACCTTTGATGGCCCTGGAGTTCTGCTATAAACTATTTATAGGATAATCATTTTTCTTGAGATATTCTCCCACCCTGGAATTCATCTTTGAAAATTAACAACTGATTTTTGGTTCTAAACTTTAGGTGCCAGTTGGAATAACCTGGGGCATTTTTGAAAACTTTTCAGTGCCCAGGCCACACCCCAGACCCATTAAATCAAAGTCTGTGGTTGTATTTTTCAGGTATCTGTATTTTTTAAAGTTCATTAGATTTTTCCAGTTACAGACAAGTTTAATAGATTGAGTTAAGTATTGGCTCAGTTTTATAACATGTTTGTACCTTCATCTACTGACTTAACTTAATGCTTGTCTTTTCCTTGCTCATAGTATTTCAAATAAATATACAAACAGCAACCAAAAATGGCTGTGTTGTCAGGCCTAAGAACTGGGATTTATCTTGAAAAAGACTTGCTCCTCACCAGAGACTATTGCCCTTAGACCCTTTGAACTTGGCACTGGAGGTCACCTTTCAGCCGAATAATAGATTGGCTTATAAAATAAACAATTATCACTCGTTGAGTAACGTGTTCCCTTAACCAATCAACTATGTGAGCCCAAACAGTCATTTACCCAAAAGGATAAGAGGGCAAGGAGGGGAGGGGAGCTAGATCAATGGAAACAGAATAGAATGGAAATAATTAATGAGTATGCTGACACATTGTGAAAACTGTAAGCAATGGCACGAAACAATATGCATAAAAATTGTTAAAGGGGAACCTAATTCGCTGTGTCAGCTTTCACCTAAAAACCAAACCCATTGCCTTCGGCTCAATTCTTACTCATTGGTGACCCTGTAAGACACAGTAAATATTAAATAATAATAAAATAAAGATATGCCCCAGTGTCAGATTTTAAACAGGGTAGACAATCGTTTAGGTACGTGCATATGAGAGGGATGAGGCTACAGGCCTGGTTATCAGTTGGGACTTAAACAGTAGTAAAGTATCAGCAACAGTGACACAGAGAGGAAAATAGCACGGAAGTTCAGCTCACAGTAGCATTTAGTGGATGGGCCCGGACTTGACCTGGACTTGATGCAACAATGATCTGAGGCTCGGAGAGGTTGCTACCCGACCCCGCGGCAGAGGCTGAGACTGGAACCAAAGTCTAACACCAAAACCAATGCTCTTGAAGACTACGATTTAAACAGTACATCTACCGACAAGTGCGGCTGTGTTAGGCTGGAAAGACTTGGAGTCTCCGCCCCTCTCCCTTTTGCAAGCATTTTTAATACTACCTCAATGTCTTTGTTTTTATTTTTTTTCAAATGAAGTTTTACAATTCTCCCAGTCCAAAAACCATCTCAGTCGTCCCTCTCCATCCCTACAGTGAACTCAAGTCCACATCCCTCACCTGGCCCGGCCGAGGTCCGGACCTGACCATCTCTCGCAGCCTCAGAGAAGCCCAAACCCAGGGAAGTGAAGCCACACGGTGAAAGAAATTAACCGCCGCGGGCTCCCGGCCCCCCTTGGCCCGCCCCCCAAGCTTCCGTTTCCGGGAAGGAGCCCGCCGACCGCCGCGCCTCATTGTAGTTAGCCATTCTCCGCCTTCTCGGGCCGCCCTAGGCGTGCGCAATAGAATCCTTTCGGCGCTCCAGTACGTCACACACCGACGAGCTGGACCAGGCAGGGTAGGCGGAAAGGGCGGAAAGGGGCGGGGCAGACCTGATAGGATGGGGCGGGGCGCCTAGCGCAGAAGGGCGGGGCGAGAAGCCGAGGAGCTGGGCTGGGAGAATCCTGGTACCTAAAAACACCTTAGGAGCTCTGGTAGCATAGTGGCTAAAGCACTTGACTACTAACCAGAAGGCTGGCGGTTCAAACCCACCAGCCATTCCTCGAAAGGAAGATGGGGCAATCTACTTCTGTAGTGATACTTCCTCGGAAACCCAAGGAGGGGTCGCTAAGAGTCGGGTCTGACTCCACAGCACATAACAACAACAAAAACACCTTGGAGAACAGAGTTCTGAGGGGTATTGGGGGTGGACTGCTTCCCTCCAACCGCTGGGGGATGTGGGGATGGTAGGGCCCGCCAGGGCCCTTAGAAGGGACTGGGAAGCGACTAGATTTCAGAAGGAATTGGCAAGCGACTCTTGGGTTTTCGCTCTTTTATTTCTGAATTTTGTGTGCCTCCCCCTTCCCACCTCCCAAATGATTTTGTTCTTAATATTCAATGAAAATCAAACCTCGGGATCGTTATCTTTGGGTAATTCTGAGGTCAATTTCAAAATTATTTACCGTGGCGTTGGTCTCAGGACTCAAAAGTTGAGATTTTGATTTTACTTCCATGCATAGTACTTGCATGGAAGTACCTGTGAACTCTTTTCATTCGAAGTAATATGAAGAATGACACAGTGTTCTTATCATTGTCATGCTGCACTAATTTTAATGGGAGTTAGTCTTTTTAAGGTATTGTTTTTGTTTTAAATCAAATTGAAAAGAAATTTAAGTAACCTAATTGATAGTGTAGTGCCTAAGGCACTTGACTGCTAACCGGAAGGCTGGCGGTTCAAACCCACCAGCCACTCCTAGGAAGGAAGGTTGGGCAATCTACTTCCGTAGTGATACTGCCTTGGAAACCCAGGGAGGGGTCGCTATGAGTGGGGTCCAACTCCATGGCACATAATGACAACACAATTTATTTCATTTTATCCTTTTTAATGGGAAAAAAAAGCTACCTTTCAAAAGTCTCAGTTACAATTAATATTAAAAGCGAGGAACTAAAACCTTCCGAGTAACATATTACAAACTCCTACTGAGCAATTTGGGAAACTGAGTAATTGATAAATTTAACTGTGAATTAAACTGTGAAAACTTCCATCGCTCGGCCCTCCATGTTCCTCTCCTGTAACAATTTTTAATGCTTCCAGGCTTGTTTTTCTTAATTAAAATGATTTTAAGACTTACGTTTTTTCCTAATTAATAATGCTTATTTTAGAAAATAAAGATTAACATAAAGATAAAATCACCCATGGTTTACCCCTTGTTATGGATTAAATTGTGTCCCACAAACATATGTGTTGAAAATCCCAACCCCTATACCTGTGAATAAGGAGCTCTGGTGGCATAGTGCCTAAGGCATTTGACTGCTAACCAGAAGGCTAGAGGTTCAAATCTACCAGCCACTCCTCGGAGGGAAGACTGGGCAATCTAGTTCCATAAAGATTTACCACCTGGGAAACCCAAAGGGGGTCACTATGAGTTGGAATTGACTGGATGGCAGTGAGTTTTAATTACCTGTGAATAAAGAACTCTGGTAGAGCAGTGCTTAAGGTATTTGGCTGCTAACCAAAAGGTTGAGAGTTTCAACCCACCAACCCTTCTTTGTCAGAAAGATGTGGTGATTTGTTTCCAGAAAGATTCACAACCTTGGAAACTCTATTGGGTAGTTGAACACTGTCCTATAGAGTTGCTGTGAGTCAGAATCGATTAGTTAGCAATGAGTTTGGTTTTGGTTGTTACAGGTGAATGTAATCCCACTTGGGAATTAAACACTCTGTTACGTTAATTAGGCCATTTCAGTGTTGGATGGTGTCATAAACCTATCAGTTTGGATAAATAAAAGGAGCAGACTAGGCACAGAAGCAATCAAGCACAGATGAAGGAGGGTAGATGTCACCCTATATGAAGATCTCCAAGGAACCAAGGAACAGAAGCTGAAAAGAGACATGGACCTTTGCCCAGAGCTGACAGAGAAAGCCTATCCCTACAGCCGGTGTCCTGAATCTTGAACTGTGAGAAAACTAATTTCTGGTCATTAAAGCGACCCACTAGTGTTACTTCTATTACAGCAGCACTAAGTAACTAACAGGCTACTTTTAACGGTGTGGCATATTCCCTTCAATACTTTTATACCTGAGTTTATATGTGTAAATATTATATAGCAAGACAAAAAGATACATATTATTGTAACATGAGTGTTTTTCAATGTTAACAACATCCTATTTTCATTAATTACCAAATGGATGCTTGCTGTTTTCATTACTCATTTCCCTATTATTAGGGCTTTTATGCACAACCCCCCCCC
>NW_006921832.1:410649-415439 GCF_000298275.1 Orycteropus afer afer
TATATTTTACCACAATAAAATTAAAAAAAATAAAGCAGAGCATCCCCCCATCCTCATGCCCACCCCCCAAAAAAAGGAGAGCAGGAGGCAAGAGCATGTTAGGGATTGAACTGTTTTCTTCCACAATGCTGACCCTTACACTTGTGGAAATAATACCATTTGGAAACAGGGTATTCTTTGTTATGTTAATAAGGTCATTATCAGTGTGGGATGTATCTTAAACCGATCACTTTTGAAATATAAAAGGAGCAGATTAGGCACTCAAGCAACCAAACACAGATGGAGAAAGATAGATGTCAAGCTACATGAAGATTGCCAAGGAAGCAAGGAACAGAAACTGAAGAGACAAGGATCTTCTCCCCAACCCCCAGCCAACAGGGAGCTAGGCCCTGAATTTTAACTTCTAGCCTCCTAAACTGCGAGAAAATGAATTTTTTTCAATCCACTCATGGTATTTCTTTATAGCAGCATTAAGGAACTAAGAATGATTGAGTATTCCTTTCACCCCAATGTCATTCTGGCTAATACAGTGGCCCTATAGAGCTACAGCTTCTGAGGGGAGCCCCTGGTAGCTACAGCTGTCACCAGACACTAATACTACATTTTCCTCCCCTTATCCTTTCAGACTGAGAGGGGATAATGGCTTCCCACCATTCTACTCCCTGGTTGCCTCAACACTCCATATCATTGCCACTGAGTAGATTCCAACTCACAGTGACCATAGAGGACAGAATAAAATTCAAAAAACTGAACTCATTGCTGTCAAGTCAGATCTACATAGATTGATGTAGATTGCCCAGTCTTCCTTCTGAAGAGTGGTGGGTGGGTTTGAACCACCAGCCTTCTGGTTAGTAGTCAAATGCCTTAGGCACTACACCACCAGAGCTCCCAGAGTAGAACTGCCTCCAGAATTTCCAAGGCTATAATCTTTACAGATTTAGATTGCAAAAAGTGGGAATTCCAGAACACTTAAATGTGTCAAGAGAAACCTGTAAATAGACCAACAGGCTGTTGTTCTAACAGAACAAGGGGATACTGCATCATTTAAAATTAGGAAAGGTTGTGCATCAGGGTTGTATCCTTTCATTATAGTTACTCAGTCTGTACACTGAGCAAATAATCTGAGAAGCTAGACTATATGAAGAACATGGACTCAAGATTAAGGGAAGACTCATTAGCAATCTATGCTATGAAGATGACACAAGCTTGCTTGCTAAAAGTGAAGATATCTTGAAGCACTTAATGTTTTGAAAATCAAAGACTACATTCTTCAGTATGGATTACATCTCAGAGAAAACGAAAATCTTCACAACTGGACCAATAAGCAACATCATGATAAATGGAGAAAATATTGAAGTTGTGAAAGATTTCATTTTACTTGGATCCACAGTCAACACAAATGGAAGCAGCAGTCAAGAAATCAGACGTTGTATTTGCAAGTGTGCTGCAAAAGACCTCTTTAAAGTGTTAAGAAGCAGAGACGTCACTTTGAAGACTAAGGTGCATTTAACCAAAGTCATGGTATTTTCAATTGCCTCATATCCATATGAAAGGTAGACAATGAATGAGGAAATCAAAGAAGAGTTGATGCCTTTGAATTGTGGTGTTGGTGAAGAATACCAAAAGTATCATGGACTGCCAGAAGAATGAACAAAATCTGTCCTGGACAAAGTGCAGCCAGAATGCTCCTTGGAAGCAAGAATGGCCAGACTTCTTCTCACCTACTTTGGTCATGCTGTCAGAAGGGACCATTCTCTGGAGAAGGATATCGTGCGTGGTAAAGTGGAGGATCAGCAAAAAAGGGGAAGGCCTTCAATGAGATGGACTGACACAGTGACCACAGTGATGGGCTCAAGCATAGCAAGGATTGTGAAGATAGTGTTAGCCTGGGCAGTGTTTCGTGTTTTGTTCTGTTGTACACTGGGTCACAATGAGACAGAGCCAACTCCATGGCAACAACAACAGTCTTTACAGAAGCAGATTCCCACATCTTTCTCCTGGGGAGTGGCTGGTGGATTCAAAACACCAGATTTTCAATTAGCAGCTGGTGCTTAACCATTGTGTCACCAGGGGTCCTCAACATTCCTTACCCACTGCCATGAGTTGATTTTAACTCATAGTGACAGAGTAGAACTGCCTCATAGGGTTTCCAAGGACTGCCACATCTTCCTCCTGAGGAGCAGCTGGTGGGTTCAAACCACTGAACTTTTGGCCATTAGGGCTCCTTCAACACTCCTTACATGTCTGTAAATCTTTTAATTATCTCAAAATCTTGGCTGAGAGCATTTTCAGTTTCCTGACTGATAGGAAGTCGTTGTAATAGTCCAGATGAAATAAGTCAGCTGGGAGTGGGATGGGGGACAGACATGAATGAGGCATAGGTGGTAAAATGGACAGAACCTGGTGATAGATTTAGAAAGTAATGAAAGGAGATAGGTATTTATGTTGACCCTGGTTTCTAGGTTTCATAACTGGATGGGTGGTAGAAAAGATCCAGTTTTAGAAGAGAAGTCTATAAACTCATTTCCCCAATATTTTATAATGAAAACAAAAAACAAGGAATTCATTTTGGGACATACTCAATTTGGGGATGCCATGCAGTCACCCAAAAGCAGATATCAAGTAGGTTGCTAGATATTTGAGTCTGGACCTTGGTGGAGAAGTGTGGGCTGCAGATACACATCTCTGAGTCATCTGTGGTACCTGAAATCATAGGCTTCTGCATTTGCTTTCAGATTATTTCTACAAGAAAGCCTTTTCCTCCACTTTTCTATCCCATCCTTGCAAACTAAGTTGTACGCCCTATCCTATGATGCACTAGCACTACTTTTCACAATTATGTTGTTGTTGTTTGGTGCCAGAGAGTTGGCTTTGAATCATAGTGACCCTATGTACAACAGAACAACACTGCCCTGCCCTGTGCCAGCCTCACAATCTTTGTTATACCTGAGCCCATCATTGCAGCCACTGTGTCAGTCCATCTTGTTGAGGGCCTTCCCCTTTTTGCTGACCTTCCACTTTACCAAGCATAATATCCTTTTCCAGATAATCCTGACAGCATGACCAAAGTAGGTGAGATGAAATCTGGCCATCCTCCCTCCCAAGGAACATTCTGGCTGCACTTCTTCCAGCACTGATTTGTTCGTTCTTCTGGCAGTCCATGGTACTTTCAGTATTCTTCGCCAACACCACAACTCAAAAACATCAACTCTTCTTCAGTCTTCCTTATTCATTGTCCAGCTTTTACATGCATATGAGGTGATTGAAAATACCATGACTTGGGTTAGGCACACCTTAGTCTTCAAAGAGACATCTTTGCTTTTCAACACTTTAAAGAGGTCTTTTGCAGCAGATTTAACCAGTGCAATACGTTGTCTGATTTCTTGACTGCTATTTCCATTGGTGTTGATTGTGGATCCAAGTAATATGAAATCTTTGAAAACTTCAATCTTTTGTCCATTTATCATGATGCTGTTTATTGGTACACTTAAGAGGATTTTCATTTTCTTTATTTTGAGGTGTAATCCATACAGCAGACTGTTGTCTTTAATCTTCATCAGTAAGTGTTTCAAGTCATCTTCACTTTCAGCAAGCAAGGTTGTGTCACCTGCATATCCCAGGTTGTTAACCATTCTTCCTCCAATTCTGATGCCACAATTTTCCTCATATACTCCAGTTTCTCAGATCATTTGCTCAGCATACAGATTAAGTATGGTGAAAGGATATAACCCTGAAGCACTCCCTTTCTGATTTTAAACCATGCAGTGTTCCTTGTTCTGTTCAAACGAAAGCCTCTTAGTCTATGTACAGGTTCCTCATGAGCACAATTAAGTGTTCCAGAATTCTCATTTTTCTCAATATTATCTATAATTTGTTATGATAATATCCTTCCTTCCAAGTCCTCTTCTGAACCCAGCTTGCATTTCTGGAAGTTCCAGGTCAGTATACTGGTACAACCATTTTTGAATTATCTCCAGCAAAATTTTACTTTCGTGTGATATTAATGACATTGTTTGATAATTTCCACATTCTTTTGGATCACTGTGTTAGACTGGCTTCTCTAGAGAAACAAAACCAGTAAATCTTATATATATATATATATGTATATATTGAGAAATTTATCTTAGGAAAATGGCTCACACACTTATAGAAGCTGGCAAGTCCAAAGTTCCTGGATCAAACATCAAGCTGGAGGTTTTTCTCTACTCTTGCAGCCACAGGGTTGAGGAGCTCAAGGCTGGCAAGCAGTACATCGACTGTTGACTCCAACAAATGATGAATCCAAAATCTCCAGGCTGAATGGTGGATTGCTCACTCATGGACAGTTGTAGGCAGCACAACAGAATCCCGATCCACAGAAGAATGTCTCTTTTCCCAGAATGTCCATAGATATACTGGAAGCAGGCCACATCCCTAGGGAAACTCCCTTTCAAGAGATTGCTTGCTCAAAACATAATCATCTGATCCCATCATGGGAATAACCACATCACAACAGCTCAAACCAAACAGAATTGTGGTCCAGCCAAGTTGACACACAGCTCCAACTATCACAGTCCATCCCTTGTCAACTTGGCAGTTGTACATATCTTCTTAACCATCTATAATCTCTAAATAAGGACAATTATAAAGTCATATTTACACCTAATATGATACGCTAACACACGTACAACCAAAATGCATTAACCTTATTTACATTTCGCAGTTCATAACAGAAGGAAACAAAAATATTTGATGCACCTATACAATGAAGAAATGTAACAATCACAGTCCTCATTTCTGCAGCTGGTCAC
>NW_006921832.1:417064-423965 GCF_000298275.1 Orycteropus afer afer
TATATAATCGCACATGTGGCGATTTCTTATTCCATGCAAAGTGAACAGCCATATGCATGGTTCGAAGTTTTGCCCATTGGGAGGATTTCCCTTCACCACTGCCCTTTAAGGAAGTCCCAGAAAGGGGCTGCAGTGCCACTGCTGTCCACTTTTGAATGGTGCCTGCATATCACACAGAACCACCTGTAAACCAGGCACAAGTTTTCTCTTCCTCAGTCAACTAATCATAAGGAACTTCCCATGAGGCCATAGGTGCAGAGTGGGAGAGGGAAGGTAATGTGACTGGAGTGGAGACCATAGGCATTTGGGCCACTTCCTCATGCAACTTACCTGTGCCTTCAGGTCCTGCTTGAGCCCAATCTCTGATATACCACTTCCATTTAATGATGGAGTGCTGCTGTGCACATCCAACTTTATGACTCTATGGGTCAGACAATACTCAGTTCGTGATGAGCAGCTCAGGCCTCATGATCATTTGGTGGCCCATGGTTAGGCATTCAGTCTCTACTAAAGCCCAGTAACAAGCCAAAAGCTGTTTCTCAAAAGGAGAGTAGTTATCTGCAGAGGATGGCAGGGCTTTGTTCCAAAACTCCAAGGGTCTGCATTGTGATTCACCAGTAGGGACCTGCCAAAGACTCCAAACAGCATCTCTATCTACTACAGACACTTCAAGCACCATTAGATCAGTCAGATCATATGGCCCAAGTGGCAGAGCAGCCTGCACAGCAGCCTGAACCTGTTGCAAAGCCTTCTGTTGTTCTGGGCCCCACTCAAAACTAGGAACTTTCTGAGTCACTTGATAAATAGGCCACAGCAACACACCCAAATGAGGGATATGTTGCCTTCAAAATCCAAAGAGGCCCACCAGACATTGTGCCTCCTTTTTAGTTGTGGGGGAGGCCAGATACAATAACTTATCCTTCACTTTAGTAGGAATATCTCAACATGTCCCACACCATTGAACCCCTAGAAATTTCACTGAGGTGGAAGGTGCCTGAATTTTTGTGGGGTTAATTTCCCAACCTCTAGTATGCATATGTCACACAAATAAGTCTAGAGTCATCGATACTTCTTCTTTACTGGTTCCAGTCAGCATAATGTTGTCAATATAATGGACCAGTGTGATGTCTTGTGGAAGCAAAAGGCGGTCAAGATGCCTACGGATTAAATTATGACATGGTGCCGGGGAGTTGATGTACCCCTGAGGAAGGACTGTAGAAGTATACTGTTGGCCTTGCCAGGTGAAGGCAAACTGCTTCTGATGGTCTTTTGAAATTGGTATTGAGAAAAAGGCACTGTCCAGAGCAATAGCTGCATACCAAGTACCAGGAGATGTACTAATTGGCTCAAGCAATGAAACCACATCAGGAACAGCAGCTGCAATTGGAGTCATCACCTGATTAAGTTTACAATAATCTACCGTCATTCTCCAAGATCCATCTGCTCATACACTTATAGAAGCTGGCAAGTCCAAAGTTCCTGGATCAAACATCAAGCTGGAGGCTTTTCCTGACTCTTGCAGCTGCAGGGCTGAGGAACTCAAGGCTGGCAGGCAGTACACCGGCTGTTGACTCCAATGAATGATGAATCCAAGATCTCCAGGCTGAATGGTGGATTGTTCACTCATGGACAGTTGTAGGCAGCACAGCAGAATCCTGATCCACAGAACAATGTCTCTTTTCCCAGAATGTCCATAGATATAATGGAAGCAGGCCACACCCCTAGGGAAACTCCCTTTCAATAGATTGGCTGCTCAAAACATAATCATCTGATCCCATCATGGGAATAACCACATCACAACAGCTTACACCACACAGAATTGTGGTCCAGCCAAGTTGACACACAGCTCCAACTATCACAATCACCTTCTTTGGAATGGGTACAAATATGGATCTCTTCCTGTCAGTTGGCCAGGTGGCTGTCTTCCTAATTTTTTGGTATACACCAGTAAGTGCCTCCAACGTGGCATCCATTTGTTGCAACATCTCAATGGGAATTCTGTCAATTCTTGGAGCCTACCTTTTCTCCAATTCCTTCAGTGCAGCTTCAACTTCTTCCTTCAGTACCATTGGTTCTTTATCATATGCCACTTCCTGAAATAGAGGAACATTGACCAATTCTTTTTGGTACAGTGACTCTGGGTATTCCTTCCATCTCCTTTTGATGTTTCCTGCATCATTCAATATTTTGCCTACGGAATCTATCAGTGGTGCAACTCAAGGCTTCAATTTTTCCTTCAGTTCTTTCAGCTTGAGTGTGTGCTTCCTTTTTGGTTTTCTAACTCCAGGTCTTTGCACATTGCATTATAATAATTGATTTTGTCTTCTTGAGCTGCTCTTTGAAATCTTTTGTTCAGCTCTTTTGTCCTGTCATTTTTTCCATTTGCTTTATCTACTCTCCACTCAAGGGCAAGTTTCAGAGTCTCTTCTGACATCTATTTTGCTCTTTTCTTCCTTTCCTGACTTTTTAACGACCTTTTGCTTTCTTCATGTATGATGTTTTTGATGTCATCCCTAAATTCCTCTGGTTTTTGGTTATTGGTGTTCAGGGCCTCAAATCTATTCTTCAGATGATCTCTAAATTCAGATAGGATATAACCAAGACCATATTTTGGCTCCCATGGACTTGTTTTAATTGTCTTCAGCTTCAGCCTGAACTTGCATATGAGCAGGTGATGGTCTGTTCCACAATCAACTCTTGAAGATATTGAGCTTTTCCATCACCTCTTTTCACAGATGTAGTGCCAGAAGATGAGCCCCTCAGATTGAAGGCACTTAAAATATGACTGGGGAAGAGGTGCCTGCTCAAAGTAGAGTCAACTTTAATGATGTGGATGGAGTAAAGCTTTAGGAACCTCCGTTTGCTGATGTGTATTCCATCTGGCGAGGTCCACATGTATAGCTAGCTGCCATTTATGTTGTTGAAAAAAGATATTTGGAATGAATAAGTCACTGGTCTTGCAAAATTCTATCATGTGATCTCCAGTGTCATTTCTATCACCAAAGCCATATTTTCCAACTACTGGTGATTCTTCGTTTCCAACTTTTGCATTCCAATCACCAGTAATCAGCAATACATCTTGAGTGCATGTTTGGTCAATTTCAGACTACAAAAGTTGGTAAAATTCTTCAATTTCCTTGACTTTGGCTTTGGTGTTTGGTGTGTAAATTTGAATAATAGTAGTATTAACTGGTCTTACTTGTAGGTGTATGGATATTAACCTATCACTGACAGCATTATACTTCAGGATATATCTTGAAATATTTTTTGTGACAATGAATGCCACACCATTCCTCTTCAATTTGTCATTCCAGTCTTAGTATATCATAGGGTTGTCTGATTCAAAATGGCCAAAACCAGTCCATTTCTGCTCACTAATGCCTAGAATATTGATTTTTATGCATTCCATTTCATTTTGACAACTTCCAGTTTTCCTAGATTCATACTTCATACATTCCATGTTCCAATTATTTAATAGATGTTTGTGGCTATTTCTTCCCATTTTGAGTTGTGCCACATCAGCAAATGGAGGTTCCTAAAGCTTTACTCCATCCACATCATTAAAGTTGACTCTACTTTGAGCAAGCACCTCTTCCCCAATCATATTTTGAGTGCCTTCAATCTGAGGGGCTCATCTTCTGGCACTATATCAGACAGCGTCTCAGAGCTATTCATTAAGTTTTCCAGTAATATATCAGACAGTGTTTCACTGCTACTCATAAGGTTTTCACTGACCGATTATTTGAGAAGTGGATGGCCCCTTCCTTATTCTGAGTCTGTCTTAGTCTGGAAGCGCCACTGAAACCAGTCCACTATGGGTGACATTGCTGGTATTTGAAATACCAGTGGCATAGCCTCCAGGTTTACAGCAACACACAAGTCACCACACATTATTAATTGTGTGATTAGTTATGAAATATCTGTCTACCCAAGTAGAATTTAATGTCTATGAGAGCAGGGACCTTCTCTTATTCAGTGAAGTATCCCCAGTGCCAGCACAATGCTTTGCACAGAATAGGAGCTTTTAAATTATTTGTTGAGTAAATAAATTCTGACCAACCAGTGTTTAGACTGCTTTGGTGCATTGGGCTGACAGCCACTTAAGTGTCCTTAGACTCAGGATTAACCAGGACTCAGCCCTTTGAGATTGAGGTCACTCTAGTATCATGGGTGTGTGACTGCTTAGTCTAGCCAGTGGTTGGTTGATTTGCTAAAATTTTATTTTGGTGAAATATATATGACAGATTTGCCATCTTAAGTATTTTTTAGTATATAACTCAGTGACATTAATAATTTTCACCAGGCTGTACTACCATTACCACTATCCATTTCCAAAAGTTTCACTGAAACTCAGTACTCCTGAAGCAATAATTCCCATTTTTCCCTCCTCTACTCCCTGGTAACCACCGATAAGCTTTGGTCTCTGTGCATTTGCCTATTCTAGATATTTCATATACCCACTGACATCAAGTTGATTCCAACTCATAGCAACCCCTGTTGGGCTTCCAAGGCAGTAAATCTTTATGGAAGTAGATTGCCCAGTCTAGCTTCCACAGAGTTGCTGGTGGGTTTGAACCACCAACCTTCTGGTTAGCAGTGAAATGCCTTAGGCACTATGCTACCAGAGCTCCTTGGATATTTCATATAAGTTGACCCATATAGTACTTGCCGTTTTAAGTCTGACTTATTTCATTCAGCATAACGTTTTCAAAGTTCATCCATGTTTGTAACATGTATCAGAATTTTGTTTCTCTTTATAGAAGAATAATTTTCCATTGTATGTATGTGCCACATCTTGTTTACCCATTCATCTGTTGATGGACATATGGGTTGTTTCCACATTTTTGCTATTGTGAATAATGCTGCAGTAAATATTGATGTTCAAGGATCTGTTTAAGTCTTAGCTTTCATGTTTCTTGGGTACATACCTATGAGTGGAATTGCTGTATGTCTTAGTCCTCTTGCTGCTGTAACAGACATACCATATGTGGAATTTATTCTCTTACAGTTTAGAAGGCTAGAAGTCCAAATTCAGAGCGCTGGCTCTAGAGGCTGGGTGAGGGCTCCGCGACCTTGGGCTTCAGTTCTGCCTCTTATTCCAGGCCCACTGGAGCTAGAGGCACCTTTTAACTTAGACAACTACTGGCTGCTTAAGCTGACAAACCCAAGGTCAGCAGGTAAAATGGCACAATCTCAAGACCAGTAGGCAATATGGTAAGCAATAGTTTCAGTCCTGGAACAATCCCAAGATTGCCGAGCAACACCGCAGACCACTGGTTCAAGTCCAGGAACTGGCAATGAGGGCTTAGCCAAATGCAGGATCCAGATGTGCCAAAAAGCTGGAGACCCCTCTCAAAGTTTCTCCATAATGACTAGAAGCAGCCCATACCCCAAACATAGGTAGCTCCCTTTCCACAGATTAATGTCTCACAGCATATTCCACTATGGAAGTGATTATAATCTCATCATGGGGAATAACTACATATAGCTGCTCAGCCACTCAAAACCACAGCCCAGCCAAGTTGACACACAACCCTAACTACTACACTGGGTCATATGGAAACTATGTGTTTAACTTTTTGAATAATCACCAAAGTGTTTTCCATAGTGGCTGCATCATTTTACGTTCCCATCAGCAATGTGCAAGGAATACAGTTGGAACCCTCCACATTCTTTTTCTTTTTCTTTAAATGAAGTTTTATGTTTTAGGTGAAAGTTTAAACAGCAAATGAAGTTCCACGTGAACAATGTTTATACAAATTGTTCCATACCATTGGGTACAATTTTTACAATGTGTTAGCATTCTCATTATTTCCATTCTGTTTGATCTGTTTCCATTAATCTAGATTCCATTCCACTCCTTGCCTTCTCACCTTTGTTTCTGGGTAAATGTTAACTGTTTGGTCTCATAGAGTTCATTTTTTAAGAGAACACATTACTTATGGGTGATGCTGCTTATTTTGTAAGCCAATGTATTATTTGGCTGAAAAATGATGACCTGCAGAGTTAGCTTCAGTTCCATGCTCAAGGGTTATCATAGGGTGATAGTCTCAGGGGTTCCTCTAGTCTCTTTCAATCCAGTAGGTCTGGACTTCTTAAAGAATTTGTTTAGTTCTATATTTTTCTTCCATTCTATTCAGTATCATCTATTATATCACTGCTCAGAACAGTTGGTAGTGGTAGCCAGGCACTATCTAGTTCTTCTGGTCTCAGGTTTGAAAAGCTTGTAGTTTGTGTGGGCTATTTTAGCCCCTTAGATTGGTTTCTTTTTTGATCCTTTGATTTCCATTATTCTCTCTTGCTCCATATGAGTAGGTACTAATAATTTTGTCCTAGGTGACTGCTCACAAGCTTTTAAGACCTCAGATGCTACTCATCAAACTCAGGATGTAGAACATTATTTTTATGAACTATGTTATGCCAGTTGACTAAGTTGTCCCACAAGACTATGGTCCTAAGGCCGTCAAGCCAGTAAAACAATACCACAGAGTTGTTTGGCTATGTCTAGGAAGCCTCCATAACTGTGCCCCCTATGTAGTTTGTTATATATGTGAATGTATATGCAGCACATACAAACGTGTGTATACCTATGGGTATTGATACACGAAAGGGCTTTGGTAGTATAGTGCTTAGGCATTTGGCTGCTATGAAAAGGTTGGTTGTTTGAACCCACCAGCTGCTTTGTAAAAGAAAGATGAGGCAATCTGCTTCCGTAAAGATTTATAGCCTTGTAAACCCAGTAGGGGTTGCTATGAGTCAGAATTGACTTGATGGCAGTGATTTTGGTTTTTGAGTTTGGTAGTTACACTAGGGAGCTCAGGTGGCATGGTGATTAAAGCCTTTGGCTGATAACTAAAAGGTAAATGGCTCAAACCCACTAGTCACTCTGCGGGAGAAAGAT
>NW_006921832.1:431720-432851 GCF_000298275.1 Orycteropus afer afer
AAAAAAAAAAAAAGATGTGTTGTTGCCAAAATTTTTTTTCCCAGCCGATAGGTTCTCTTTTCACTCTCTTGATAAAGTGTTTTGCTGAGCATAAGTATTTAATTTTTAGGAGGTCCCAGTTATCTATTTTATCTTCTGTCATTTATGCATTTTTAGTTTCATTTGATAGGCTATCTATTCTAAAAATTAGGTTTTCAGTTTTGACCCTATATTATCTCCCAGGAACCTTATAGTTTGAGCTTTAACATTTAGATCTTTGATCCATTTTGAGTTAGTTTTTATGCATGGTGTGAGGTGTGGATCCTGTTTCGTTTTTCTGCATATTTATACGCAGTTTTGCCAGTACCATTTATCACAGAGACTGTTTCTTCTTCATTGAATGGATTTTAAGCTTTGTCAAAGATCAGCTGCCCATAGATGGATGAATTTTCTTCAGGGTTCTCAATTCTACTCCATTGGTCTGTGTGTCTGTCATGGTACCAGTACCAGGCTGTTTTGATTACTGTGGCTGTATAGTAAGTTTTGAGATTGAGAAGTGTGAGGCCTCCTACTTTAGCTATATGAGGCCTCTTTCCATTTTATGTAAAATTGGATGTTATTTTTTCCTTTCATTAAAGAATGTTGTTGAGATTTTTAGATTGGAATTGCACTGTATCTATAGATTGCTTTGGGTAGTACTGACATTTTCACAATGTTAAATATTCCAGTCCATGAGCATGGAACGTTTTCCCATATGCATAGATCTTTTAGTTTTAGTAGTGTTTTATAATTTTCTTTGTATATGTCTCTTATGTCTCTGGCTAGGTTTATTCATAGTTTTAATTTTGGGGGGGTTGCTATTGTAAATGGTAGGGATCTCTGGTGACACAGTGCCTAAGGCATTTTACTGCTAACCAGAAGGCTGGTGGATCAAACCCACCAGCCATTCCTCAGAAGGAAGATGGGGCAATTTACTTCCATAATGATACTAGTATTAATCTTTTGGATTTCTATCTGTAGATTTAGAATAATTTCTAATTTTTCATTTAATTTTTCATTTTGTTCTTGTATTTTCTTCCAAAATTCTTGTAAGTTTTTTTCTGTGTTTTCTTTGGTCTCTCTCTCAATCCATACCTAAAGATAATTCTTTTG
>NW_006921832.1:434906-437495 GCF_000298275.1 Orycteropus afer afer
TCTCCTTTATTTGTTTTTTATATCTGTCTGAGCATGGTACTGTGCTCCTCTATTCACTAGATATTAGCACGTAGACATTCACCATCTTTCTCCTGGTGGCTGTGATAGAAAATGAGGTTTTGTGCACTGATCTCTGTTAGCTGTTCATAAGGAGCAGTTGAGGGCAAGTTGACCTGGTATTGGCCACCACCTATCATTGGTCAGTTGGTGCAAAAGCAAGTGGTGGCCCTTACTCGATGGGTTGCGCTTCAGGAGGTGCAAGTATTGTTGTGTTGGGTTGGATGGTTGCTTTCTTCCAGTCAGACAAAATTAATTAATTTTAAAAAAACACCAAAAATATAAAAACAAGAGACCAAAAACCAAAACACATAAACCAAGAGGAACAATCATACTCATAACAAAGGAAATGCAATAAATGAGAAGAAAAAGTTTCAATATATTTTTAAAAAGGTTACAGGAAAGATAATGAGAAAAAGAGAAAAAAAAAAAACACAATATCTGGGGAAGGAGGAATGAGAGAAAAGAGCAAGAGTAAAAGAATAGTAAAGAAAAAATGTGAAAACTGAAAAAGGAAAAACAAGGAATGTGAAGAACCAAAAGAAAAATTTTAAAAATAAAATGGGAACCAGGAAAAGGGAAGAGAAAAAAGAAAGAAAAAGAACCAGGGACAGGAAATTGGGGAGGGGGTGAGGAGGATGAAAGAAGGAAGATGAAAAGAATAATTTAAAAACAAACAATCAAAAACCAAACTATGGGGAGTGGAGCATGGCACCCAGGCTCTGTCAGGGCACAGGCCAGCATGGAATTTCTGCTGGTCAAGAAGGTGAGTGGAGGTGGTGGATGGCCACTCCTCTAATCACCAACAGTGTGAGAAATATAAGAGTAACAAGGGGAATATCACACCTTTCCAGTCATCAGCCTCCAGTGTGGCTTCCTGTGCTGTCCTTGGCAAGCGGAGCCCACTCCTATGTTGTTGTCCAGGTAAGAACGTCACTTGCATATATTCAAATTGGTCTTGCCTGCTGCTTGTGACAATTCAAAATGGCTAGGCCCTCAGGACAGTGGCTGGCAGTCCACAGGTCTATTTGTCTCCTTCTTCACTGTTTTCATTTCTGGTTGTCAGGCACCAGAGCATCCTTGTTCATGCAGTCCTTAGTGAGCACAGCCAATTCTTAGGTTGCTACTGGGATATATTAAAATGGCTTTGCCCTCAGGACACCTGGCCATCTGCAATTCCATTTTCCTCCTTACTCAGTGTTTTCATTCAAGTTCTTCTATTAGTTGGTATTTAATCCATTTCTTTATCCTTCCCTTTACAGCTCAGGATTCCAGGATTGCCTTCTGTATTGGTTTCAATTGGTTTCTCATTGCTTTGTTACAGAAGGTCTGTGTAGCTTGTCTGCCTATTCTACTATCATGCTGGAACTCCAGTCTGATTCTTTCTGTTGTTTCTCTGTTTTGTATTCCATTTATATCTGGCCTAATTTTTCTTATTTCACTTCTTCTGGTGGCAGTGGGTTTCTTTTACTATTCCTTTTCTATTTGAATTGTGAGGTTAAGCTAGTGATTTTGGCCCTTCTTTTTTGATGAGTTTGATGATGATGTGTCTTGGTGATTTTCTTTTGGGATCTATCCTGTTGGGGGTTTTTTGGACTTCCTGAATGGATATATTCTCGTCTTTCATCATATCAGGAATGTTCTCTTCCAACAAATCGTGGACAATTTTCTCAGTGGTTTTATTTTTCTCTTCGTGTTCTGGAATTCCAATAACATGTAGGTTATTCCTTTTGATGGTATCCCACATGAACCTTAGGCTTTCTTCATTTTTTTTTGATCCTTTTTTTTCTGACTGATCCCTTTCAAAAGAAGTATTCAGGTGTTTGTCTTCAAGCTCATTAATTCTGTCTTCCATTGTATCAATTCTACTCCTTTGCCCTTTCAATATGTTATCTATTTCTGACAATTTAGTAGTAATCTTCTGGATTTCTATCTGTAGAGTTAGAATCATTTCTAATTGTTCATTTATTTTGTCATTTTATTCTTATATTTTCTTACAAAATTGTTCTAGGGGTTTGTCTGTGTTTTCCTTAATTTTGTCAGTGTTTTCCTTAATCTGTCTCTCAATCCTTTGAAGATACCTAAATATAATTCTTTTTACTTCCTTATTAGGAAATTCCAATGCTGCTTCTTCCTTAGGGATGTGTTCTGGGTCTGTATCCTGCTCTGTTGTTTCTACCACTTTATCTTGCTTCTTTGTGTGGACTGTGATGGTCTGTTGTCTCCAGGACCTTGTGATGTTGTTGTATATAGATCTTCGTTAACTGTTTGAGAAGAGCAGCTAAGGGTGATTCAGGCTTTTCTTGGTGGTTGTTTATCATTGGCCAGTTGGTGGAGAAGGAAGTTGTGGCTCTCACTCATTAAGTGAAGCTGCAGGAGGTGTGGGTATAGGTGTGTTATATGGGCACTGTTGCTGTCTCCCACTCAGTTAGACAAAAATAACAATCAAATAACCATCAAAAAAGTAGAAGCAAGTGGACAAAAAACACACTGTGTAATCACAAAGGAACAATAACCAAAAAAAGAAAAAAA
>NW_006921832.1:437759-438972 GCF_000298275.1 Orycteropus afer afer
AAAAAAAAAAAATCTGGGCAGGGTGGGGCAGGGCACCCAGGTTCCATCCAAGCACACAGACTGGAATGGAATTCCTGCCCACCCAGAAGGTGGGTGGGAGTGAGGGATGGCTGCACCTCTGTTCACCAAGAGGGTGTGGGATATAAGAGTAACAAGGGCAATATTGCACCTTTCCAGTCGTTGGCATCCAGAATGTCCTTGCGGTTCCCAGCAAGTGGAGCATATTCTTAAGTACCTGGAATCTGGGAGATTGCTGTTGCTTTAAATATGCAAAATGGTCTAACTGCTTGTAAACATTCAAAATGGCTGCACCCTCTGGCAAAAGTCCATAGCTCAGCCAGTCTTCCTTTTCACTTCTTCCCTTTTTATTCACCAGCCACCACAGCAGTCCTCTGTGCAGTCCCTGGGTAGCACGGCTGATTTTTAGGTTAATTCTTAGGTCCTACAACCTCTCAGCAATATCCAAGCTGTCTATGCCATCAGGATTGCTGCCAGACCACAGCTCTGTATGTCTCCTTTTTTGGTGTTTTCATGCAAATTCTTCTACTAGTTAGAGTTTAGTCCACTTCTATATCCTTCCCTTCAAAGTTCAGGGCTCCAGGATTATCTTCTGTATCTGTGTTAATTGGTCCCCCTTTTCTTTGTTGAAGAGGGTCTGTGCAGTCTATCTGCCTATTCTGCCACCTTACCAGAACTCCCTTAGCCCCTCTTTTTTGATATGAGCATTCATTTATTGCTGTAAATCCTCCACTGACCACTGTTTTTGCTTTGTCTAAAAGGTTTTGGTATGTTGTGCTGTCATTTTTATTTGATTATAGGAATTTTTTAATTTTTTCTGTTACCAGTGGCTTTTAAGCAAGCTGTTGTTCCGTTTCCATGTATTTGATTTTTTTCCTTTGTTCTTTGTTATTGGTTTCTGATTTTATACTGTTGTGATCTGAGAAGATGCTCTGTATTATTTCAATGCTTTTGAATTTATTGAGGCTTGCTTTGTAGTCTAAAATATGGTCTATTCTGGAGAATGATCCATGTGTATTGCAGAAGAATGTGTCCTGTACTGCTGTTGGGTGAAGTGTTCTGTATGTCTATAAAGTCAAGATGGTTGATTGTTGTGGTAGTTCAGTTTGTGTGTCAACTTGGCTGGGCCTGGTTGAGTGGCTGGGCAGCTGGATGTAGTATTCCCCATGATGAGACTGGTAATCAACTCCATGGT
>NW_006921832.1:441327-470560 GCF_000298275.1 Orycteropus afer afer
TGGAGAAGGATGTCATGCTTGGTAGGGTGGAGGGTCGACGAAAGAGGGGGAGGCCTTCAAGGAGATGGATTGATACGGTGGCTGCAATGATGGGCTCAAGTATAGCAGGGATTGTGGGGCTGGCGTAGGATCGGGCAGTGTTTCGTTCTGCTGTGCATGGGGTCGCTATGAGTCAGAAACGACTTGATGGCACTTAACAACAACAACAACAACAACAACACCTGTATATAAAGAGAAGCCTTGGGAATGGTCTCTAGCTTATGGTACCCTTGAACCCTGCATGTAGCTATGTCATTGTTCATCAGCCTAGCCTTGGGGAATGGTCTCTAGCTTATGGCACCCTTGAACCCTGCATGTAGCTGTGTCATTGTTCAGCAGCCTGCCATGCTCTGCCAACCTTAGGACTTTCACGGGCTTGAATTAATGGTCTGCTTTGTGGTTTGGTAACATCAGGACTGTGCTTTTTTACTTGTCGACCTTGGGCTTCTCAGTCTCAGCAGCCAGCATCTGTCTGAGTGAATAAATGACTCTAGCTCCAGTGGCCAGGAGCAGGAGGCAGAGCTGGACCCCAAGGTCAAGGGGCTATCACCTAGCCCTTAGAGCCTGGCACTTTGAACTTGGACTTAAAGCCTCCAAACTGTAAGAGAATAAACTCCTGTTTGTTAAGACCATCCCACTTGTGGTATATCCTTGTCAGAGCTACACTAGGTAACTAGAACAATTGTGTTATTTAGATTTTCTGTATCTTAGCTGAGTTTCTTTCTGATTGTCTTGTCCATTAAAAAGTGGTGTGTCAAGGTCTCCTGTTATTGAAGAGTTTTCTATTTCTCTTCAGTGCTGTTAGAGTTTGTTTTATGTGTTTTGGAACTCAGTTTTTGGGTGTGAAAACATTTATTATGGATATATCATCTTGGTGGATTGACCCTTTAATCATTATATAGTGTCTTTCTTTGTCTCTTTTAATGTATTTGACTTAAAGTCTATTTTATCAGAGATTATTATTGTTGCTCTTGCTCTTTTATTTACCATTTGCTTGATATGTTTTGTTTTTCTATCCTTCGATTTTTACTTGTATATATGTCTTTGTGTCTAATATGTACCTCTTGTAGGCAGCATATTGATGGTTCTTTTCTTTTTTTAATCCATTCTGACATTCTCTGCTCTTGATTGGTACATTTAAATCTTTTACATTCAGTATAATTGTTGATATATATTTTACTGTTGTCATTTTGTTATACTTCTTTTCTGTGTGTGGTGTTGATAGTTTCTCTTTTCTGCTTAATTTTTTTGTGCTGAATTCTTTTTTTTCTGGATTTCTTTTATTGTTGCTGATTTTGTGTTTACTGAGCTTAAATGTTTTTCTCTTTGTTTTGGTGAGTAGATTTACTGTTTTTTTTTCCCCCCTTTGGTTACTTTGAAATTTACATTTATCTTGCTAAGTTTGTAACATTTCGTTATATTTTTATATTACCTTGTCTTCCTCTCCATGTGGAAATTCTATAACTACACCATTTATTCCTCTTTTTTATTTTGAAATTATTGTCATTTACAGATTGGCATCTCTGATTCCCTGTTTTCAGTGGGTTTTTTTAATTATCTTATTTATTTATTTATTTATTTTTTGCAGTGTTCTCTCCCCTGCCTCCCACTCCTGGTAACTAACAAAGAAAATTTCCTTCCATACATAAACGTTGCCTTGACTTTTTACAATAGTAAACTAATACAATATTTGTCCTTCTGTGACTGACTTATTTCACTCAGCATAATTGTTTTTGGTTTTGAAGCTTTATTTTCCTCATGAGAATTCATTACTTGGGTTGGTGTCTGGGTGGTGCTATTGTAGATCTTAATCTCAGGTTGTTGTCTGGTGTCATTTGTTCTCTATCTCAAGGATTCCCTCTATATTTCTTATAAGGATGCTCTGTTTTTACAAATTCCCTTAATTTCTATTTGTCTGGGAATGCTCTAATTTTATCATTGTATTTGAAAGACAATTTTGCTGGATTTGTGATTCTTGGTTGACAATTCTTCTTTCAGGGTTTTATATATGTTATCCATTGCCTTCTTACCTGCATGGTTTCTCCTGAAAACTCAAAGCTTCACCTTATTGGTGCTCCTTTATAGGTTATATTTTGTTTTTCATGAGCTGCTCTCAGAATTATTTCTCTTTTTTGGGGGAGAGAGTGGAGTTTGATTATGATATAGCCTATCTTTGTCTCTCTTTGGCATCTATCCCATGTAGAATTTGCTGAGTTTTTGGATGGAGGCTGTGTCTTTTATGATATTAGGGAAATTTTCTGCCAGTAAATCTTCAGAAATTTTCTCTGTGCTCTTTTTCATCTTCTCCTGTTCTGGAATTCCAATCACTTGTAAATTATTCTTCTTGATAGTGTCACACATAACTCTTAGACTTTCTTCATTCTTTTCTCTGATTGTGCATCAAACAAATTCAAAACAGAAACCAAACTCACTGCCATTGAGTCAATTCTGACTCATAGTGACCCCCTCTGGATTTCCAAAGTGATGTATCTTTAAGACAGTACATTGCCCAGTCTTCCTTCCATGGGGTGGCTGGCTGGTGAGGTGCATCAAGGTATTTGTCCTCTATTTCACTGAGTCTTTCTTCCATTGAGTCAATTCTAGCTCTGGTGGTGTAGTAATGTCTAAGGCATTTGACTGCTAACCAGAAGGCTGGCGGTTCACACCCACCAGCCACTCCTAGGAAGGAAGGTAGGGAAATCTACTTCTGTAGTGATATGGCTTCGGAAACCCAAGGAGGGGTTGCTATGAGTTGGATCTGACTTGATGGCAGTGAGTTGAGTTATCCTTCTATCAACTTATTTATTTGTCATGTTTTATTTTAATCTTCTGGATTTCTAGTTGTTGTTCTATAGTTTCTAATCAACTATTTATTTACATCATTTTGTCCTTGTATTGTTTTCCTGAATTCTTTTAGGGTTTTGTCTATGTTTTCCTTGATCTCTTTACTGATCTTTTTGAGGATACTATATATGTCTTCTGAATTCCTTATCAGGTAGTTATTACTATTTCTCCCTTAGGAAGGGTTTCTGCCCCTTTATTTTACTCACTTGTTTGAGCCATCTTATCTGTTTCTTCATGTGGTTTGTTATCATCTTCTATCTCCAAGGCATTACATTTGGTGCTAGGAGTTAGTACATTCTGTAAAGGGCAGGGCAGGACTTCTCTGTATCCACTGTGAGGGAGTGCTGCCTACATTGATGTGGTATGCCTGCTATGCATGGACAAATTGGCCACTAAGTAGGTGGTGGGGTATCAAGTGGTTTAAGTATAAGTGCAGACAGTTTGCAGGAACTGTTTGGGTATGGAATGTGTCCTGTTGCCATGTCCTGGTGGACATTAGATATGCATACTAGGGTCTCCTGCTCATTATTTGGCACAGGTCACTGGTCATTGGGTAGGTGGCATGGGAACTTGCACTGCTGGCTTAAGCAGCTGAGCCAGTGTGAGGGTGGTCACAGTAGGCATAAGACTGATTCCAGGTCCAATGGCACAGGCATGAGCCTTCAGTTACAGGTCTGACAGCACAGGGAGGGAACAAAGGGGGATGCCAACCAGTCTATGGGTACATGCTTGTAGGGCACAGCCTGAGTCTGCAATAGTGTGGTATGGTTGAACATGCACTGCCAGTCCACAGACCCCTGGTGTGGCACAGGGTGGAGGAAGGGCACCAAAGATCTATAGGCTGCCAGTGGGGGTGGGTGGGTGGAGAAGGGGTGCTACTAGTCTGCAGGTCCCCAGTGAGGGTGACTAGGCAGATTAACAGGCACCATTGGTTTGCAAGCCCCCAGCAGGTGTGGTGTGGCTGGGTGGAGGATCAGGTGTCACCAGTCAGTGGGCCCCTGGTGCAGATCACTGGGTAGATTAGCAGGTGCTGCCAATCTACTTGTCCCTGGTGGTAGTAGCTGGGTGGAAGGTTGGGTACCATCAGTCTTTGGGCCCCAGCATGGGTGTGGGCAGGGTAGCAGTGCTGCTGGTCTATAGGCCTCTGGTGTAGGTGGCTGAGCAAAGGATAGGGTACTGCCAGTCTGTGGGCTCCTAGTGCAGGTGGCTGGGTGAGGGAGTAAGCACTTCTGGTCCATGGGTCCCTGGCACAGGGGGCAGGGCAGTGACCAGTGCCATTAGTCTGCAAGCATGTGTGGGGAGGGGGAGTCAATGCAGGTAGTGTGTGGGTACCACAAGTCCATGGGCCTCCAGCATGGGGCACCAGGGGTGGTGTGGTGAGTGTGGTGAATGCACTTAACTTTTACTGGGCAGGGAGTGCTTCTACCTGGCCCTGGATGTTGGTACTGGGGCATTCCTGCTTGGCACCATAAGATGATGGGGGCTTTGGCTGGGGAGTGCTGTTTGCTTTGTCTCAATATGGCTGCCAGGGCACCAATAATTCATATTTCTCTTTGTTCTCTGTTTTGGTGCAGTATCTTCTTCTGCTCTGCACTTGGTCAAGTGCTTCCACCTCCCATCTGATGCTCAGGGTTCCATAGTTGTCTATATCCAATTCATTTGTTTTCTCAAGTCTTTGTTGTAAGGGAGATGTGCTATGTGGCCCTCTTGGACTGCCCAAACTGCAACCTTCCATATTTTTGTTAACACTTGTTAATTTCTGTTTTTCTGATAATAGCCAGCCTAGTGGGCATGAGGTGATATCTTATGGTAGTTTTGGTTTGCATTTGCTTAGCAGTTAAGGGCAGCTTGAACCCACCAGCTGCTCCATGGGAGAAAGATGAGGCGGTCTTCTGTAAAGATTGTTGTTGTTGTTGTTGTGTGTGTACAGCCTTGGAAATCCTATGGTGAAGTTTTACTCTGTCCTACAGGGTTGCATGAGTTGGAATTGACTTGATGGCCACAAGTTTGGTTTTTTATTTAATGGCTAAGGACCTTGAGCATCTTTCATGTGTTTATTGGCCATTTGTATTCTCTTTTTCGGACAAATGTTTATTCAAAACTTTGTCCATTTTTTAATTGGATTGTTTGTCTTTTTGTTGTTGAATTGTAGGGATTCATTATATATTCTGGCTATCAAACCTTTATCAGCTGTATAGTTCCAAAATATTCTCTCCCAATCTGTTGGCTATCTTTTCACTTTTTCAGTAAAGTCCTTTGATACACAAAATTTTTCATTTTGATGCAATCCAAGTTATCAATTTTTTCTTTTGTTGCTTATAACCACATTGGACCAGTAGCTTTTCCAATAGGCTCTCCTCTAAAGTGTGAAAGTCTCTGTTCATGTTTAATCATGTTCTAGTTTATAGGAAACAACCAAAGCTCCAAAGTATTATGAAGATCTAAACTAAAAACAAAGCAAGATTTATAGCCAAGATATAGGATTTAAAAGTAAGAGGCTGTGGACTGGATAATAAATCAAATGTTAGGAGCATGAGCTTAGTTCTACTTGAGTAGATCTAAGACTGCCCTGCTGCCTTTCCTCAAGCCATTTGGTGCCTTTCAGCGCTACTTCTAACCCAAGGGTTCTTAAGCTTTTGAGATCATATAACTTTGAGAATTTGCTAAAAGCTTTGTACTTTTTCCTCAGGAAAATGCTAATGTGTATATTTCTGAAACATTTCTATATATAATTTTATCAGAGGAGTTCATGAGCCTCTCCAGGGATCCCTGGTAAAGAATCCCAGTCTAATGTAATTCAAAGACCAGCTTTCCGTGCTGGAGTGACCAGCTTCTTCTCTTGCAGGATGATCTTTGGAGTTGTTGGTTAACTAGGGTTAGTGAGATGCCTGATTGAAGAACATCAAAGAGGGGACATGGAGCACAGAGAACATGGAATTGAGCCATAATCTTTGCATTTCCCTGAAGCTTTAAATGTATCTGTAGTCTCTTTAATCAAAATAGCTTAATTTAGTAAAGAAAGAGCCCACTTCTTTTTTTTTTTTATAAAATCTTGATTTTATTGCTTCCTGAATGTTTTTCTTTTTAAAGAAGAAACATATGGCTTATATGTTACAGAGGTCTCAATTTAACACCCTAATTGGGGTCATGCTAGGACTCAGATATTTCTGATTATGACAGGAAGGCCAGTGATAGGTCTGACAAGGATCTACCGGCAGCAAGACCAAAAGAGGCCCTTCAGAATTATCTCATTGTAAGGAAGAAACAGTTGAATTGATACAATGGGCCAGGTTTGTGGATCAGGTGTGAATTTTAATACAGCAAAATGTCAGTTACTTGTTGTCCTGAAGCCCTTCATGGACTTGTACCTTACCCCAGCAGAGAAACAATAGTGATTAAAACATTAAAATTTTGTTCACTCCAATCTCTGTAAGGCATCATGGCTGCTGCCGTTAGTGCCCCATCTGTATGCCCTTTATTGTGAAGACCTATGACTTCCTGCCTGTTATGAATTGAATTGTGTCCCCATCATATGTGCTAGAATCCTAACCTCTATAGCTGTGGATATAATCGCATTTAGAATAAAGTTTTCTTTGTTAGGTTACTGAGGCCATATTAGTGCAGAGTATGCCTTAAATCTAATCACTTTGGAGATTTAAAAAAGAGCAGATTAGACACTGAGAGAAGCAAGCACAAATGGGGGTAAGATAGATGCCATGTGAAGACTACCAAGGAACCAAAAAACACAGGTGCTAGAGAAGCTGAGAAAAGGATTTTCTCCCCAAGTAGAAAGAGAGAAAGCCTTCTCCAGAACTGGTACCCTGGATTCAGACTTCTAGCTCCTAAACTGTGAGAAAATAATAATAATAATAAAAATTTTCTGTTTGGTAAAGCCACCCATGTGTGGTATTTTTGTTACATCGGCATTAAGAAACTAAGACACTGCCTAAAAACTTATTTATTTATTTTTTTCTGAAGCAATAGGATCAAGCTCAAGCCATGCATAGGGCTAGCTAGAAATGTCAGAGAGTTCATGGCCTTGGAAGCAGCCTTTAGTCCATGACAGATGGCGAGTTGGTGAGGAAGCTCCACTTAGCCAAGCATTCGTGAAGAGCTCCTCATGCCTGGGGTTGGGAAAACTCTAAGACCTGTTCCACACGATCCCCCAGAATTCTCCAGTGGGGTTGAACTGTGTGGATAACTGCCTTGATACTACTGCTACTACTGTGAGTTGCCGTCAAGTTGATTCTGACTCATGGCAACCCCATGTGTGTCAGATTAGAACTGTGCTTTATAGGTTTTTATTTATTTTTTAAAAATGTTTTATTGTGTTTGTGCTAGTTCAGTTTGTGTGTCAACTTGGCTGGGCCTGGTTGAGTGGCTGGGCAGCTGGATGCAGTATTCTCTATGATGAGACTGGTAATAAACTCCATGGTGGAATCTACTGTGAGCAGCTGAGTAGCTGCCTTAGGGATGTGGTCTGCTTCCTGTATATAAAGAGAAGCCTTGGGGAATGGTCTCTAGCTTATGGCACACTTGAACCCTGCATGTAGCTGTGTTGTTGTTCAGCAGCCTGCCATGCTCTGCCAAGTTTGGAACTTTCAATGGACTTGAATTAATAGCCTGCCATGTGATTTGGTAACATTGGGACTGTGCCTATTTACTTGTTGACCTTGAGTTTATCACCCTCAGCAGCCAGCAGCTGTCTGAGTGAAGAAAAGCCTCTAGCTTCAGTGGGCTGGGAGCCGGAGGCGGAGCTGAAGCCCAAGGTTGAGGGGCTTTCACCCAGCCCCTAGAGCCTGGCACTTTCAACTCAGACTTATAGCCTTCCAAGCTTCTTATTTCAAAGTAAGAGAATAGACTCCTGTTTGTTCAAGCCATTCCTATTTATGGTATATCCTTGTCAGAGCGGCACTAGGTAACCAGAACTGTGCTTTTAATGAAAGTTTACACAGCAAATGAGGTTCCATTTAGCAATCACTACATAAATTGCTCAGAGACATTTGTTACATTTGTCACAACGTGTTAACATTCTCATTAATTCCCTTCTGAATATTTTACTTCTCCTAATAGTTTCCCTGTTCCCTTACCCTTTCATCTTTGCTTTAGAGGAATTGTTGACCATTTGGTCTGATATAGATGATTTTTTAAAGGTGTGCAGTATTCGCTGGTAATATTCTTTAGTTTATGAGCTAAAAGGTGACCCCAGGGGGTAGTTTCAATTAAAGATCTATGGAATGTCTAGGGTGATGGACTCAGAGAGTCCTCTACTCTCAACTAGTCTGGTAAGTCTGGATATTTCAATAATTTGAATTCTGTTCCACATTTTTCTCCCCTTATATCAGTAACCATACTTTGTGGCCCTGATAAAAAGGGTTGGTAGTGGTACCAGGTACCATGTAGTTCTTCTAGTGTCAGAGTACATGAGTCTGTGGTTTACATAGACTATTAGTCCTGTAGACTAGTTTCTTCTCTGAACCTTTGGTTTCCTTCTTTCTCAGATGAGAAGAGACCTATACTTTTATTTTAAATGGCTGCTCAATATCTGTTAAGACCCCAGACACTACTTACCAAACTAGGATGTAGAACATAAAATTTGTGAACTAAATTATGCCAATTGACTGAATTGTCCCACAAGACTATGGTCCTAAGGATCAAACCCAGGAGATTTATCCCATAAGGTGTTTGGTTATATCTAAGAAATATCTAAAGATCTCTTTAAAGTGTTAAAATGCAATGATGTCACTTGATTAATGTGCACCTGACCCAAGCCATGATATTTCAACATTCTCATATGCATGGAAAGCTGGATAATGAATAAGGAAGACCAAAGAAGAATTGATAGATTTGAATTACGGTGTTGGAGAAGAACATTGAAAATACCATGGACTGCCAGAAGAATGAACAAATCTGTCTTAGAGGAAGTACAGCCAGAATGCTCCTTAGAAGTGCCTTGGGTACTTAAGACATGTTATTTCTCCCCTGGAGAAGGATGTCATGCTTGGTAAAGAAGAGAATCAGCAAAAAAGAAGAAGCCCCTCAATGAGATGGGTTGACCAGTGGCTACAAAAATGAGTTCAAACATGGCGACAATTGTGAGGATGGCACAGGACAGGAAAGTGTTTCATTCTGCTTTACATAGGATCACTGTGAGTTGGAACCAAAGCAATGACACCTAACAACAACAACAACAACAAGAAAGATCTGTAACTGTGCCCCAATGTGATTTATAAGAACATACATGTATGTACATATACACATACAGCTACATGTCTGTATGCACACACATGCACACACATATATGTACCTATACTCATTCCATAGGGTTTTCAATGGCTGATTTTTAGAATTAGATCACTAGGCGTTTCTTTTGAGGTACCTCTGGATGGACTTAGGTTAATAGCCAAGAGTTTCGACCATTTGCACAATACTCTTTATTGGCTTTCTTCCCATCACTCTCACCTTTCAGTGCTCCTGTGATCACCTCCCAGATATACTACTTGCACATACATTGTCTCAAAGATTGTTTCTGGGGAATTCCCATATTAAGTGAGGCACTATACATGCAAGGCAGCACAAGTTTGGAGTCATACCTGGATTCAAATTCCTTCTCACCAGTGACATTGAGCAACCTAACATCTTTAAGATTGTTTCCTCATCTATAAAATGTGAGTAATAATACTTTATAAGGTCAAGTTGTAGAGGAAAATTTTTAAATGTTTATAAAGTGTTGTGCACAGTGACTTGCACATACCCCAAATCCAAATCCACTGCCATCCAGTTGGTTCTAACACATAGTGACCCTAGAGAACAGAATAGAACTGCCCCATTGGGTTTCCAAGCTATAAATCTTTACAGAAGCAGACTGCCATATCTTTCTCTAGCAGAGCGACTGGTGGGTTCTAACCGCTGACCTTTTGGTTAGCAGCTAAGCGCTTTAACTACTGTGCCACCAGGACGCCTCCTTGTACTTAGTAAGTACTTAATAAATTATTTTTAATGTAGTCCATGGGTGATACACATGATTAAGCACTTTGCTACTAACTGAAATGTTGGTGGTTTGAATCTACATAGAGGCCCCTTGGAAGAAAGGCCTGGTTATCTACTTCCAAAAGATCACAACCATTGAAAACCTAGGGAGCTCTGGTAGTGTAGTGCCTAAGGCATTTGACTGCTAACCAGAAGGCTGGTGGTTCACACCCACCAGCCACTCCTCAGAAGGAAGGTTGGGCAATCTCCTTCTATAGTGATACTGCCTCGGAAACCCAAGGAGGGATTGCAGTGAGTCAGGTCCGACTCGATGGCACATAACAACAACAACAACATGGAGCAAAGGTCTACTCTGACACATATGGAGTATCAACTCAATGTTAACTGTTGTTTGAAAAATTATTATTAATACAGTGCTGGCATACCTTGTTTTATTGTGCTTCACTTTATTGCATTTTGCAGATACTGTGTTTTTAACAAATGGGAGGTTTGTGGCAATCTTACATCAAGTCTACCAGTGCCATTCTTCCAATAGCATGTGCTCACCTTATGTCTCTGTGCTACATTTTGGTAATTCTTACAAATTCAAACTTTTCATAATGCTATAGCCTACTTAATAGGCCACAGTATAATGCAAATGTAACTTTTATATGTACTGGGATACAAAAAATATCTTTTGACTCACTTTATTGTAGTGGTCTGGAACTGAACCCACATATCTTCAAGGTATAACTGTACTTGTCATATTAATATGAGATAGCCCAGGTTGAAGGCAAGGCTGTTTTCCACTCATGAGGTGGCCACTGGAGCAGGTGGGTTTGGGAGATACGCTGTAGCAGCTGAGTCTCTGATGAGCATCTGTACATCAGACAGTGAGCCAGAGCAGGAAAAAAAATGGTGATCTAGAAGACAACCAGTTGGCAGTGCCACAATGAGGCTTGCCAACTGCTCTTAGTATCAACTGATGGCTACAGTGCAATCAATAACTTCATATCTGTGTGTAATATATGCTTTGATAGCTGGGGTTTCATTAGCCTCGCTCTTGAGGGATTAGGTTCAGGGCTATTACGTAAATAACACAACACCTTGTTTCTGTCCAACCTCTGTGTTATTTTCATAAGTGTGCTGTCCAAATATGTTTCTACATATTTCTTTCTTTCTTTTTTCCTGTCCAGCAGATTTAATATTAAGTCTTTGTTTTGGTGCTTACTGACCCAAAGAATTTGTTCCCAGCAACAGACCCTCACCAGCCAATCCTCTAGTTTCTAAAGCAGCTCTTTCCCAGAAGGATTCCTTCTGTGTTCTGCAAACCACTTTCTCCAACGCAAGAAATTACTCCCACCCTCACCCCTGGAATCAGTCTTTGCCAAGGCGACTGGCCCCAGACCTGGAGGTGCACGGATCTGCGCACCCAGAGCAGAGAGGCCACTCAGACTATGAGGCCAGCCAGCCAGCCAGCCAGCCAGCCCCAAGCATTGGTCGTTTGCATCTCCTGCTCCTGTGAATGCCGTCGGGCCAGCAAGAAAGCCACGGGCTCGGAGGGGTCGCGCGGAAATCGCTCGGACTAGACTGGTCCGTCTGGCTGCCCCGGACTCTGCAGGACAAAGGCAGTGTGCGCTGGTACGTGTACCATCCTGCTGCCCAGCTTCATGTGGAGCCACCACTGTGAGATCCAGACACACGCGGGTATCGGCCCCGCCTGCCACAAGACCAGCCTGTGCTCAGCCGTGTCAGCCCGGAAGTGTAGCCCTTCACCCCACATTCCGCCCGTCTCCAGTACCACATATCTGGGTGCAGATTGTTTACAAGGAACTTCACCTCTCTTGGTCCTGGCTGGGAACTGCCCCAGAGTATACCAAACCAAACCAAACCAAACTCACTGCCGTGGAGTCGGCCCCGAGTCATAGCGACTCCTCCGTGGGTTTCCCAGGCAGTATCATTATGGACGTAGATTGCCCAACCTTCTTTCCCAGGAGTGGCTGGTGGGTTTGAACCACCAGCCTTCTGGTTAGCAGACAAATGCCTTAGGCACTATGCCATAGTTTCAATTATTTGTTTTCCAATTACTGGGGTACTACCAAACTCAATCCCTGACTCCTTAACCATGGCTTATACCTTTATCATACAAATATGATCAGACTACTAAATGAGGGGAATGAGGCCAAAGTTCACTTCTGGAAATGTCACGAGGCATGCTGGATGTATGCATGGGCTTGCCATGTCAGAACTTGTCGACATAATTCTGTCATTTCCACCTGCCATACAGGTCCCCCTCACTTTCCGAAAGTTCACTTTACACCACTTCACTTTTAGGAAAGACATATTGTTGCCTATTTTCACTAACTGAAAAAACATGAAGAGGATTTTTGCTTTTCTGAGAAAAGGCAAAAAGCTAAACTAGCATTCAGCATTTTGCAGCAAGCCCTTAAAGAGGCAGCATACACTCTAAGCAGTGAGAGTGACATTGCCAAGTTCCTTACACGAGAACTACACTCAGCATCTAGAATCAAGCCACTAGAGCTTTGAACTCTGTCTGTGAACACTGTATTTTAGGTGTTACATGTTATTTGGTATGATTTGGGAGGTTGTTTTTTGCTTCAAATTTTTTTCCCATATAAATTAACGGTAATTGCATTTTTGCTTTACACCATTTTGGCTTATGAAAGGTTTCCTAAGAACATTTCTACTTTCAGATAGAGAGGGAAACCCGTATATGGGTGTGCTATTTGCCAGAAAAGATGGTGCCCTGAGGTTTCAATGTTTTCCCAAATGTACAAAAGACTCTTTGCTTTAAGTTTATGAAATTTAGTTTATTGTCTTACTACAGTCTTCCAAACTGCTCTTCTCCACCCTCCAACTCACTTCCCACACCCAGGCAAGATTGTATTTCAATTTTTTTTTTTTCAAATTTTTACTGTGATTTGGGTGAAAGTTTATGGAGCAAACTGGTTTTCCATTCAATAATTCATCTACGTTTTGTTTTGTGACATCGACTGCAATCCTCACAATGTAATAGCACTCTTCTTGTTTCTGTTCATCCTTCTTTCCTATCCCTTCCTGTCTTCAGAGCTTTATCCCTGGGCAAATGCTGCCCTTTTGATCTCATATGGTTGGCTGTTCTAAAGAGTTCATACCTCCCTGGTGTTACTGTTCACCTTGTAGGTCTGTCTATCGTTTGCTTGAAAGTCAAACCAGAGGGTGAGTTCAGGCTTAAAGGGTGACTAAGGGCCATAGTCTCAGGAATCCACCAATCTCTATCAGACCAATAAGCCTAGTCTTTTTTTTTTTTTTAAATGATTTTGGGTTTTGTGCCACACTTTTCTCCCACTCTATCCATGACTTTGTATTATGATCCCTTTCAGAGTGGTTAGTAGTAGTACCTTGGCAACATCTAGTTCTTCTGGTCTCAGGGTCATGGAGGCTGAGGCTCATATGGTCTGTTAGTCCTTTGCACTAATTGTTTCCTTGCATCTTTGGTTTTCTTTGCTCCGGACAGGGCAAAACAAATAGTTTTTACCTTAGATGGCTACTTACAAACTTTTAAGATCCTAGTCATCATTTACCAAAGTAGGATGTTGTTGTTATGTACTGTCGAGTCAGACCCGACTCATAGTGACCCCTCCTTGGGTTTCCGAGGAAGTATCACTACGGAAGTAGATTGCCCCATCTTCCTTCCGAGGAGTGGCTGGTGGGTTTGAACCACCAGCCTTCTGGTTAGCAGTCAAGTGCCTTAGCCACTATGCTACCAGAGCTCCCAAGTAGGATGTAGAACATTTTATTTATGTACTATGTTATGTCAAATGACGTTGATGTCCCACGAGACTATGTTCCTGAGCTCCCCAGCCCAGTGACTCATTCTCTCTAGGTGTTTGTTTACGGCTAAGAAGTTTTCATAACTTTGCCCCCATATGCTCTACTATATTCATGGATATCTTTGCAGCATATGTAAATATGTAGAAATATCCTCTGTCAAACCCATCTATATTAATGGGTGTAGTCCCATTCACCTTCTCATCTCTGTTCAGCTTCAGTGTCTATCTATGTATTCACTCATAGATTATTTTTATTATTGTCATTGCAGGATTGCGTGTGTAATAGTGTTTACCTTTGTTGCCTTTAACTCTTGTGCTCCTCCCAGTGTCTTCCTCTGCCTTGATTTTGTGCTAGCTTACCCCTTATTGTAAACTGCCTTTCTTTTCACCCAAGATAATATTTATCAGTCCTCTAGCTAGTGATTTACCCTCCCTTTCCCTCCTACTGACAGTAGTCATCAAAGAATGTTTGTTTCTGTGTGAAAATCTTTTCTTGAACTTTTTGTAATAGTGGCCTTATACAATATCAACATCTCTCCTTTTGTGATTGACTAATTTCACTCAACATATGCATTTCAATACTTGATTGCAATGAAAGAGAAACCAAGGGACACTGAGGGACTGAGGCAACTTGAAGGCTCTCACTCATTCTCTACTTCCAATTAGTTATCGTGCAAGTTTTACCTGCAGTGCTTCACGTGTCTGCCTGAAGATAAAGAGTTTTCAATTTTCAAGCAGTTTTAGTTTGGTTTAGGTCCCAGAGTGGATGTAAATGATGGGTCACCTTTGTTAAGAAGGTAACAGCAGGGGGGATTAGTTGTTGCCCACCCCCTGCAGGCACAGCCTGCTGACTAAGGGGGAAGAATTTGTTTCCCCTCCTTTAATCGTTTCACTCTAGGCAGAAATCAAGTACTCATGGTGACGTCCTGTCACAACCTTTTAAAACTTTATTCTAACACAATAGACAAATTTCCCTAATTCATGTATGTATGTGTGTGTGTGTGTGTGTGTGTGTATATATATATATATAATCTCAGAAAGCAAGCTAACATAATTTTTTAACAAAAACAATAAGAAAGGATTGTGTTACAGAGAGACAGAGAGAAGGGACTCAGTGACCTTGGCACACAGCTGTTAGTCTCATCTCATCTGCTTCCTGGGAGAAAAAGCAATCTTTAGGTGACCTTGTCAGGAGGTCTTACGCTCATCCAGGGTATTTTCTCAAGAAGATTCTATTACTTCTGAACGTATATGGTGACAGGAAAATCTGTTAACATTGATACTTTAATATTAAAGTCTAAAGCACTTTCTTGTGAGCTCTGGTGGTGTAGTGCCTAAGGCATTTATTTGACTGCTAACCAGAAGGCTGGGGGATCAAACCCATCAGCCACTCCTCAGAAGGAAGGTTGGGCAATCTATTTCCATGGTGATACTGCCTCAGAAACCCAAGGAGGTGTCGCTATGAGTCGGATCTGACTCCATGGCAGTGGTTGAACTTTGCATTTTTAAAGCACTTTATTAGTACCTCTTACATTAAAGAGGTACATGATGATTCATGTTCATATCTTAGTGTTAGATTGTGAATTTCTTGAGAAGCAGAATTCAGATCTGATTTATTTGTGTAAGTTCAGAAACCAGCACAGATTTTGGCTAGGGTTGCCAGGTTTAGTAAAAAACAAAATAAATATTAAAATTATTCCTTGTTTTCCTGAAATTTAATTTAATTAGGCATCCTGCATTTTTCTGGTAATCCTATTCTTGTTACACCAACCGGTTGCTGATTCTGACCCCATGGCAACCCCATGTGTGTCAGAGTAGAGCTGTGCTCTGGAGGGTTTTCAATGGTGGATATTTGGGAGGTAGATCACCAGACCTTTCTTCTGAGGCAGCTCTGGGAAGACTCGAGCCTCTAACCTTTCAGTTAGCAGCCAAGTTCATTGACCTTTTATACTACCCAGGGACTGCTGGCATATAGCTAACTAACCTCAGAAAATATTGGTGAGTGAATAAATACAGGCAGACTCTGGGTTATGAATGCCCAACATACTCACAAACCTTAGGAATGAACCAACCTCTTTAAAGCTTATTATATGAAAATTCCAGGTACATACAACGGTGCATTATAACAAACAGGCACTACTTTGTGACGTGCATCAAGACATTAGTATTACTGTATTACTATGTTCAAGATGTTTTCAACTGTATCTGGAAGTGTTTATTTAATTTTTTTATGTGTAGAAAGGCATACTGTATACTATACACTAAGACATACATTTGACTGATGTTAGATGAGATGAGAGCCATTCCTGTTCTGACTTATATAAATTCAACTTAAAGTCAGACTTAGGAACAAACTTGCTCATAATTCAGGGACTTCCTGTAGTATACCAACAAATGGAAAAATAAACCAGCAGAAACTCGGATTAACCTCATCTAACTTAAGGCTAACAATCAAAAAACATCAACATTGTGGCCAGTTAACGTTCTACCTTTGAAATCTGACAATCTGGCTTTGCCTTAAGATGTATTTTCTCTCCATGCTTTGTCAGCCACTTTTACTCAATCCCAATGTGGGAAGAATACTCATCTTTCCCTTAATGTAGGTGTTTTGTTCCAACAATTTGACATCTTAATTCCACACATTTCTAACTTAGTATGTTTGCCTAATTGTTTATTAGCATGTACCAGTTGTACAAGAAAATTGACAGTGGATGGTGCATGGGTTCAGTCATTCTGAAGCACAGTCATCTCTGTATCCTCCTTTAAAATTGTCAGAACTGTGCTTTTACTCCAGCCGAACCCTGGGGTTTTGGATAAAGTCATTCACCTTGATTAAACCATCAGGACCAATTCTGTGTAGGGAAAATACACAAATATCTTGGGTTATTCCATGAAACATGATTAATCTTAACAAAGACAATACATAAACAACTCTCTCACTCCATATTCTGCTCCTGCTTCTACCTCCATCAACCTTTGTTGTGCTTCTCTCTGCGCCTACCCTACTAGTTCTCAAACTTAAGAGTCAGGGTCACCTGGAGGGCTTGCTAAGACACAGATTCCTACACCTCACCCCAGAGTTTCTGGTTCAGCTGACAGGATACAGCCTGAGTATTGCGTTTCTAACATGTTCTCAAGTGATGCTGTTGCTGCTGATCTGGGGTGCACACTAACAATTGTTGGGGTACACTATTCTTTCCCTTCAGATTCCACATCTCTTTCTGATCCTTTCTTCTTCTTCTTCATACTGTTTCTCTGTTTGCAGAGCAGTGTAATGCAGTAGCTTCACTATGTTATAGCTCAGGACCCTGGTACAGTGTTTTCACTGTATTCGTTCACTCTCAATTGTTAAAGCTTACTCACACTTCCTGTTCAATGTAGTTTAGCATTCGGCTGACATGAGATGCTGAGATCTCTCCATCCACTTCAGCAATATATGTGTACAGAAACTGGAAGGTGCTAAATGGGATTCTTGGAGGTCCATCATCGTGGTCAGATGATAAAACTTCACACACGATCTTAAGAGTTTTGGCAATAGTCTATAAAACCACAAGATAAAATGGGGAGAAAGTCATTATTCCAGGCTAGATTCCTGAGACCAGTGCACATAGAAAAAGAAAAAAAAAAAAAATGCTTTCATAAAATGAAGTAGGAATGATGCAATATTCGGGAAACTGAAATCCAAATGTCATTTCATTCAATCTAAAAAATGGTGAGTAACTATAGATATAGTTGATGTCAAGTAAACTCTGACTCATGGCAAGCATTTGTACAACAGAACGAAATGTTGCCTGGTTCTGAATCATTCTCAAGATCACCAGCAAATTCGAGCTCACTGTTGTAGTGATTTTGCCAATCCATCTCACTGTGGGTCTCCTTTGCCCTTGTTGGCCCTCTACTTAAGCAAACATGATGTCTCCTTTGGGAATTGGTCCCTCCTGGTGATGGGTCCAAAGCAAGTGAGTTGCACAATGTTCTGTTGTGATCCATAAGGTTTTCATTGGCTAATTTTCAGGTCTTTCTTCCTAGTTTGTCTTAATCTGGAAGCTCTGTTAAAACTTGTCCACCATGAGTGAACTTGCTGGTATTTAAAATACCAATGTCATATCTTCCAGCATCATAGCAATATGCCAGCGACCACAGTATGACAAACTGATCATCTACTTCTGAGAAATCAGCCATCAAAACCCTAAGGAGCACAGTTCTACACTGACACACATGGGTACCTATGAATCAGAATTGGCTTGATGGCAACTGGTCTGTCGAATACATCCTGGGTGTCTTTTTCCCCTTCCTTTCTTTGTTGGAGGGACATCCTCAGAGAATTAAGTTTATAAACTGCTGCATATGTGGAGACATTTGTTACTTTAATCAGAATTACCTCACTGAAGGAGAGGAATTTGCTTTTACATTCTACAAAATTAGAATTATTCTTACTGCTCTCCAACCTTCTCTCTAAAGGGTTGAGGTAATTAGTGTAGTCTGAATACTCCAGTGTGAGACTTGGAGTAGTGCCACAATGGAGAGGAGGAGGTACAAGAAGGGGGATGTCCCCAGGAAGATAGGTGTCCCAGATGCAGAAAAATGGTACTGAACATCAAGATGAAACCTATCCTTCTTAAACATGTGGATCCATCTAACTAGAACCATTAAGTACCTTAAAAGGAGTGCCTGGACATACAGTACTGCATTGTCAGTGAAGGCACACATTGATATATGGGTGGATAGATGGGTGGATAGGTTGAACTATTAGGTATGTCTATGCAGGGGGGAGTGTGCCCAAGACCATGTATAAGGTTGACAGACAATGTTTCTACAAGTATATTTGTATGTTCTGTAAGAATCCCTGGATATATAGTAGAGCTGACAAGGGACAAGATTGTAGTCACTTCTTGAGACACAGCCAGCTACCCAGAGGGAGCAAGTAGTTGGACTTGTGGGCTCAGGACCATAGTTGCAGGGGATGCAGGGGATATCAAGCTCAATTGGCATAACATACTACACAGAAACCTTGTTCCACGTCCTGCTTTGGCTAGTAGCGAAAAAGCTTGCAAGCGGCCATCTAGATGGAATGATGGGTCTCTTCTTATCCAAAGCAAAGAAGAATGAAGAAAACCAAAGATTCATGGAAACAGTTAATCCAAGCTACTGGTATACCATGTGATCCTCAGCCTATATGACTATGAGACCAGAACTAGATGGTGCCTGGCTACCATTGTCAACCACTTGGAGGGCTATCTATGTAGGAGATCCTGGATAGAGTGGGAGAACAATGTGGAACAAAATTCAAAATCATTAAAAAAAAAAAAAAAAAAGGGACCAGGTTTGCTGGTCTGATAGAGCCTGATGGAACCACTGAGACTATGGCCCCTAGCTGCCCTTCAGGTCTGGAATTGAACCTACTTCTGTGCTTCCAGCCAAACAAAAGACAGACATATGAGCTGAACATTTACATTAGGTAGATACACTCCTTGGAGAGATCAATCGTGGGAGAATAGTAAGGCTGTGTGTGCACAGGGAGATAGCTTGGGGGGCAGAAGTGCATGGGAGGGAAGGACACAGGGAAGAGGTAACTATGGAGAGGTGGGAGAGGAGCTGTTGCATTGTGGGAATTTGCAGTCAATGTCATGAGTATATGTGAGCTGCTATATGGAAAGTGAATTTGCTCTGTAAACTTTCACCCAAATCAAAATAAAAATTAAAAAAAAAAAAAAAAGGAGTGTTTGGGTGGTGTAAATGTTAATGCACTCAGCTGCTAACTGAAAGGTTGCTAGTTCAAGTCCACCTAGAAACACCTCTGAGGAAAGGCCTGGAAATCTACTCCTAAATAATCAGCCATTGAAAACTCTCTAGAGTGCAGTTCTACTCTGACACACAAAGGTCACCATGAGTCAGAATCACCTTGATGGAAGGTGGTTTGTGATAGTACTTTATAGTACAGAATATTAGCCTTCTTGTTGCTGGGGCATAACTTAGTAGATGATGATCACCTGAAGTTGTAATAGAAGAGCTGATATAGAAGCAAACCATTCCTTTGAATGAAACTTGAACATTAAGGATCATGTTCAGAACTGAAGTTTTAATGTACCCGTGTCTTTAAGCAAACTTACCCTTTGAGCACATTTCATAAGTGAAAGAGTTGTATAATGAAGGGATAAAGGAAAGAAGGGATATAAGGAAAGGATGGTTTAGCTCTGAATTAGCAAAATAGGTTAGCATCTACACCAGGAAGATATATGAAAACAGATGATGTGCAAATAATTCTTGTACACCCTTGCAGGATCAGTGAAAAATCCATTCTGAACGGTGAACTGAGTGAGGCTGGGTGAACGAACAAGGATCTGACTGAATGGCTGGCCAGCACTGTTCTCCCTCTGTAGCTGGTGTTTGCTGGTTCTGCTTCCGCATCTCCTGAATACAACGAACATCTCTGTGGTGTTTCTTTAACTGTAGTTGGTGTGTATTACACAGGGGTTAAGTCTATCTGCCAGGAAGTACATGAAGGCATGGAATAAACGTGGCCCATCTTCTTGAAGTGACGTTTGCACTTGATAGCGAGTCTTTTTAATGTTATTTGCATATTCAATCAAACATTGTTACTTTAGGAAATGGAATCTTCAATTACATGAATTTTTATGTGATAAACCACATGATGTTAAAGATATTTGGGGTTTGCAGCAGGCCACTTGCATTTGCTCTCTCTTCCATGGGGCCCTTTTGTGGAAAGCATTATAAAGCACTGTGTGAAGTGTTGTGTAGTCAGTTCTGCCAAGGGGGTGGAAGGACGGGCATGCATGTGGCTAGGGAAGAGACTGTCAGTGAGGATGGGAAGCAATGCCTATGATATGAAGTCTGCATGTGAATGACTTTGGGTAGATTTGCAGTTATGAATGTGTGCACTCAACTTCATAATTTTCACCCACAGCTCATCCTCTTTGTTTCTCTTAGACAACTGCTCCTCTACTGTCTTTGTTTGGTTGTCCTCTGCAGTCTCATCCAAATTGGGGTGCTTTCTACCCCAAAACACCCTCTTTTGGTTTGGCCATTCAAAGAACAAATATTCAAATTCTATTGCTGTCACAATATTTTAAAAAGATTCAACAAATGAATCCATGGATAAAGAACTCTTTGGACTGGAGCATTTTGGTAAACTTAAATAAATCTAAAGTAAACATTTGCATTCTCCTGCCCAAGATCTCTGGTCAGATGGGGACCCACTTCATAGAAATAACCTTTCAGCATATCATGAGCTTCATTTTCAAACTCACAGGTGAAAGGTTCAAAAAGTAAATTATCTGCTAACAAAATATAAGACAGTCCTTCCAATTAACACAATTATTTACTACTTGCAAGATCTCTTCATTTTATGAGTCTCTGTGGAAAAGGAGGTGGTATAGGCCACTTTATAGGGAGGAGTCCTGAAAGGGAAGAGGTCTTTATGCCATAGCATTTTGAATCACATGTATTGGATCCAGAGAGCTCAAGACTTAATAAATCTACCTGCTACCCAAAATTCCTGGCACTAGGGTGCTTTATACAAGGAGGGAAATGGCTTTTCTAGATGGCACAGAGCTTACAGTTGGCTTTTGAGGAAGGAGGGAATTCCTGGGCTTACTGTTAGATGTATGGATTAACTAGAAGACAAAGCCTCCACCATATGGTGACATCCTGACCAGCCCACATTTAAGTTTCCAGCTACAGTCCGATGTGATCCAATGAGCATAAAGGGATTGCTTCCTGAATTTATTTATGGACTTGACCTCACCTACATAGTCTTTGACATAGGGTAATTAGGGCAAAGTCTAACATTTCAGGACCTCGTGAAACTTAAGGAGTCTGCTATTATCCGCAGTTAGGCATGGGGGAGTCTCAGTGGAAGCAGACAAGGGGGAATAGAATCTCAGAGCATTAGAGGTGAAGGAACCTCATGGAAGACCTAATCCAACCTCCTTGTTTTAGAGGGGAAGTAGAAGGATAAAATTTACTGTTTAGTTTCTTCTTAGGAGCTCTGGTAGCATAGTGCCTAAGGCATTTGACTGCTAACCAGAAGTCTGGTGGTTCAAACTCACCAGCCACTCCTTGGAAGGAAGATTGGCAATCTACTTCTGTAGTGATACTGCCTCGGAAACCCAAGGAGGGGTCACTATGAGTTGGATCCGACTCGATGGCAGTGAGTGAGAGTTTCTTCTTGCCAATTTGGGAGGCAGTCATATCAAAGTAAACCTAGCAGCTGCACAGAGGGCTAGGCAGAGGGAAAGTTGCAATGTGGCTTTCCAAAGCCACTCTTGGTTACAGTGAGGCATACGGACATGTGGAAGATTCATCCATATCTGCCTTGTGTGGCTGTGGTATAGACCATTTAAGCCAGGGAACAGAGCTCAGCCCCAGTGAGAACTGAGATGCCTGTCAGGGAGTACCATAGTGCTATGACTAATCTGAATGAGACTAGACCAAAGACTCAAGCTACAAGCAGCTAGTGACCAGGTAGAGAGAGGCATCATAATGGAAATCAGAGCTGCCAAAGAAGGTCAATGTATCGATATGTGCAACCCTTCGCTGGCTCTGAGGTTCTAGAGTCACTCCCTGTAAACTCAGCGGCCACCTTGGAAAAGAGAGAAGGCGGGGAGGTACAGAAGAAATCTGAGAGATTGTGCCCTTTACCTATGGCAGTTTGGTTATTACATCAGACTGAAATTCCTGGATTGGATTGAATCTAGTTACTTTCTTACCCTTTGTGGGTAGAGGTTCATAAAAAATATCAGAATTAATTGAAGATAAAATAAGGATGGTACACCCCCTGCAATATCTCAATGTTGTATGAATAAATGTGAAAACCGGTGAGAACTTGATGAAATGTGCCAAGTGTTATTTTCCCTCTTGCATTTTTCCCCAACTGTTACAGACTGAATTGTGTTCTCCCCAAAATATGTGTCATCAGTCCTGACTTCTATATGTGTGGTTAGGAGCTCTGCTCTGGTGGCTTAGTGATAAAAGTGCCTGGCTGCTAACCAAAAGCTCTGTGGTTCCAATCCACCAGCTGCCCTGAGGGAGAAAGATGTGCATCTTTAGAGATTACAGCCTTAGAAACCCTATGGAACAGCTCTACTCTGTCCTATAGGGTTGCTATGAGTCAGAATTGACTCGACACAGTGGGTTTGTTTTTTGATTTTATACCTGTGGTTATAATCCCATTTGGGAATGGATTTTCTTTGTTATGTTAATCAGGCAGTATTAATATAGGGTGTGTCTTAAATCAATTTCTTTTGAGATATGAAATGTGCAGATTGAGCAAGCAAGTACAAACAGAGGGGAAGATACATGCCATATGATTGCCAAGGAACAGAGAACAGAAGAGGAAAAGAGACAAACATCTGCCCCCAGAGCAGACAGAAAGAGAAAGCCTTCCCCCAGAGTTGGTGCCCTGAATTCAGACTTCTAGCTCCTAAGCTGTGAGAGAATAAATTTCTGTTCATTAAGTCCACCCACTTGTGGTATTTCTGTTATAGCAGCACTAGAGAACTGAGACACCCACCCTTGGGCTGTTTCCACAGAAGTGAAATCAGTGCTGGTGGACCACTCATCTGTCCTCTCCTCTGAACTCATCTCCTCTCCTCTGAACGATAGTAATTTATTCATTATATAATGTTGCTATAAAGGACAATGGAAAAGAAAAAAAAAAGAAACTAAATGCAAATGGTCCCTCCTCTTCCCTCTAAAGAAATTATTATGAAGAAAGTTGCAAGGGAAACCCATAGAAAAAGGTGGACTACAATATTTCTGGTAAATTTTCTCATCAACAAAGATGTCAAATCTGCATTTCAAGCATATTGGAGAAGAAAGAACAAGATTGTGCTTAGAGGTGCCGGATGATTCAAGCTACCTTTTCATACCATTTGGTTTTGGTAGAGACCATGATTTTCTCGTTAATTTTTAAACATGTGTATTTAAAGATTTTTTAAGAACCATGTTCTTTCATTTTCATTAAATTATTAAAACAGTGTTTAACAAGAGTGACTTCATGTATAAAAGACACTTAAGCTTTAGTTTAAAAATACACACACACACGTACACACACTGGTTTCCACATCTTTTCCTTCAAAACAGGAAAGTGGCTTTTTCAATTGTAAACCGAGTCAAATTGGAAAAGGCATGAATTTGTTTGAGCATCCTGTATCCATGGTGATGTCATGACTGTAAGTCTAGAAATAGCCTCATCTCTCCTTCCTTACTCTCTTATCTCTGATTTTTCTGTCCAATTATATTTATTAAATTGTGTTTTCTAATAAAGCTGCCCCTTATGAAAGCTTGATAGTATTGGAATGTCTTTTAGGTGTCTGGAAGCCAACTGTAAGCAACTCTCACTTTATAGTGCACTCTTGGTTATCTCTGTGAATATAATGGGGGAGTGGTGATGGAAATGAATCTGAGTACAATGACTGAAATTCTCAAAGAATCCAAAAGCCACATTTTAGTCAACCTCTGCCCAGAGCCTGAATCAGTTTTTCTTGGTCTTTCGTCCTAACCCCTGTTTCTAGCTGATGAGCACAGACATGAGTCTAATCAGAGAGGAGAAGGAAAAGACAAGAAGCCTGGATAATCAATCCACAGGCATCCCATCTCCAACTCACGGCCTTGGAGAGTTGACTGTGTATATAGATGCACAGACTCTCAACTCCTGCTCTTTGAGGCCCAGAGAGAAAATTTCCCTAAAGGAAAATCCACAGAATTTATACTTGTATAAAACACAAAATAATAAAGCAACTTACAACTCCAAGAGAACTGCAAGCAAGGGCTAAAAACTTTAGCCACTCGATCTCCTCCGTGAAGTGACCCACATTCATCACACTGTTAAACAGATCTGTCGGGAGGCTCAGCACCTTCCACATCTGGGCCAGTTCATCTGCGTGGATGATCAGTCTGCCAGCAACCTGAGAGCAGGAACATATGGAGCACAGGGGATGAGGCAGGCTCTGCCCCTGAGAAGCACTGGGCCAGCAAGGGCCTGTGTTCCCTCAGGACAGCAAGGGGGTTGCAGGGAGGTGAGACTCTGTTTGGCAGTTTCTTTTCAAGAGAAAAGAGAGATTCACCCTGTAAGTATTGAAGATCGTGAAGATTATGCTTAGATATGACTTAACTTTTTAATTCTACATATCAGATTTATAGGAAAAGACATCTAGTATTGCATTTTAATTTATTTTCTGATGCTTTCATTAGCTGCTTTTTCATCCCTAGGTTATTCCTGTAAGACAGATAGGGCAGTCTGAAGGTGAAACCAAAGAGCAGAGTTGTCTGAGTTCACTAATTAGTGTTGAGACTTGAGGTTAGGGCTTTTGCTTTCAGACTCTATTGAGTTTTTCACACTAGACTTCACACTATCCTTCCTGCTTTCCCAGGAATAAAGTTGGGGATGGCAACCCTCAAGGTTTGAGCTGGATGCATAATATTGCTTGGTCCCAGGTACCTTGTATCTATTGTGTGTTCACTACACAAGGCACTTGATGGTTATAGGGAGGAAGGTTAATGAGTGGCCTGTTGTTGGCCAACAATGTGATAAAGACACCGATGTCCTGGTGATGTCCAACACCCTCCCTGACCATCTGATTCTGGTGAAATGGCTAAGGCTCTGGGACCAAGGGAGTTGGCTAGGTCAGTCCTTAAATACCCCAAACTTCTCTGCCTTGGATCCTAAAGTGGGCTGTGTAAGCTATATGCTCCTGGGGATTGACCAAACCAAAAGTTTTCTTAGGCAGATTCTCCTCATCCATTCAGCTGGGCATTCCCAGGATGATTTGGTTGTGAGGAGAGCCAGGCTTTTTCCTCAAAAAAAAAAAAGTAAGGGAGACACGGTTGATGGGGGGCATGTGCTTTTGTGGAGGGAAAGGGTTAGCTTTGCACTGAGCCCCTGGACACTGTGCCAGCTTCAGGGAAGTCTGAGGATGAGAGAGCAAGTCTGCTCTCCACTGATAGCGCAGACCACATAGGCTAGAGCCTATTTCAGTGTCACTCCTATCTCCCCACGAGAAGACTTACTTTCAGTCTGCGCTCTAGTGAATTTTAGGATGGTGCTGTGTCCATGACCAGCTGACTGGCAGGAGGACAGTGCGCTTTATTCTGTATGTACCCAGTCTTGACATCGTCCCCCACACCCCCTATGCCACAGTCAGGCCCTTACCCGAGAATGTAGGATCTTCAACAGCTCTGGTGTAAGCTCGGCCCAGTTAGACAGAGCCACTCGCTCAGACCGCTCTCTCACGGGGGGAATCTCTCCACGGGACATGGCCCCAAAATAACTATAAGATAAAAAGTTAGGCATGAGGAGCATATGAGGTATGGGATATAAAACCCTTCTCTACCTTCCCCTCAGAATCTTCAGTAAAATCTACTTGCTCCTCTCAATGCTTTGCAGAGCGGTGTTTTTTTTGGGGCAATGTGGAAAAAAAGAAAATTGAGTCCTATTTCAAGATTGGCATGAGATAAGAAGAGCCTGCCTGCAGCAGGCAGTGAACATAAGAGCTGACATGTGGGTCATGCATATTATGAGTCTATTTTCATGAAAAGGGTCCCTGGGCGGCAGAAATGGTTAAGACTTAACTATTAACTGAAAGGTTGGTAGTTTGAACCCACCCACAAAGATGCCTTGGAAGAAAGACCTGGTGATCGGCATCAAAAGCCTTATTGGAGATCATCCCTGGGTCACAAGCCTCTTATCTTCACTGCTTTATTTCTCATTACTTTCTATAGACCCATGTAGTATTGAAAAAAAAAAAAAAAAAACCACCACCAGAGAATTTGGTAGAGCCCATCTTAGGTCCAATCCATTCAATGATGAGGCTGAGAACTATTTCCTGTCTCCAAGGCACAAAGCAATGTAGAACTAAACCTACATGGAGTAAAACAATGCTTTCCAGTCACCCTTGGAGGTCACTGGCAGGGAGGGTAGAATACTTTAAGGTCACTTTTAAGGATATGCATGAGAACGATCCTGAGCCTATATGACCATGAGACCAGAAGAACTAGATGGTACCTGGCTACCACTGTCAAGCACTCAGAGGGGCATCTATGTAGGAGGTCTTGGATAGAATGGCAGAACAATGTGGAACAAAACTCAAAATCATAAAAAAAAAAAAAGGGACCAGGTTTGCTGGTCTGATAGAGCCTGATGGAACCATTGAGACTATGGCCCTAGCTGCCTTTCAGGTCTGGAATTGAACCCACTCCTGTGGCTTCCAGCCAAACAAAAGACAGGCATATGAGCTGAACAGTTATATTAGGTAGACACACTCCTTGAAGAGAACAATCATGGGAGAATAGAAGGGCTGTGTATGCACAGGGAGACAGCTTGTGGGGCAGGAGTGCATGGAAGGGAAGGACACAGGGAAGAGGTGGCTGTGGGGAGGAAGTGGGAGGAGAGCTGTTGCATTGTGGGAGATCACAGTCAATGTCAGGAGACAAAGTGTATGTGAACTGCTGTACGGAAGATGAATTTGCTCTGTAAATTTTCAAAATTGTAAATTTCCAAATCACAAAAAAAAAAAAAAAAAAAGGATATGTGTGAGAAATCTCTGCAGATAGATCAGTGCCTGGTTTGGGTGTGGATACAAGGTGACAACAGGAGTAGAGTGTGACCTCAGGCTATATAACCAGACTTAGGTGAGATGTAAATGACAAAGAGACAAACAGCTCCTCATTCTACAGAAGCAATTGCCCAGGTAGACACTTGGCAGCTTGTTAGTTGGTTAGTGAACACTGGAATGAGCCTGTAGTCAATGGGTTCGGTTCTCTACGGACCAGTTAGCTTCACTTGCAAATGAACAAGGAGTCCTATGGTTAAAACAATGGGCTGCTGCTAACCAAAAAGTGGGCAGTTTGAACCCACCAGCTGCTCTATGGGAGAAAGATGAAGCGATCTGCATTTGTAAAAGGTTTACAGCCTTAGAAACCCTATGGAGGCAGTTTTACTCTGTCCTATAGGGTCACCATGAGTTGGAATCAACTCAGTGATAGTGGGTCATTGGTTTGGTTTGGGAAATGAACAATTCTATGGTTATACACATATTGCAAATGTGAGTTGTCATGCATGCCTACTACAGGACTGACAAGTTTATGTTTTATTGATGCCTGGGAGGTGGTTTCTTTATTGACAGCACTTAGTAGGGACATTTTTTCTTTAAGTGAATTAAACACATATTTGGTCTTAGAACAACTCTGTGGAGTTTTATCCTGTAAAACGCTACAGGTTTGTAAGCCGCATGAAACCATCTGAAAGGTGTTTTCACATCTGAATGGGACAGAGAGTGCACCTAGGTCATGCTCTCCTTTTTCATTGTAGTTAAACTACAAACTGATTTTTCATGGACATCTAAAAAATTTATAGCACATGATATTATATGGGAGTATACAGGCTACAACAGTGGAATGTTTCTCCCATAAATGTCAGGGACAATACTAAGAAATGCCATTTTTCTTACTATAAAACTGTAACATAACGTAGAATAAGATGGGGTTTAAAACTGTTTAAAATAGTTTAGTATCATATAAAACAAAGTGTCTGACTATGCCAAAAGAAATTAGTGTGCTGAAGCTGAAGTTCAATCTTAGAAGTAATACATCATATTAAAAATGGAAAACTAAACAGGGCTCATTTCTAGGCAGAACACCCCTATTTATGTCTCTTTTTATGGATGTTACTTAAGGCCTCTTTTCCTTTCATTTGAGAAAGCTTCATCCTAATCCACCCCAGGAACACAAGAGAGCACTGGCTTAGAGTCTAGAAGAATCCTCTTAAAACCAAAAAAAAACAAGCTGGCTGCCCTCGAGTGGGTTCCGACTCATAACGACCCTTCCTTGGGTTTCTGAGGCGTTATCTCTACGGAAGTAGATTGCCCAACCTTCCTTCCAAGGAGTGGCTGGTGGATTTGAACCGCCAGCCTTCTGGTTAGCAGTCTAAGGAGGTAATTATCAAACAGTGAAAAACAGCCTGGAAATGACTGGGAAGTTCTAGTTAGCTCCAAACTCCTGCCACAAGCCCCAGGCCCCCAGCTCCAAGCAGATGAGTTTGTCTAAGAAGCAATTTCATAGCTAAGAGGTTTTCTGTGTAAAGCTGCAGTCCAGGCCAGCAGCTATTGTTGTGTAAGGTCTGTCAATTAAGGTGCCTCTGGAGGTCTCCCCTGAAAGAGGGCTCTTGTGTTTGAGAAGCACTGTTTTCAGCACAGCCATGCTCCTTCTGACCTTCGAGCTCCTCTTTCCGCAAAGGGAAATGTACTGAACATAGATCTTTATTTTGAGAGAACTAATCCCTTCCAAGGACCACTAAAGAAAATAACAATAATTTTCCTCACACATAAAATAAAGTGTCTTAGATTGGGTGCAAGTATGCGTTTTAACAGCACTGGAGGAAGGTGTCTCGCTAACAGGGTAAAAATCCAGAAGACAATCAAATTGGACTCATCCCACACAATCCACCCAGCAGGCGCCTCACAAGGCTCCCCCAGGTGCACTGCTGCCACCTAGTGGTGAGACAGAGAATGAGGACCTGATTTAACCCTTTC
>NW_006921832.1:470660-482307 GCF_000298275.1 Orycteropus afer afer
AAGGGAAAAATGTGTTTTTTTTTTTTTTTTCATTGTTCTATGGATTTTTTTTTTTTTTTTTTTAGGTAATATGGATTTTAGTATAATTTTATGGGACATATATGTCCCAAGTGGACTCTGGTGGTAGGATTGGTGGGGTGAGGCCCTTTTCTTCAGATTCACACAGTTATACAGGTCCCTGCTAGGTGGCAATACATACTACAACTGGGATAGCAGCTTCCCAAGCAGCTAAATAATTGCTCTATGGGTTCACAGAAGGGTTAAACTCATGAAAGTCCAGCTAAATTGCTGGGGGATCTGAACTCTTCTTTCCATGGGCACAGGGATGGGGTGGGGTGTGCATGTGTTAGTGTGATGTGTTGGTCTAGTTCTTACTGTCTGTCCAAGGACACTTTGACTATTGTCCTGAGTTCCTGTGGCCCAGTCTGGCTTGCTCAGGGGAGAGCATCCCATCTTTGCTCATTGTGATGTTTTCATCACAATGGATTTTAAAGCACCAAAGCAATGCTGAAACTGAAGATCACAAAGATTATGCTAATCAGTCCAGACTCCCTGGCTGCAGCCATGACAACCTCCTCACAGTTTTCCTGAACTTCCCTCCTCCTAGTGTGGGAACAAGGGGCTGGAGGTGAGAAGGGAGCTGGAGGAGGAAAGGAACACGTACTCAGCAGCCCACTGGATGAGATCCTGTGGCTGGGTCCGGATGGCAGCTTTGGTGAACTGCTTCAGCAATTCTGGCAGCTCCGGTGGGATGCATATTTGCTTATCCGTCTGAGGCATTGATTAGTTGACCTATTGGCAGGAAAAATAAGTAAATAAATGGGATCTTTGAATCATAAGATGACAAGAATCCTGGTTAGGCGGGTATCCAGGCTCTGTTGGACGTTCTCAATATTGGGAAGTTCACCATTCCACCACTGATGCAAGCTATTGCTCTGCAACTCCAGGTTAGAAAGCAGTTCAATAGTCCCTGCTTTCTGTTTGTTATAATTTTGTCCCTGACACAAAAATCACATACTTCTTCATTCAAAAGGAGATCAACAAGAAGCAAAAATGTCCCCTAATGATATCACCCCAAAATATTGGATGTATCCTTACAGAATTTTATTTACTCAATAGTATATCATGATCATGTTTCCATATCACATAACTTTTATTGACTAGATAAGAGTTTTAGCAAAATTTACTCTGAATTTTCTAGTCTTTGACATTAAGGTTATTTCCAATTAAAAATCATCATAAACAGCCTTTTGATGAACATTGGTCTCTACACCTGTATGTACTTATCTTACCCTAACCTTAAAAAAGAAACTCTGTATACCTTCACTCAAAAAATTCCAGGACAACTTGAAATGAAACATGAAAATCCATAGATGGTACACAGTTCTATGCAGAAATTAACAACAGTTGAAAAGATTTCATCTAGTTTAGGAGGACAGCTAGATACTCTGAAAAGCCCTCCTTCTGTAAAACATCTAGATGCCAAACAAACCTCAGCAAACACACCTTTCATATTGCCTTGCTGAGCTTGCAGGAAAGTGAGGGAAACCTGGGCCAAATGTAGATGCCTGGAGCTAGATGCTTTGAGATAAATAGCCAGGCAGCAAGGGTAGAGACTGGGTCTTGGGCTCACAAAAAGTAAACAGCTGAACTGAAGGTCCCCCCCCACACACACACACATACACATGTAGTATCCAATAAATTTAAGACCTTCCAAGAGATTGCACTCTTAGTGTGAAAGGTAGGACTGAAAATATCTGCCTGCCAGCAGGGGAACTGACACATAAATCTGTTTCCACTGCTGCTTTTTGTTGGGGGACAGATAGTCTCCCGAGAGTTTGGAGCCACAAGTTAGGTCCAGGTTTTAAGTTTATACCATCAGCCTGGGTGGGAAATCTAAGATAAATAATTAAAGTGGTCTCAGGTTGGCGGTACTTCATTACCTTTTACATTATTTATACTTTTTATTTTGGAAAAGGAAGAGGCTAAAGACACTGATTAACTTTAGACTTTGCAAAAAGCCAAGCATACATAGTACAATTGCAAAGGAAATCACTATAAAAGTAATAAAAGTACCAAAACAGTCAGGAGGAGAAAAGGAATTAAAAAAAAAAAAATCTTAATCAATTCAAAAGAAAGAGAGAAGTTGGGGGAGGAGAGAGCATAGGAAAAGTGGACAAATAACATGGTAGAAAAGGGTCCCTATAGATCAGTACACCATAAATGGAAGTGGTGTTCAATGTTCCTGTTAAAATACACAAATTATCAGACTGGGTTTTGTTTTGTTTTTAAAATCTAGCTACAGGCACATCTAAAAAAAACACAAGGATACAGAAAGACTAAAAGTAAGAGGATATAAAGATAAATAGGCAAGTAATAACAAGAAGAAGTTGATGTGGATATACTAACACCACACATAAGAGACTTTAAGGCAAATGCATTATTAGGAAAAATGAGGTCCATTCCATAATGACAAAAGGTTCAATTCATGGAAAAGAAAGCCTAACTCTCCATGAGTATAATGTAGACATCAACATAAATGAATCTCACCATCCTGGGTAGAGAAAGCAATGTATTTTTTAGGATTACATACATATGTCATAATATCATGAAGAACAAACACAGACTCAGAATGGGCTTAGCCCTGGTGGGGGATGTCAACAGGGAGATGGAGCAGGGGCCTCAACCCTGTTAGCAATGTTCTCTGTCTTAAGCAGTCTGGTGGCTGCTTCATGTAGGATATTTATTCCATTATTTTTAGGCCTATGTTTACATCATGCACTTTATTTTGTGTGTATGAAATATTTTGTAATTTAAAAAGTTTACCTAACCAGTTGTTTCTGATTTTTGTCAATCCATTTAACTTAGCAAAAGGTAGTGCCTTACTTTGCTTGTATTGTCTGCATATATTTTCATAGGATCTTTTAGTTACTATGCAATTGTTTGAAATCTCTTCTGAAGGCTCAGGTGGCCTCATATAAATAAAAAGACAGTCCAGCCCTTATTAAAGAATCTTCCATATCAACACTAGTGATAACAACTCTTGATCAGTATAGAGTAAATTATCCAAAACTTCTACTTCATCTGCCTCTTTTAACAATTATTTTATGGCTTCTCTTCATTTTTGAGCACAGAATTTATAATAAGTTCTCCTTACCTACTGCCTTTTTCTCACTGCTCACCCTTTCTTTAACCTCTTGCAATTTTTGCAGCTCCCGCCATTCTACTATTCCTTTAGAAGTCATCAACTATATCTATTACCTTTGCACATGTGCCAAGTACAATGCTAAGTATCCTATACACGTTTTCTCATTACTTCTCAAAATATCCCTGGGAGGTACATTGTATTATTATCATCTTATGGGTGATGAAACTAAGAAAGAGAATAAAACAACACATAACCAATAAGTGGCAGAGGCAGAATGTGAATGGTGTCTAGTGTGAATGGTGGCCTGTTAGACACAACTGTCCTTTCCTCCTTACGGCTTTCTCTTCTGTTAATGGCATAACATCATTCTTGATTTCTTATTTTCCTTAGCAGTCCTCCTGTCTCCTTCCATAGACCTTCTTTCTTCCTTCCTACTAAGCAAGTGTTAGCTCAGTTGTGAGCATTGTGAGATTTGGTCTTCCCACCAGCTCTTCTTGGAGAGCTCACACCCTCTCATGGTTTCCTCTGCTATGTAATTGTGTTAATGCCACTTGTACATCCACCCCTAACCTCTCACCTATGCCTCTGTTCCACATTTTCTACTGTCTCCAGGAAACATCTCCACCAGAATTCATTTTCAGTCTCCCAACTAAGTCCTCAGACCAAATTTGTTTCTGAACAAGATGCCGCCATTCTCTCAGTTATTTGGCATCAAATTGGTCATCCATTCTCTTCAACCTGTTGAATCTCATTGCTAGTTCCTTGAAAATGTGTCTCTAATTCATCCCTTCCTATCTCCACTCCTTTTACACTGGTCCAGCCTCTCATTCTATATGGTACAGCCTCCTAACTGGCATTCTTGCCATAGATCATTCCCTCATTTATTCTGTTCGGTTTTCCAGATCTCCTACCTTCTACGCTCACTTTTAATGGTCGGGGATCCCTACTCACTGTGACAATCGTATCCTGTCTTTAAAGATTCTGCATGATTTATCGACATAATTTTAAGTTAGACATTTTCTGCTGCTATTTACCAACACTAATTTCCAACAAGAGTCTGCTCTGGCCACCTTCCAAGAATTTATGTATCTAAAATCTAACACTTTCTCATCTTTTGTTAACATTGCTGTATCCTTTTCTCTTTCCTTCAGTACATTGTTAAATCTAGCCTGCTTTACTTAGAGTAAAGCAGCTCTGGTGGTGCTGTGGTTAAAGTATCAGGCTGCCAACTAAAAGGTTAGCGATTTGAGCCCACCAGCCACTCTGTGGAAGAAAGATGAGGCAATTTGCTTCCATAAAGATTTACAGCCTTGGAAAACTTATGGGGCAGTTCTACTCTGTCCTGTAGGGTTGCTATGAGTTGGCATCGACTTGATGGCAGTGGGTTTGGTGGGGTTCTTTTTTCTTTTCCTTTTTTTTTTTTTAACTTGGAGGCCTCTTCCTCTTCCTTCCAGCTATTCAAACCCTACACACCCCAAAGCTCATCCTGAGTCTACTATTCCATGAGGCCTTCCTAGAAAACCTGAGCATAGTCCTTCTTGGACACCCCATAATCAATATTGTTCATAGTAGACATTTTGCCTTTAGATCTCTTTCTGATTTTTATAGCTCCCTAAAGCTGAGCAGTGGCCAGGGCAGAACGAGTTACAGGTGTGCCATAGAGATTGATTCTTGTAAACTTTTTACAGTGATACACAGTTTACAACCATTTTACAATCATTCATAAATTGACAACAGTTGAAATTTTACTTGGATACTATTTGGCTCAGTCAGTAAACTTCCAGATGTCAGTAATTACTCTTTTTATGTTTATGGTTTCATGCATGTCACCTGCCACCAGAGAATGCTTGTATAGGGCTTATCCTTTTAACTATCCTGTTAAAACTGTCTCCGTATGTCAGATTATTACTTTAATTGTGATGTATTTACTACTAGTGATAATCTTTTTCTGTATATGTGTTTAAGATACTTTATCTTTCCTTTGTTTTAATTTGTTATTTTTCCACATTATTTTCTCCCAACAAAGAAGAAATATGATTTAGGGTCACAATCATCATCATCATCACCATCATCTGTCCCTAATAAAACAAATTGATTTTGTTCATTTTTTCCTAGTGTGACATGGTTTATGTATTAATTTATTTGTAGCTGTTGATGTTCTAATATATACAAAGTCTGACTTTTAATGGAATTTCATAAATAATGACTTATTGTCTTTAAAAATAAAAAACATTTGCTTCTAAAAACAAACAAGGGGAAGCAATTTAGATTCAGTAAAGGGGCCTTTAATTCTTAATTATTAAATCAACATTTCCATAATTTCCACTTTATTTACTAAGTGGTTAATTTGTCAAAAATTTTGTTATTTATTTGAAAATATACTTACATAGCAGTCTTTCTTTAAAAACTGATTTCTTATAATTAAAATGACATTTACATATATGCTTTAAACCTAAATAGTTATTTTCCTACCATAAAGGACAGTTTAAAATATTAATTTTTGTTAAAATCTAGTTACATTTATGTGTCTTTTAGAAATTCATAAGACTTATGCAATAATCAAAAATATAAATTTAAGTCACTTATTAGGCAATACAATGAGGATCAGTATTTCAAAATTGGATTTGTTCCACCTGATAATTCTTTTCTTTTTCAATCTAAATATCTTGTCTGCATGGAAAAGTTACCAAATGAAAAATTGCATCAGATAAATTATGTCAGCGTTTAATAGAATATAGTATTTCAAAGATTTTGGTCTTAATTCCCTTTTACATTCCTAAAAGTTATTGAGGACTCCAAAGAATTTTGCTCATTGTTATACTTATCAATAATTGCTACTTTAGAAATTAAAATGAATATTCTTCTAATATTTATTTTTAAGTCCTTTACATGTCAATGGAAGTAAAATTGCTGTGGGGGAAAAAAAGAACTATACTGGGAAAAACAAAAAACCTTAGTGAGAAGAGTGGTGTTTATATTTTTTGCCAGTGTCTGGCTTAATAGATGACAGCTAGATTCTCATACCTATTTTGCATTCAATCGGTTGTGATATCACACATCATGTAGCTTATGAAAAACTCCACTATACACTCATGAGAAAAAGAGTGAGAAAGGCATACAATGTCATAGTAGTATTACAAAAATAGTTCTGACATTGCAGATCACCCTCCTCCAAAAAGTCTCAAGGACCCTTCCAAAAAAACCAAACCAAACTCACTGCCATCGAGTAGATTGCAACTCATAGTGACCCCCATTGGGTTTCCGAGTCTGTAAGTCTTTACGGAAGTAGATCGCCCCTTCCACCTTCCGTGGAGCAGCTGGTGGGTTTAAGCTGCCAACCGTCTGGTTAGCAGCCAGATGCCTTATCCACTGTGCCACTAGAGCTCCTCTAGAGACCCTTGAAATCACACTTTAAAAATCACTCTTTTAAGCAGAAGAGAAACTAGATGAATGGGACCTTCTAAAAATCAATATTTTATGTGCTTCCAAAGACTTCTCCAAAAGAGTTCAAAGAGAACCTACAGATTGGGAAAAAATATTCACCCAGGACATATCTGACAAGGAATTTATCTCTAGAATTTATATATATATTAAAAAACTCCAACACCTCAACAACAAAAAGACAAATAATCCAATTAAAAAATGGGCAGAAGATCTGAATAGACACTTCACCAAAGAGGATATTCAGGTGGCCAACAAACATATGAAGAAATGCTCACAATCATTGGCCATTAGAGAGATGCAAATTAAAGCAACAATGAGATACCATCTGGCCCCAGCACTAGTAGCAAAGTTCAGCAAGACAAAAAATAACCAGTGCTGGTGAGGATGTGGAGGACTATCATACACTGCTGGTGGGACTGTAAAATGGTACAACCACCATGGAAAGCAGTATAGTGATTTCTTAAAAAGTTGGAATTAGAAAAACCATTTGACCCAGCCATTCCATTACTAGGTATATATCCTAAAGAAGTGAGAGCCAGGACAACAGATATAGGCACACCCATGTTCGTCACAGCCCTATTTACAATAGCAAAAAGATGGAAACAACCTAGGTGTCCATCAACTGAGGAATGGATAACCAAACTATGGTACATACACACAGTAGAATACTATGTAACCATAAAGAATAATGTAGAATCTGCAAAACACCGCACAACGTGGATGAACTTGGAGGACATTACCCTGAGTGAAATAAGTCATTCAGAGAAGGAAAAATATTGTGTTAGTCCATTATTGTAAACAGTCAAGGAAAGGTTTATATATGGAAGGAAATTTTCTTTGTTGGTTACTAGGGGTGGGAGGGGAGGGGAGAGAACACTATTAGATAGATAGAGACAAGTATTGGTTTGGGTGAAGAAAGGGCAATGTACCAAATGTGAATGATCTACACGGTGGCATTGAGGAAGAGGAAGACATAGAGAGGTACATGGGAGGTACAGACAACAAAGACGAACCTTTTTGCACATAAAATACTTGGTTGTCAGTGAAGGCAAACATGGATATACGGATAGATAGATGGATGGGCGTGCTGAACTATTAGGTATATCTATGCAGCGGGGAGTGTGCCCACGACCATGTATAGGGTTGGCAGACAATGTTTCTACAAGTGTATTGTTATTGTTATGTTCTATAAGAATTCCCAGATATATGGTAGAGCTGACAAGGGACAAGGTTGTAGTCACTTCTTGGCCACAGCCAGCTACCCAGAGGTAGTGAGTAGTTGGACCTGTGGGCTTGGCACCCTAGCTGCAGGGGACATCAAGCTCAATTGACATAACATACTACACAACATATTGTTCTACCTCCTACTTTGGTGAGTAGCCACTGGGATCTTAAAAGCTTGCAAGCAGCCATCTAGATGCAATGATGGGTCTCTTCTCATCCAGAACAAAGAAGAATGAAGAAAACCAAAGATTCATGGAAAAAACTAGTCCAAGTGACTGGTATACCATGAGATCCTCAGCCTGATAGAGCCTGATGGAACCACTGAGACTATGGCCTCTAGTTGCCATTCAGGTCTGGAATTGAATCCACTCCTGTCCAGCCAAACAAAAGACAGGCATATGAGGTGAACATTTCCATTAGGTAGATGTACTCCTTGGAGAGATCAATCATGGGAGAATAGAAGGGTTGTGGGTGCACAAGAAGGAGACAGCTCAGGGCACAAGAGTGCATGGAGGGAGGGACACGGGGAAGAGGTAACTATGGTGAGGAAGTGGGAGGGGAGTTGTTGCATTGTGATAAATTGTAGTCAATGTCATGGGACAAAGTGTATGTGAGCTGCTGTATGGAAAGTGAATTTGCTCTGTAAACTTTCACCCAAATCACACACACACATACAAATGTTCAAAAAATCACTGTTTTAAAAAACTGTTTACAACAGTCCAGTTGGGCTCAAGAAGCTAATTTGAAGATCATACAATTAAGAACTAAAGCCAAGATGTCTCCTCTAATTGGAGAACCACCTACTTTACCAACTTACTCAGAGAATGACCTCAATGTCTGGGACCAACCTAAGTAACCCACTGCCATGGAGTCAATTCCGACTCATAGTGTCTCTGGGGGCAGAACAGAACTGCCCCATAGGGTTTTCAATGCTGTAAATCCGCGGAAGCGGACCGCACCATCTGTGAAGGGGCTAGTGTGTTTGAACTGCCGAATTCGGTTAGCAGCTGAATGCTTTAACCACTATGCCACCTGATCTCCTTTTAAATGAAGCAAGGGAGATAGAAAAAGTGCTGCTTTGGAATGACACTATTAGAAGATACACTGATGACAAAGTCAAGTCCTAAGGAGACAGCACTATCCACAAGTCTAATCATAACATTTCTTTACAGAATGATGAGTTGACAGATGGTGGTCACAGAGTTCAATTCATAGCACTACTTAGAATTCCTGGAGAAGAATGCTTTGAAAAATATTTGTTGTTCTGCCACAAAGTACCAAACAAACTACTTGAGATGGAGTATTCATAGTAGTAACAAAATATTTTAAAACAAATAAGATTTTATGGCTATTATGCAAACACACAAATTTATGTACCATACTGATAATAAAACTGCAATGACAAGAAGTTGGAAAGGTCTATCACATCTATTCTTGTTCTGAACATCATGAGATTCAAGGAAGATGTTGCCTTGTTCACATCAAAGCTCTTGCCTGCACATTAGCCTGTGGATGTGAATTCCATAATAAATGATATTAATAAAATTCAAGCTGGTATCGTTCTGCCTGTTTTCAGCTCTGTATGAACAGTCTCTGCTGTTTCTTACCAAAGTACCTAACAGAGGAAAAGCTTCCTTTTGCAGGTAGAAACTAAAAGAAGAATTGGGGGGTGGGGGGGTGGATGGAAATGTCCTCATGTCACAGAGCTGTTGAAGACAAATTTATTGCCTTAAAAAAAAGATGTAGTTATTAGACGTTTTTTAGTACTTGAATGAATTTAATAAAGAATTCCAAGGAGTGTGTGAAAATATAATAGAGTATACTAACAAATTTCATGGATTTAAAAGGAAAGTGGTTGAAAGTAGTCCAGTGGGGAGTTGAACTGATATTTTAACTTGAATTGTAAATGAGACTACTGGAGAAACATCTGTTAAATGTTTGATATTTGAAAGTATTTAACATGGACAAGTTCAAATGAATTAAAAATTCATTCACATTATCACAAGAACTTTCAGCCTTACATTGTCAATGAAAGAAGAGATCAAATTACCTAAATTCTGGTTAGTGGTGAGAAAGGAGTTTCTGTCAATAAGAAAAAAGCAATAAATACTTCCTACCCTGTGCTAACATCCATCTGTAAGGCAGACTTTCTCACTGATGGTGGTGATATGAGAATTTGAAGAGAACATCATTAAAATGTTTTGATCAGAAACCATATGTAGTCATTTCAACATGAAATGATGTAAGGCAAACTCATGATAAGGAAACAAGTTTGATTTCTCTTTAAAAAGTTTAAAAAGGTTCCATTTGGAAGCTTTATTCAAAAATACTATCACCTCTACGTTTACTTTTTTAATATAATTATGCAATAGAAATACATTGGATTTAAAAAACAAGCCCCATATAAACCCCACTGCCATCAAGTTGATTCCAACTCATGGCAACCCCCATTGGGTTTCCAAGGCTGTCTGACTCGAGGGCACATAACAACAACAACAAATCTTTACAGAAGCAGATTGCCTCATCTTCCTCCTACGGAGCAGCTGGTGGGTTTGAACCACTGACCTTCTGGTTAGCAGTCAAATGCCTTACCCACTATGCCACCAGAGCTCCCTAAGCCCCATATGGACCTCTCAAATCCCTTATAGTTTGTCCCAATGTACAGCGACATGAAAAAGTTTTGCTCTAAAGTGAAGGGTCAAGTACATCTGTTCAAAAACCATTAAGATTTGTTCAATATTTTAAAATTATGTGTTATAGAAAAGATTCTGATACTTAATGGAATTAATTTATAGGAAAATCTGCTATTTATAAAAGTTCAAAATATGTTCATTAGAAAGCAAACTGTAAGAATACTGACTGTTAAGGGAACAATTAGCTTCTAATTTCAATTACTAATTCAAATAAAGTATTGATTAGAAGCCAGGAAGGACATTTGAGACAAATTAGGAAAGCAGATAAATTTCTTTTGATTGCAGTGAAATAGAGTTCACAGAATATCACATAGTCCAGAGACACCTGGTACTTTCTTAAGAAAACAGGAACCCAAGTGAAAGAAACAGGAATCCTCAACTAACCACTGGCAGAAACTTCCTTACCTGAGGAAGCATTATAAGGCAATGTAATTTTGCATTAACTTATAAAGAGGAAGCTGAAATCTCTAATAAGAATTGGAACTGCTTGCTGTGGTTATTAGGGAAGTGAGGCTTTAAGATATCTGACACCTACTGAATTTAGAAAAACACCAAAGCTTGAACAAATTTTGAGATGGTCATATGATTAAGATAACCTCAGTGAGCTTCAAAGAAGCAGAAGCTAACCAGAAGCCTGGCAGTTCAAACCCACCAGCCACTCCTTGGAAGGAAGTCTACTTCCAGAGTGCAACTGCCTCGGAAACCCAAGGAGGGATCACTATGAGTCAGATCTGACTCGACGTCAGTGTTTGTTTTTCTTTTTGGTTTAATATCAAGTTAGACATAATATAATTGGTAATCACATTTGGAGCCAGCTTACTTTTTTCTTTCAACTTTGCTCTATTTTCATTTTGAAAAACAACAAGGACAACAAACATCATAATCTTGGCTGTATCATTCACTGCAACACAGTACAACCTTGCATCACTTCTATTATCTAGTCCCTTCACTTTTGCTTCTGCACTGATCTTTGTCATTCCCTGACAATATTTAATTGTATTTATTAGTTAATCTCCATCACATGACTTTCCCTTCAAGCCTGCTTCTTGGATAATTTGATCTCTTCTTTCATTGACAATGTAAGGTGGAAATTTCTTGCTGTGTCCCAAAGATTTTGGTATGTTGTGTTTTCATTCTC
>NW_006921832.1:485042-524437 GCF_000298275.1 Orycteropus afer afer
GAAAAGAAAAAATGCTGAAAACTAGGACCTGGGAGGGGAAGATTAAGAATAATAATAAAAAGGACAAAAGTATTAATAATAATAGTTGTTTTAAAACAGACAAATACAAGCAGACTAATCACCAGAAAAAAGAAAGCAAAAAATAAAAAAAGAGAAAAAAAAATTGGTGGAGGACAGGGCAGGTCACCCAGGCTCTGTCTGAGCACACAGACTGTGATGGAGTTCCTGTGAGCCCAGAAGGTAGGTGGGAGTGGGGGATGGCTGCACCTCTGTTCACCACACGGGTGTTGGGTATAAGAGTAATGAGAGGAATGTCATACCTTTTCAGTCTTGCAGGTCTGGAGTGTTCTTGGAGTTGCTGGAAAGCAGAACGTGTTCTCAAGCCCCAGGAATCTGTGAGAGCACTGTCTCTTTAAATATGCAAAATAGTCAAGCCGCTTTTAAACCTTCAAAATGGCGGCACCCGGCAAAAGTCCACAGCTCAGCCCACCTATCTCTTCACCTTCTCTATTTATTCCCCAGCCACTAAAGCAGTCCTCCATGCAGTCCTTGGCTAGCAGGGCTGAATTTTAGGTTAATTCTTAGGTCCTACCACCACTCGGGAATCTCCAAGCTGTCTGTGCTGTCAGGAATGCTCAGGATCGCTCAGGATCGCTGCCAGACTGCAGCTCCATATGTCTCCTTTTTTGGTATCTTCACGCAAATTCTTCTGCTAGTTGGGGTTTAGTCCACTTCTATATCCTTCCTTTCACAGCTCAAGGGTCCAGGATTATCTTCTGTGTCTGTGTTAATTGGTTTCCCTTTTCTTTGTTGAAGAGGGTCTGTGTAGCCTTTCTGCCTAGTCTGCCATCTTGCCCAAACCTTATCATAAGGCGAAATTTCTTGTGATATGAATGAATTTCCCATTCACTTGAACTTGTTCATATTGTTGTTGTTGTTATGTGCCATCGAGTTGGACCCAACTCATAGCGACCCCTCCTTGGGTTGCCGAGGCAGTATCACTACGGAAGTAGATTGCCCAACTTTCCTTCCGAGTTGTTCATATTAAGTACTTTCAAATATGAAACATTTAACAGATTATCTTCAAACTAAATAGATTAAATCACTTACTGAGTGAGATCAAGAATGTCAGAATGAATGAACCCTGCCATCCTTTGCCTACCTCCATGCATCTCTTTGATCTTACATTCTTTTATTATTCCTCTACTGATTACTCTAAAGGTTACAAGAAGCATCCTTAATTTATTAAATCTATCCTATTTTTACTTCTGTTTAAAATAATGAATAAAACTTAAAACAACTTAATCCAATTTATTCCTGTCTCACACTTTGTACTATTGACATAATTTATTTCTACACAGATTTTACTATTGCCAACACATGTAATTACTATTTTTGTTTTAAACTGTCAATAGTAATTTATTTTATCCACTTGTTTAACCTTTCTTGTATTCTCCTTTCCTGACAGTTGATGCTTTTCTCTGAAATAATTTTCCTTCAGCCTGAAGAATTCTCTTTAATGTTTTGTATAGTGCAGATTTGCTGGGGAATACTGTTTTGCTTGAAAGTATATTTATTTTGCCTTCCTTTTTGGAGAAACATAGTCACTGGGTATAGGATTTCTAGGTTAGTAATTTTTTCATTCAGCACTTTAAGTATGTAATACCATTGTCTTGACTTCCCTTGTTTTTGTTGGAAAGTAAGCCATAAATCTTAATGTTGTGTCTTTGGAGGTAATGTATGATTTTGTTTGATTTTTAGCAGTGTGATTACGATATGTCCAGGCAAAATAAATTTATTTCTCTTGCTTGAGGTTCATGAGCTTCTTGAATCTATGAGTTGCTATCTTTCATCAGTTTTGAGAAGCTCTTTAGCACTATCTCTCTGAATATTGGCTTTGTCCTATTCTCTCTTTTCTAACTTTCTGAGATTCCAATTACATAAATGTTAGAACATGTGCTCCCCGCCCCCCAAATGATTCACTTTGGATATTTTCTATAGACATCTTTGAGGTCATCAACCATGACTTTTGTTGTCCAAGCTGCTGTCAAACCCATTCAATGGATTTTTAATTTCAGGTATTGTATTTTTCAGCTCTAGACAATCTATTTGATTTTTTAATAGATTTTACCCTGTGTGAAATTCTCCAGTCTTCATCTTTTTATGCAGTCTTTCGTAACTTTCCTGAACATATAATAGTTATTTTAGAGCCACTGTCTGATAACTCCAATATATGAATCTACCTATAGATCCACTCTCTGATATCTTTTCTTTTTCTCTTAATTAACAGGCACATTTTTCTGCTTCTTTGCATGTCTAGTAATTTATTGTTTGTTGGACACTGTATGAAAATAGTGTGTTTCGGCACCTCAACTTTTTAATATCTCACATCAATGCTATATGACCATCAAAAGCTTTGCTAATTTCTCTTTCCCCTAGTAAAGTATCTATGCAAGGACCAAGCACAACTTTAGTTAAGATCCTGAGCTGGCAAGTGACCCAGGGAAGAAAACGGGTTGCAACCATCAGCTCACTGTGGAAAGGCTCTGTACCCTCCCAGATTTTCAAATAATCTAGTCCTTGCTGCTTCTAAAGCTCTTGCATGTCCTTATAATGTTTTTAAAAATAACTTTTCTGGATTTTTTTAGTTGTTGCAGTGGGAGTCTAGAGCTGCTGGAATCTACCATATTCTAGATAAAAATAGAGGCTTATTTTTTATGGCTTTACACAGGTCTCTATGCTGATAACTCCCAAATCTCCAATTCTAAACTTTCAACTATGCTATAGTCCCATCTGTCATATTGAACTGGGAAAATCTACTGCAAAAGACCTCTTTAGTGTTGAAGAGCAAAGATGTCTCTTTGAAGACTAAGGTGTGCCTAACCCAAGCCATGGTATTCTCAATACACTCATATGGATGTGAAAGCTGGACAATGAATAAAGAAGACTGAAGAAGAGTTAATGTTTTTGAGTTGTGGTGGTGAAGAATACTGAAAGTACCATGGACTCCCAGAAGAACGAACAAATCTGTCCTGGAAGAAGTGCAGCCAGAATGCTCCTTGGAAGCAAGAATGACGAGACTTCATCTCACCTACTTTGGTCATGTTGTCAGAAGGGACCACTCCCTGGAGGATATCATGCTTGGCAAAGTGGAGGTCAACGAAAAAGGGGAAGGCCCTCAACAAGATGAATTGACACAGTGGCTGCAATGATGAGCTCAGGTATAGTAAGAATTTTGAGGCTGGCACAGGACCAGGCAGGTGTTGTTCTGTTTTACATTGGGTTGCTATAAGTTGGAGCTGACTCGACAGCATCTAACAACAACAACAACAGTTCCATCCACAAACTATTTACTGTCTAGTTCCCCTTTGCCATAAAAGCACCCCACACAGACTCCCTTTACCCTTTCAATTGTTTGTCTGATACATTCTGGCCATCTCTGAATCATCCTTCTCTTTCATTCTCCACTTCAGTCCTTGATGCACTTTTACAAAACCTCAGGTGGGTAAAGATTTTTCTTGAAAAAAGAAAAGGAACGGTTTAACTTGGTTCATAATATAGTTCAATATCTTCATTTTACAAATGACATACAAAGAAGTGATAAATACAAGGTTACAATTAGTGATGGAGTGAAATCAAGAACTTAAAGTCTACTTCATTGCTCTTTTCACATTGTGCCATACTGCTTCTCTCTGAATAAGAAGGAATTACACATCATGGATGTTCTCTAGTTTTGCCTATGTAACTTTATTTCACAGAAGCATAGATCTTCTTCTGTTGTTGTTGTTGTTATGTGCCGTTGAGTTGGACCCTACTCATAGTGACCCCTCCTTGGGTTTCAGAGGCGATACCACTACGGAAGTAGATTGCCCAACCTTTCTTCTGAGGAGTGGCTGTGGGCCAATCCATGGTCAGGCCAACCCAGCATTTGGATGCCATCAGCAATATTGCTAAGAACAGTCTTAACCTGACCTTGGCCTTTTTTTTGCATAGTCATCTTTGGCTCTGTCATTAGCAAATTTCCCAACTTGCTTATGTATCCTGTTGGGACCACCTCATGGAAGTTATGAATTCCACATGTTTATTATTTAACAAGTGAACAGATAACTTTTGGTTTCTCCTAACTTAGAATGCTCCTGTTTCAAAGATTTTCACAAAGCCCAGGGCACCATACACAGACTGCCATGCTAACACTGTTTCCTAGAGTTTTGTTATGTGATCCTATGATTTTGGGATTGGGTGAGCACAACTGGGATCATCTTAGCCTTGTTTTTCCTAAGTGTATGAAAGACTTCACCTTTTCAGAATGAAGTGCCAGAGTGCCCTCTTACTTTTTTCATCTTTTACTTGTCTTCCCCACTTCTGATTCCATGATAACATTCCAATGACTCAGAGTCTCAAATACACAAAGACTCTGAGGGATAAATGCACTACAGTTTTTAGTATAAATAAGATCAGGGACAATACGATCTTATTTCTATTACCGTTCCAGGTCACACACCTTGCCCTCAGGAAGTTCACAGGGTAGTGGAAGAGACTGATAAGAAAATGAATGATTAAAATAGAGTATTATAAGTGGCAAGAAGTCTGTACTAAGCTGAATGTTAACAAAAGAGGAACTCCTAGATGAGGCACCTAATTCACCTGCGGGAAGGAGAAGGTGGTCAGAGAATGCTTCCCAAAGACTGATGATATTTGAACTGAGACTTGGGTAAGCTTGGTTTGTTCATTGTTGTATTCCCAGCCCCTAGAACAGTGGCCTGTACAGAGCAGACACTCAGTAAGCATCTGTTTACTGATGGAGTAAGGGAAGAATTCTAGCTGGTGGTTAGAAAGACTTGGACAAAAGTATAAGGTTGTGAGAGAACTTGAATTCAGGGGAATATGAGTTATTAAGAAGAGCTAAAGTGGGAAAATGAGGAATAGTTGGATCTAACACTGGAAATATAGCCCAAGACCAGAACACAAAAGGTCTGGCATGCCTTGCTAAGGCTTTTGAACTTTATCTTGAAGGCAAAAGGGAGCCACTAAAGCCTTAAGCACTAGAGTTACACAATCAGACTGTGTTTAGCTTGATGTGTCAGTTTTCAATTTACCTCTTGACTCCAAATTCACCCTGCATTGCCTCCTCAACATAAATAGGAGTGGGTCCTTTAAATATTTCTCCTTTGGGAGATGGCATAATGCTAAGTTTTGTCAGTAAAGACCACTGGAGGAACACTGGAGGGACAAGGGGCTTCTCTTCCTGGTTCTAGTATGCTTCTCTTGCCAGGCTCCAGGAGCATGCCCTGGATCCCATGGGGCCTGGCTTCTCCAACATCTGGATCTTTTGAGTACCCAACTCTAACAGGGCATGGTAGCCAGTGGCATCCAATGGCCAGTAGCTTTCCTTGGCACTTTATTTGGGAAGCTTTGCAGCAGAGTGCTGCCAGTGAGACACCTCTTCGTGGACTGTTTCTCTGGCATCACCACTGGTATAGCACCTCAGACACTATTATCTAATTTGCCATTCAGTGAGCTATGGCCATACCCTCTCCAAGAAGCTCTGAGGGATGACTCTTCTTTGGGCAATCTAACTCAAGAGTAGGAATTTTTTATTTCTGTATAATAATACAGGAATGCACTCTTTACTTCTTACTGGCTAATCTCTTGGTACTCCAATCACATCATAATTAATAATTCTTTATATTGAATTTTCCCTTTTACTATGTGATTACTATGTGATTTTTGTCTCCTTATTGGACCCTGACTGAAACACATTATGACTCTGACAGTTATATGAATGGGACAAAGGGATAAGGTGAAGCTACAGCCTGGGAGCCTGGTTAGAAGGTTATAGCACCATTTCTGGCAACAACTCTCAAGAGTTTCATTACCTTGAAAAGTAGTTGCAAAGGAGAGGGATGGGAGAGACAAGTATTTAGTAGACAGGATCTATAGGATTTTGTAAATACTGGGTGAGAGGATGAGGAAGGGGAAGAGTCTAGGGTGACTCCTCAGTCTTAAAGCTTGAATGATTGGGTGGATGGTGGTACTGTTGTAGAAATGGATAACACTGAAGAGAGGACATGTCAAATTATCCTCCCCTATTCCCACTTACTTTCAGGAGTTCCATGTACTTTACAATTTGAGTCACAAAGACTTAGAATCATAGACTCTTTGGGTTGGAGAGGGACCAAAGCCCAACTTTTCTGTCCTTAGGCAAAATGGGCTATTCACATCAGGCGAAAAAAGTGGGGAAATGTCCATTCTATCTTAATATTCCATGATTCTACTACTTTGTAAAGTTTTTTTCCCAGTTATAAAACTCTTGGAATGGCAGGGCTTTCTCAATTATCTATTCCAGTTTCCCCAAAACTCTTCCAATTCATTTTTTCTCCCTTAAATGGAACCTATGTGCCTCCCTTTGTGGAATGGCAGACCAACACATAACTTGCTAAATGTTGAAGATTATAAACCAAACTCAAACCAAACTCACTGCCATCGAGTCGATTTTGACTCATAGAGACCCCGTTTGGGTTTCCCAGGAGGTAAATCTTTATGGAAGTAGATTGTCCAGTCTTCCTTTAGCAGAGTGGCTGGTGGGTTTGAACCACCAACCTTCTGGTTAGCAGTCAAATGCCTTAGGGCACTACGCCACCAGAGCTCCTTAATCCCCTCATTTAAAAACAAACAAAAAAAAACCTCACTGCTTTCCAGTGGATTCAACTCAGAGAGACCCCTCCTTGGGTTTCCAAGGCAATATCTCTACGGAAGTAGATTGCCCAATCTTCCTTCCAAGGAGTGGCTGGTAAGTTTGAACTGCCAGCCTTCTGGCACTATGCCACCAGAGCTCTGTAATCCCTTCATAGATATTTATTATTATGCCCATATTACAGATGAAGAAATGGAGATTTGCCTAAGCAGTGGGAGTGGAAAGGGGGAGGCTCTGATTCCAAATTCTGTTGTGTAAGAAACCATGAAGTAGTTCTGGGATCGAAATACGTATATAGTTTGGCCAAAGAGCAATACAAAAGCATATTCTCTTTAAGGATCACCATCCCTTTCCCTTGCTTTGTGAACACTGTGAGGTTCAAACGCCAGGTGGGCCCATCAAAGAGACTCTTCCCCCAGACCCACACAGTTCTCTAGAGCTCACCGCTGAGGGGCTCTCTTCCCTCCACTTCCCCTCTAGGAATGCTACCTGAAGTTCACTCCCAAATGCGCTGTCTGGCCTCAGGCGACAGGTATGGGAAGAGGTCCAGTGCCTTGCACCCTTGGCAGGGTAGGCAACAGAACCTGCGCGGGACAGGAGGCACCAGCGAAAAGGGACAAGAGAGGGGAGGCGGGATAGGGCTTTGTTTGCGCTTCGCCTTTGCTTGGCAACCTGGACGTGGGCTCTGCTGCCTGGCAACCGCGCGGAGGGGGCTAAGACGTCGTCACAAAGCCTCCCACCTGCCAAGCCCTTCCCACCTCCTAGCAAAGTCCGAGCTTTGCACCCACCGCTCCCACACTTACCTGGGAAAGACTGGGGGAAAAAAAACCAACAAACAGCCCTTGGAGTGGGCTAGTGGGAGGCTGTGGATTTAAAGATTGGGCGGAGGGTGGTGGTCGTGTGTGCTTAGGAAAACTTCTAGGGGAACACGTGGCAATTTATAGTGGGTTTTTGTAGATTAGAAAGTGGAAATGAAGCTTAAAATTATCTTTTTGGCTTGTGGAAAATGGGCAGGTGGGGAGAAGCCCTTGGGAATAATAGTAGCAAACACTTCTGAAGTACTTATTTATGCCAGCAAGTATTCTAAATGAATTACATATATTAACTCATTTAATCTTTACAATCATCCCATGAGGCAAGTACTATTATTGTTGTTGTGTGCCGTCCAGTGGGCCCCGACTCATAGCAACCCCTCCTTGGGTTTCTGAGGCAGTATCACTACTGAAGTAGATTATTATCTCCATTTTATAGTTGAGAACCGTAGCACAGATAAGCACCAGTTGCAGTCCAGTTGACTCAGACTTATAGCGCCTCCTGTTTGTCAGAGTAGAACTGTGCTCCATGGGGTTTTCAGTGGCTGATTTTTCAGAAGCAGATTGTCAGGCCTTTTGAGGCAGCTCAGATGGACTCCAACCTCCAGTTTTGGTTAGCAGCCCAGCAAGTTGACCATTTGCACCACACAGATTAAGTAACTTGCCCAATATTGCACAGTCAACAAATTAGTTTGAACCCAGGCTAGATGGCTCCAGATTGGATACTCTAAACTTCTGTGATGCTTAAAATAAAATTAAATAAAAGAGGGAAGCATTATAGCTAGATGGATAGGGACAGCACTGGAGATGTTTGAGACAATAGGATTACAGGTAGGAAAGAAGGAACATATGTGGTCACTGCCCTGGGGAATTTTTACAATGAAATGCTCACAGTAATTTTGGAAGTAGCTATTACCATAGTATTAGAAATGAGAAACTAGCTCAAAATTGTGAGTGACTTGTCCATAGTCAAACCTCTGGCAGTAGGGTCAAATTTGGCTCTAGGTCTTCTGATTTCGAGATAGTTCATTTTCAAAGTCCCAAGAAGGCAAGAAAAATGCCATCTTTCTCTGGTACAGCATTTATTGATTTCATGCCCATTTTTAAGATGTCCATTGCACCATCCAGTCTTTCAGTCCATTTATACAGTAGTGTGCATTAGTCTAAATCAATGAGCTAGTTCACCCAGGACCTCAAAATTTCTCCAGTTGTGAGATGAAAGCTGTTGTCTCCCCTTAAAGCAATTTCAAGCACCAGTGAGCAAGTAGGCAAGCCAGGTATTTGGTTTACGTATGCAGAGGGTTTTGCACAGCTTGCTCTCATCCATTTGGAAATGGCCCATTCTGCTGACATTTGTCTGCAGGATCCTCCAGATCCTTGTGCATCTGGAGAATTCTGGAAGATTTGGGGATGGCCATTTGCTCACAGGCAAGATTTTGGAATGAAATAAACCTAATTACTGGCCATGATGTGCCTTTCTGATGTCTTTGTGGAGGGCCCACCAGGTTTTGGCATAGACATCTGGCAATCAGGGAGTGTGTTAGGATGGGAGGGGAAGGATGGAGGTGTTAAGCTACAGGTGCATCTTCCAGGAGAAAGAGAATGCCATGCCCTGTTCTGCATGTGCACAATGGAAGAAGATGTTCTGGTCTCTACTTGCTTTCATGCAGTGTAAATAAGGCAGGGGAGGATAATAATGATCTTCATGTTGAAGAAGGAATTTTGCAGGTAAAACAGTAGCCAGCTGGAGATAACAAATAATAATAATAATAATAAAACTCAACCAAACTCACTGCCGTAGAGTCGGATCCAACCCATAGTGACCCCTCCTTGGGTTTCCGAGGCAGCATCACTATGGAAGTAGATTGCCCAACCTTCTTTCCGAGGAATGGCTGGTGGGTTTGAATCACTAGCCTTCTGGTTAGCAGTCAAATGACTTGGGCACTATGCCACCAACTGGAGATGGAAGATGAAAAAATGGCATTTCAATATGGTAGATTAAAACCTCAATGAGATAGATTGACACAGTGGCTGCAGTGATAGGCTCAAACATAGCAAGGATTATGAGATAGCACACAACTGGGCAGTGTTTCGTTCTGTTGTACATAGGGTCACTGTGAATAGGAGCCCATTCAACGGCACCTAACAACAGATTAAATGTAAGAAGGAATTTCATGACACTGACTGAAGTGATCTAGTTGAGAGGCAGAGGTGATGTTATCCTTGATCTGTCCATTAGTCAATAAATACAACACGATATAGTGAAGATAATATGATTTCACAAGGAAATGATAAACACAAAATGCCTAAAGCATTTGACTGCTAACCAGAAGGCTGGTGTTTCAAACCCACCAGCCACTTCTTGGAAGGAAGTTGGGCAATCTACTTCTGTAGTGATGCCACCTTGGAAACCCAGGGAGGGGTCACTATGAGTTGAATGGATTTGACGGCAATGAGTTTGGGTTTGGTTTTTTTTTTCCCCCCTCTGTTTCTCTTATGAGAGGCAGGGGTATAGGGGAGGGTGTGTTGATGTTCTAGCTCTTGGTGTGGGTGGTGACTTCATGGGTATTCATTTATTATGTGTCAGAACTTACATGTACTGTGTTATAGACTCCCAGTTACTTTCAAGTTGGTTCTGACCCATGGGGACCCCATGTGTGTCAGAGTAGAAATGTGCCTGATAGGATTTTCAGTGGCTGAGCTTTTGGAAGCAGATTGCCAAGACTTTCTTCTGAGGCACCTTGTGAGTGGATCCAAATCATAAATCTTTCAGTCAGCAGTCAAGTGCGTTAATTCCTGTCACCACCCAAGGACTCTTGTATTCTTTTATATAGATCAAATATATATAATAAATATTTTTATGTAAACCCACCAAATAGGTAATACTGTTACCCTCTACTACCTTGTGGACTTGAAAATTGAATATATACCTTTTCATCATTTAATTTTCCTCTCTCTACTATATCATTCCCATAAACATACAAGCATCCTCTAATTTTTCCCATCATATTCCTCTCCAGATCTACCCCATTTCTTTGCTCCTTTTCATTACAAAATTCTTTAAAAGATTTTTCTGTCCTTGTTGCCTCTAATTTCTCTCCTCCCAATCTCTCTGGAACTCACTTGAATCAGACTTTCATCCTCATCACTTCTCTGAAACTACTCTTTTAGTCAAGGTCGCCTAAGACATGTTGTTAAATGCAAAGGTCATCTCTTAGCCTGACATTCACTGACATAGCAGCAGGACTTGACCCTGTAAGTCACTCATCCTTGAAGCATTTTCTTTTCCTGGCTTCCAAGATATTGTACTTTCTTGGTCTCTGTTATGGATTGCATTGTGCACCCACCCCACCCACCCCCGCAAATATGTGATGTTGTTTTTAGTCGTTATTATGTGCCGTCAAGTTGGACCCAACTCATAGCGACCCCTTCTTGGGTTGCCGAGGCAGTATCACTATGGAAGTAGATTGCCCAACCTTTCTTCCAAGGAGTGGCTGGTGGGTTTGAACCACCAGCCTTCTGGTTAGCAGTCAAGTGTCTTAGGCACTATGCTACCAGAGCTCCCAATATGTGATAGAGAAATGCTAAAAATTCAACCCTGACTCAGAAGATGCTGTGGAATGAGGGATATTGTTGCTGATGTCAGCGGAATCTTGGTTGAAAGCAAAGGATACCAGAAAGATGTTTGGAGAACTTTATTCCAATAAACAAATATTGAGTTCATTGTGTGCAGTCCTATTCTCAGCAGTGAATGAAACAAACAAAGTGCAGGGGCACTCCAGTGAGAGAATATAAAAAACTGAACCAAACTCACTGCCATTGAGTTGGATCCAACTCATAGCGACCTCTCCTTGGGTTTCTGAGGTGGTATCACTACAGAAGTAGATTGCCCAACCTTCTTTCCAAGAACTGGCTGGTGGTTTGAACTGCCAGCCTTCTGGTTAGCAGTCAAATGCTTTAGGCACTACGCTACCAGAGCTCCTAGTGAGAAAATATAGACAAGTTAATAAAACACATTAATAAAAGTAGTCTGCCAGGTGGTAATCATAAAGAAGGGAGGGCTGGTGTTCAATTTTAAATAGTGCTGCCAGAGAAGGCTCCTTTAGAAGATGCCATTTGAATACAGTCCTGAAGGAGCTGAGGAGTGAACCATGTGGATATCTGAAGAAAGTGTTCCAGGTAGAGGAAACAACAAGTGTGAAAGCCCTGAGGCAGGAGTGTGCCTGACATTTCTGAGGAACAGCAAGCCAGTAGTGTGGTTGCGGGGGAGTGAGGAAGGAGGAGAGGAGAGGGGGGTGGGTGCAGAGAATTTAATTGCTTGCAGGGCACTTCATCTTTTACTTTTAGATAGGAGCCATTGAAGGTTCTGAGCAGAGGAGCAACAAGATCAGTCTTGCATTTTCAATGGACCACTCTGGCAGCTGTGTTAAGAAGAAACTATAGAAGAGCAAAGATGGAAATAGGGAGACAGGTTAGGAAGCCATTGTAGTGGTCCAGGTGAGAGATGTGCTTCATTCAGAGTTCCAAAAACTTCACTGATGTGGAAGTGGTCAGAACTGCTCAGATTCTGGGTGTCTTTTGAGAATAGAGAAATAACATTTGTTCTTATTGGATACAAAGTGTGAGAGGAAGAAATAGCCAGGGATAATGCCAAGTTTTTTAGTCTGAGCAAATGAAAGAATGGAGTTGCCATTTGCTGATAGTGAGAAGATTGGAGGAGCTGGTTTGGAAAGAAATCTTGAGAGCTCAGTTTGGGACATGCTAAGTGTGAGATCTTATTAGAACTCCAGTGGTACAATTAGGTAGACAGTTGGATAATATAATGTGGAGTTTAGGGAAGGAGTTAGGGCTAGAGATATAAATGTGATGTCTAAAATATGAGACTGGATAAGATCAACAAAGAGATGAGTGTGGATACAGAAGAAGTCCAAAGATTGGACTTGGGACACTCCATTAAGGAGGAAGAACTAACAATATAGACTGTCTGAGTTGTCTAGGTGCTATAACAGAAATTCCAAAAGTGGCTGGCTTTAACACACAGAAATTTATTTTCTGACCGTTTAGGAGGCTAGATGTCCAAATTCATGGTGTCAGCTTTAGGGGAAGGCTTTCTCTCTCCATCAGCTCTAGATGAAGATCATTGTCTCATTATAGCTGTTATACATTGGCGCCTTGGAGATCTCATGTGGCATGACATCATCTTCCCCCATATCTCCTTCCTTGCTCAGTTACTTACTTAGTCTGCTTTTTTTAATCTCAAAAGAAATGGACTTAAGACACATCTTACACTAATATTGCCCCATTAAGATAAGAAAGAAACCCCATTCACAAATGGGATTATAACCACAGATATAGGGGATAGGATTTACAGTACATATTTTGTTGTTGTTAGGTGCTATCAAGTCGATTCCAACTCATAGTAACCCTGTGTACAGCAGAATGAAACACTGCCCAGTTCTGCATCATCCTCACAATCATTGCTATGTCTGAGCCCCTCGTTGCAGCTATTGTGTCAATCCATCTCATTGAGGGTCTTCCTCTTTTCTGCTGACCCTATGCTCTATCAAGCATGTTGTCCTTCTCCATGGATTGGTCCCTTCTGTCCAAAGTACATGAGATGAATTCTCACCATCCACCCTTCTAAGTAGCACTCTAGCTATACTTCTTCAAAAATAGATTTATTTGTTCTTCTGGCAGTTCATGATATATTTACTATTCTAAGGCATTTGACTGCTAACCAGAAGCCTGGCAGTTCAAACCCACCAGCCAGTCCTCAGAAGGAATACAGGGCAATCTATTTCCATAGAGATACTGCCTCAGAAACCCAAGGAGGGGTTGCTATGAGTCGGATTTGACTTGGCTGCAGTGAGTTTGGTTTTTTTTTTTGTTTACCAACACCATAATTCAAAGTCATCCATTCTTCTTTGGTCTTCCTTATTTATTGTCCAGCTTTTACATGCATAGAAGGCAATTGAAAATACCATCATTGGGTCAGGTGCACCTTATTCCTCAAATTGACATCCACCTACACTAAAAGGTGTAAGACCTTTGGCAATGTCTGGAGACACTTTGTTAATTGCAGCTGGGGACTTGGGTGCTACTAACAACTAGTGGATAGAAGTGAGGGATGCTGCTGAACATCCTGCAATACACAGGACAATCTCCCCCCAACAAAAAAATCATCCAGTGGAAAGGTCGGCCAAGATTGAGAAATTGCTTTGTCTATATTCCTCCATGCTCTATTTCTATTTCCTAAATGTTACAGCTCCACTCTTCTTAAGAAAATGCACTTTGTACACATTATCTCCTGGCTGAAGTTATTTACCATTTCTTATATGCACATGTCTATTTCTGCCTAAGATGCCCTCATCCTTCCATTTTTCTGCTTAACAAATCCTCCTTTTTACTTAAGGTCCAAAGCAAGAGCTCCAGCCTTTGTGCTGGGCTATTCTCCTTATGTCCCTCTAAGTTCATCTCCATTCTTCTCTACCCTGCTTTGTGCCTCAGGACTGCATCTCCTGGACTCCTTTGCCCTTCATCTTCTGGTTGGGTTTGGCCCATCGGAGACATCAGCAGGAGATCAGAAGTTGAGTATTTATTCCTCAGTTCCCAGCGTGAAACCCTTTACTCACCTCTTCACCCTCAGTTCTTGTGGAGCATCCCTTCTTCTATTGCATCAGTTCTCCTAGGACTCCAGTAACATGGTTCCCTACCTTGCCTCTTCCAGCCTAGAGGTGATAACAGCTGCCCACTGTTGCTAGTTCCTGAGTTCCTCACTGTAGCTTGTTTGCATAACTCCATGCACATCTTAGTAAATAGTTTGTTAAACTCTCTTTACCAGTTAAACCAGTTGCTGGTGAGTTGATTTCAACTCATGGCAACCCCCTGTGTATCAGAGTAGAACTGGGCACCATAAGGTTTTCAAAGGGTGATTTTTTTGGAGGCAGATCACTCGGCCTTTCTTCTAAGGTCCCTCTGGGTAGATTTAAAGCTGCAATCTTTTGGTTAGCGACTGAGTGTGTTTACCATTTGCAACTCCAGGGACTCCAAACACTCGGTGTCATAGCAGTATAAGGGTCTCCTTTTGAGTGTGCCATCTGCTTCCTGCTGGATCCTCATTGACACATGGTCACTTGAGATTTTTCCCTTTCTCTGGGTCCCATGTAAAACTTATAGTGGGACCACTCCCATGTCATTCGGTATATATGCCCTTAGTCTGCTGTGTTTCCTTTACATCTAGTATTTCTTGTATTTCTCAATGACATTGCCCAGTCCTTATGGATTACAGATATTCAATACATCATTTATGCATTACCAATATATCATGGAAGTGTTACCAACAATGTTTACCAATGAAAGTTATGATAAAATATATTGAAAAATTACATTGTTCCCATAGAGTATTCTTAATTTTAATGATTTATCATCTTCTGAGTCACAGGTATTTGTGAATACCTGTCACAAATACTCAGTGAACTCAGTCACTTTTTCATGATGCTATAAAATTTATGAAGGTGTGGGCTTTGTGACTTCAGTCTGGCTGCTCAGATGCTTTGTTTTGCTTACCTCTGAGTTCTTGATGATGTTCTGTGTATTTGCTGCTGAATAAGGGACTCTAAGTAAAGTAGGAGGTTTCTGTACTGACTTCCTCCCTTGAAACCAATACTATTTCCCTACAAAACTCTTTGCTACGTTATTGTATTGCTGCTGGTCTGCAGGGAGCAAATGTTCCATTTGTTCCCTGTGTCTACAGCCTGGCATTGCCTTGTGCCCAAACATGTGCTTAATAAATGCCTTTTGGTCCCACAATTCACTTTAATGAGTTTTTATTTAAATATTTAATGATGCAAAAATCGGTATAAGTGCCTCCTTAGGGAATGTTGGTAAAGTATAGGGCTGTAATCAAATGGTTTGCAAATTGCACTCATTTATTTATAACTCTAATTTGAAAAGAAGGACCATAGTTATGAAAGGGGCTGCTCACATTTTATGGAGACCTTATCCTAAGGAATGAGGGGGTAATCATCCTTAGGGAAAGGGGGAGACACCGAGTTATTTTCTAGAGTTACTCTTTTTTATTCTTCCTGCATTGTAATTGTTGTTTGTGTGGACATTTGAAAAGGCTATGTCTTTTATTCTCTGCTAAATATGTCTCCATCTGCCTAACTCTGCAGTGGGGTTTCAGTTTTGTCAAAAATCCCTACTCAAATTCTGTTTCCTCTGTCAGAAGACTAAGGAAGATGAGTAGAGAGGAATGGTAGGTATTTTGGTTCACAATCTACCTTAGTAATTTCATGGAAGGGCTTGGACAATGTGAAACTGATGCAAGCTAAATGAGCAGGGCTATGCCTTTTGTGGACCTTCAGCATTTTTGCCTTCATGGGCCTATTCCTCCATTAAAAATATGAAAAATTGTATTTCACAACTATGTTGGTATAAAAAAATTAATATTACATATTAAAATAGCTCCTTCAACCTAAACATTCATTTTTAAGTTCCATTTTTAAGGGAAATTAAAATATTTTTGTGACTCCTAGAAGTACTTTTATCCCTAGGCTCTGTGCCTTTGTGGCTAATGAATAAATCAACCCTGTAGGCGAGTCATGGGAAAGTATGTAGCTTGACTCCTTTTCAATGAGTCTCAAGTTAGGAGGTTATGATCATGAATAAGGCAAATGAGTGTTCTTCCTCTGAGAGGCTTGGGGGCTTTGGAGCTGGAGATAGCTGTGGACCAAGAAGTTTAGCCACTTCCTAGATGTGGGCTGCTTATCTCTTTAGTTTGTTCTAGGCGGCATCATCTCTTCCATCCTTAGAGATCATATTACAGTCTCTAAGGAACTCTGGGAGCATAGTGCCTAAGGCACTTGACTGCTAACCTCCTCAGAAGGAAGGTTGGGCAATCTACTTCCCTAGTGATACTGCCTCAGAAACCCAAGGAGGGGTCACTATGAGTCGGGTCCAACTTGACAGCAGCACATAACAGCAACAACAACACTCTGGGAGGGTCCATAATGGTCGCCCCACTTCACAGGCAGGAACTTCAGGCATGGTGAGATGAATCTGACAGCTTGCTTTTGTGCAACTGATTGAGATTCTAATGCCTTGCAGTTTCTTAGCAGCAGAAAGAGGAATCATTTAAAATAAAATTTATTACCATAAAAGTGATACTGGTACATAATAAATATTTGGAAAATATAAACAAATGTGAAGAAGATTAAACAAACAGACAAAATCAACTCCCTTAATCCTGCCTCTGGGAGCTCTGGTAGTGTAGTGCCTGAGGCACTTGACTGCTAACCAGAAGGCTGGCAGTTCAAACCCACCAGCCACTCCTCAGAAGGAAGATGGAGCAATCTACTTCCGTAGTGATACTGCCTCAGAAACCAAAGGAGGGGTCGCTATGAGTCGGGTCCGACTCAACGGCACATAACAACAACAACAATCCTGCCTCCTAGAGTCAACCACTTCACACTGCTTCCTGAGGTGGTATCAATGGCTGATACATGCCACAGGTGGAACAAGACTATTCCAGCTGCCAGGAGCTGACCCAGCAGTGCCTGTCATTACTGCTGTCATCAGCTGTAAAATGGTTGGATTTGACTATAACACTCTCCCCTCAAATGCTTATAAGCTATAATGTTAATTGGAAAAGACAGATTACTATATATATGTGTATATGTGTTATGTGTGTATCTATCTATCTATCTATCTATCTATATGCAGTATGATCTCAATTGTGTAGAAACATGCATAAACAATTTGGGAATGCAATAAATAACTATGTTAACAGTAGTATTTGTCCACGGAAGCTCCTGTGTGGGTGAGGGATAGCTTTTTAGGGGGATGGTAGCTTTTCGGCACTACATAAACCCTTCCCTGAAGGACAATTTCCTTATTTTCCTGTGAATAACACTGCTCCTGTTTATGCTCCTAGAAGAGTCAAAGAGGGCCAGTGATTCCTCTATGCCTTGGGACAGACCCCAAACCTTTTGGGGGTAATTGTCTTCCCTCATCTCCTTTTCCCTGTGCCCACCATGAAGCAGCAGTATCTACAGGCTCCTATTTGTAGTCGGGGCTGGCAGTGGGTTTTCCCAGCTATCCTCTTGGGAACATGATTCTATTCTCTACATAAAAGCAAGGATACAATTAAAGCTACGCATCAGAGAGCAATCAAGGGAACTAGCAACTTCACATTACTGTGAAGAGGATGCCATTGAACAAGGGCAGGTTTTGCAACAGCCTCTTCTTACTGTTACCACAAAAGCAGAAAAGCTGCTCCTGGAGACTGCATACTCAGAAGAGAGGCTTCCCTGTCAGCCAGCAGTCTGGCTCATCCCAGGGACACAGGGATCTGCAGACAAAATATTTTATCTCCCTCAGTGGCTTGGTCCAGTATCTTATAATGTTTTCCTTAGATCTTACCTAAATCCTGCCTGCTAAGGTATCTGGCCGTGTCTGTTTTCCTTAACAAAGACAGAAAACATTAAAATGTATGTCTCCATCTGATAACCTTCAAAGCCTGGCGCCAGGTTTCTTCTAAAATGTCTACATCAAGCCCTCGGTGTTAGAATAATACCACGTATATTCTTTTCATAGAATAATATATACATTTATTCTCTCGAAATTCTGGAGGCTAGAAGTTCTAAATCAGATGTCAACAGTGTTAGTTCCTTCTGGAGGCCCTGATGGAGAGTCTGCTCCGTACCTCTCTCCAAGCTTCTGGTGGTTGCTGGCAACTCTGGGGATTCCTTTGCTTCTAGAGTCATCACTCTAATCTTCACCTCTGTCTTCATATGGTATTCTCTCTGTGTGACTGTGTCATTAGTCATTGAATTAGGTCCATTCTAATCCAGTATGACCTCATCTTAACTTGATTACATCTGCAAATACCTTGTTTCAAAATAAGGTCCTGGGAGTTAGATCTTGAACATATTTTTAGGAGGAACACAATGCAACCCACAACACTAGATTAAGAAACTACGTTTATATGGCACATTTGATGACTTAATTCAGCAAATATTTCTTTGAGCATCTACTATATGCTGAGCAGGGAAAACATAGGAAGAGGAATGCTGTCTGAACCAGATGCTGTGTTTAAAGATCACAAGTCTTCTTTTGGTCTTTAAAGTGAGTTTTGAAGTCAGTTAGACTTGATTGAATCTGTTTCCTGCCACTTACCATTTATGTTATTGAGAGCAAATTATCCACCTATTTGACTCTCAGTTTTCTTACCCACTAAATGGAGATAATAATACTCATTTCAGAGATTGTAGAATAAATTTAAGAAAACATTTAAGCAAAGCACAGTTCCTAATGTGAGGAAGGTGGTCTGTAATGTTGCTTCACTTGAGTTTTATAATGATTTATTTGGTAATGGAGATGTTAGAGGTATTATATAAAATTGTTTTCTTTCTTTTAAAAAGATCATCTTTAAATATGTATTATTCACTTTGTAAATTAGCTATAATTCCATGTTGATTTTCCACAGACTCAGTTTAACACCTGTCATGTAATGGGCTGGCATTCATTCATCCACTCAACAAATATTTTATGGCACAGTCAATATACGTTCAGGGAATAAAAGCCGTCTTTAATATAAACTTGGTCCAAACATGACCAGGAGGGAAAATCTGCAAGGAAGAAGATTTTATGGGGAAAGAGTTTCCAGGACAGTGGAAGATGGGCTTAGAGAAGCACAGCTGCTAGCAGAGACACTTTTTAAATGCTGGCAGAAAAAAACTCCTAACAAATGCCTGACTGCAGAAGAATCCGGGGAGCATGTACTTGCTTCTCATTCTTGAATTGCATTTATTCTGGGAACCAAGCAGAGTGCTGTGTCAATCTGCTATGAGGGAGGCAGAGTTATAAATAGCGTATGTGCTTGAAATAGGAAATAAGACGAAAGATGGCATTTTGGGCCTTCACGGCTCCCCCCACCCCTTAAGCGGAGGGAGAAAAGCTATCTAGTTTTGATGAAGGGAAGAAATTTAGGAGCCATCATTCCAAGAGAAGTGCAGGGGAGGGAGGAAGTGGAAAGGATGAAAGTGGTGAAAAGCGGGGAGGTGGGAAGAATTGAGTGAGATGTGAACCGAGAGGTGGGAGGGTAAACTCGTCTCCTGAGCAGATGAGATGAAATCAAAGAGAAAAAATCCAGTGCTAGGACAAAGAGTGGAGATTTTACCCAGCTGGAGAGAAAGTTGAAATAGCAAGAGAGTAATAGCACATGGCTAGGAAGAGAAGTTGGGTAGGGAAAGAATTTAAAAAAAAAAAAAAACAACTTAAGCCAGAAGAGCAAAATTAGGTGGGGAGTCTGATAAGACTAAGATAAAAGACAAGGGTTGATCAGTAGCATTTCCAGAGAGTTCCCTTTGCCGTTTCTCCCAAAGCAGATCTTGAGATGAGTATCTCCAAAGGTACTACTGACTTCATAATTGTGTGTTCTTCCATCAGATGAGTGAAAAGGATGTTCTAGCTGTGGCTGAGGAAGGCCACAGTAGGAAAGTCTTGGAGTTGGAGGTGAGTTCTAGCCCCACCTTTGCCATCAACTGGACATATCACCTAGAATAAGTCACCTAAGTAACCTCTGTGAACGGGGTTTGAGTACCAACTCTGCCACTAACGGCCTGTTTGATCTTAATATATTTACTTCCCTTCTCTGGATTTCCTTTTCTTTATCTAATATAATGATGGGTATTACACTCTCGTGTTTTCGTCATGTTATCAAGAGAGACCAGTCCCTGGAGAAGGATACCACACTTGGTAAAGCACAGGTCAGCTAAAAAGGGGAAGACCCATTGATACAGTGTCTGTGACAATGGGCCCAAGCACAGCAATGATTGTGAGGATGGTGAAGGCCTGAGCAGTGTTTAGTTCTGTCACTGTAAGTCTGAACTGACTTATTGGCACCTAACGACAACAATAACATTGTGCTCTGTGCCTTAAAAGCTGCTGCCTGGTCTAACATTCTATGCTTTAAAACTTGGGATTATTACTTAAGGTGGGAGAAAATAGTGACTCTTAATTTATTTTTTTCTACAATAAGTACAAAAGTTGTTACTGAGATCAAGTAGATTCTCATTCATTAGATGCTCGATGAATTGGTAGCACTAAGTCCCGATCTAACCAGAGAGTATCTTCTTTTGTGTTACTGCGATTCATGCCCTCTACCATCTCTCTATATTAAGAGGTGCCAAGTTTTGATCTGTACTGCTTGTGCAGGGAGTTTCAGCAGTGTAAAGCCATACAAGAGAATTTTCAATATCTACCCATCCAGGCTAAGGGGAAAAGAGAATCAACAGGTGACACAGAATGGAAACTCTCCAAGATGGCCTTTAGGGCAATGTAACAGCTTTCTGCCAAGGAGATGAGATGTACCTAGTTATCTTGCAAGTAGAAGTACTGTACTGTAGGTAACAGTTCTACTTCTTTCTTTTTTTTAACCCAAAATGATTGGTCTTTTTGAGCCCCAAGCAAGGATTTAAAGAAGTCATAGGTCAGAGTAACCCAAGTATATAAGTGTTTAGAAGTATACCATGAAGTAGTACTGCCCAAACTCATCAGTCAGGAAGAGTCACATGCTATATGTAGAAGCTTGTATTCTTTTACCTTACAAATTACATTGTTGATTCATCTTAATGCAATAATGTGTTCTCCCATTGATCCCTGAGCTTTACTAAGTTTCATTGGCCAGAATTCCCTTGAAGTGCCTATAAAGATGATCTATGTTACTATAAAGATTCTACTGCTTCTGCTCTGCCCTTCTGCTCATCTCTCCATACCCCAAAGGAGTTAGTATGAAAAATCCCATTCCTATTAGAGGGATAGGGTTGAATTGCAACAGCCTTTATTATCTTGCCTTAGGGGAGGGATCCTCAAATAACTCAAGTAGTCTATTCAGAGATATTACTGATTTTGCCAAATCTTATAAAATTCTGATAATGTATATATGTACTGGGTCCCTTGGTCACTGTCTGGAAGCCATGGCCATGAATGCTGGTAGTCCTGCTCTTGGAAACAGGAGATTTACTGTTATATTAAGAATTTAAACAGTATGCTGCAGATCCTGGTAGCGAATGTGTGTCTTGGTAGAAACCTTCCTTGTAGGAAGCAGAGGCCATTGCCAGTAGTCAGAATGTCTGCTCTTTTTCAGGTGTTTTTCACATGTGACAAAGGGTGGCATTTTGACAAACTGATTGACTCTCATCGTCTTGTAGAAGGAGGTAAATCCATCCTAAGGATTGATTGTTGTCAGGGTGAGACTGACTAATGTTTAGGAGCAGAGCTTTATTGGCATTTAGACCTTGTGCTTCACAGTGCAGTCGCAAGCAGGCAGCATCAGTATCACCTGGATGTTTTTCGGAAAAGCAGAATCTCAGGCCTCACACCAGACCGCGAATCAGAACTGCATTTGACAAGATTACTAGGTGATTTGTATGCACATTAAAGTTTAAGAAGCTCCACAAAGACAATGTTCTACATCCTACTTTGGTGAGTAGTCACTGGGGTCTTAAAAGCTTGTGAGAGGCCATCTAAGGTGCAACTACTGGTCTCTTCCCATCCAGAACAAAGAAGAGTGAAGAAAATCAAAGATGTAAAGAAACAATTAGTCCAAAGGATTAATGGGCTGCATGACCCTCAGCCTTCATGACCCTGAGACCAGAAAAACTAGATGGTACCTGGCAACTACTGCTAACCACTCTGAAAGGGATCACAATAGGAGGTCCTGGATAGACAGGGAGAAAAATGTGGAAAAAAACTCAAAATCATTTAAAAAGAGACCAGGCTTACTGGTCTGTTAGAGACTGGTGGCACCCCTGAGACTGGGCCCCCTACTCACTCTTTAAGCCTGGAACTGAACTCACTGTCATGACTCAACTTTCAGCCAAACGATAGCCAATCGATAAGGAACAATATCACCAGGGAGGTATGCACTCATTAGAACAATCAGCCATACAAGATCAAAAGAGCAGCATTTTCTGAAGGATAAAGCTCAGAAGGCAAGAAGGGATAAGAAAGAAGGATGAAGGGAAATGGTAAACACAAGGAGGAAGTAGAAAGAGTGTTGTTATATTGCAGGCATTGCAATCAATGTCACAAAACAAAATGTGTATGAATTGTTGAATGGAAAACTAGTTTGTGATCAGTTTGTTCACCCCTGGATCACAAGAAAATAAGTAAATAGTTCAAGAAGCACTGAGTTAGAGTACTCCTTTTAAAAAGAAAATAAATGTCTCTTCTTGAGGATCACATTGTAATGAGAAAGCGTAATCAGATTACTTCTACTTTATCCTTTTGCTAAAGTAAATCCAATCCCTGACTCCTATTGTAATCTCAGCCCTTATCTCAGGAGTCTGGGATAGGACTCAACAGATTTTTTGGGGGGGGGAGTTGTTATTTGGCTAAATAACTGATTCCAATTGCAGTTTTCACTATTTGCCTTGTGCCTTGGTGCAGTAGATAGAATAAATGCCACTACAAACATTTTTATGTCCTAATCCCCAGAAACTGTTGTGTGCCATCAGATCAATTCCAACTCATAGTAACCCTATGGGACAAAGTAGAACTGTCCCATATGGTTTCCTAACCTGTAATCTTTATGGAAGAAGATTACTGGGTCTTTTCTCCCATGAAGCAGTTGGTGGGTTCAAACCACCAACATTTTGACTAGCAGCTGAGTACTTATTCATTGAGCCATCAGGGCTCCTCACAACAGGACCAATAAGCAACACCATGAGAAACAGAGAAAATATTGTAATTATCAAGAATTTTGTTTCATTTGACTCCATAATCAATGCCTATGGAAGCAGCAGTCAAGAAATTATATTGCGTTGAGCAAAGACCTCTTTAAAGTGTCAAAAAGCAAAGAAGTCACTTTGATTAATAAGGTGTCCCTGACCCAAGCCATGGTATTTTCTATCACTTCATATGCATGTGAAAGCTGGACAATGAATAAAGAAGACAAAAGAATTGATGCATTTGAACTATGGTGTTGATGAAGAATATGGAATAAATATGGACTGCCAGAGGGATGCACAAATCTATCTTAGAAGAAGTACAACCAGCATACTTATTAGAACCAAGGATGGTGAGACTTTGCCTCACTTACTTTGGATATGGTGTCAGGAGGGACCAATCCCTGGAAAAGGACATCATGCTTGATAGAGGGTCAGCCAAAAAAAAAAAAAGGAAGATCCTTAATGAGATGGATCGACACAGTGGCTGCAACACTGGTCTCAAACATAGCTACTATTGTGAGAATGGAACAAGATTGATCAACATTTCGTTCTGTTATACACAGGGTTGCTATAAGTTGGAATCAACTTGAGAACACCTATTAACAACAATAATCCCCAAGACCTATACATATGTTACTTTGTCTGGCAAAGTAGGATTAAAGCTGCAGATGGAGTTAAGATTGCTATCAGTTGACTTTACAATAGGAAAATTATCCTGGGTTACTTGGGTAGGACCAAAGCAATCACAAAAAACAAAACAAAACAAAACAAAAACTCACTGCCATTGAGTCAATTTCGACTCAAAGCGAACCTCATTGGGTTTCCAAGGCTGCAAATCTTTACAGAAGCAGATTGCCTCATCTTTCTTTTGTGGAGCAGGTGGTGGGTTTGAACCACTGACCTTTTGGTTAGCAGCCAGATGCCTTAAACACTACACCACCAGAAGTCCTTTCAATGTAATCACAAGGGTTCTTAAAAGTGGAAGAGGAAAGCAGAAGAGTCAGAGTCAGAGTCAGAGAAGGAGATGTGAGAAGGACAACAAGCCCTTGCTGGCTTTGAAGATGGAGGAAGAAAGTCTTGAGGCAACAAATGTGGGCAGTTTCTAGAAGCTGAAAAAGCAAGGAAAGGGATTCTCCTGTAGAGCCTCCAGAAAAGAATGCAGCCCTGACAATCTTGATTTTAGCCTAGTGAAACCTGTGTTGGACTTCTGCCCCACAGAACTGTAAGATAGTCAGTTTGTGTTGTTTTAAGCCACTAAGTTTGTGTTAAATTGTTATAGTAACAAGAAGAAACTAATACACCAAGGAACAGTTAGTTCACTCATTTAGAATATTAAAAAAAAAAAAAAACAAACACTGCATCTAATCTGTCTTGCTAACTATATATTTTTCCTTCTTTATGTCCTTTGGACTTCAGGTACATATGCTTGAGTTAATTCTCCTTCTAGTTGATGAGACATCACTGTCTGTCAATAAAAACACCTTCTCTTTTTAAAAAACATTTAAAAACTCTTGTTTTATTATTTTTTCCCTTCATCTGCCATTCCCAGGCCCATTCTAATTCCTCCATAGGTACCCACTTTACTATATTCAATATAGTTACCCCTTCAATCAATCCAACAGATGTTTATTTGGATATATGACACCCTTACAAAATAAACAAAGCTGTCTTATGTATGTGCTTAATATATAAATGGAATTGTGCTGTAAGTCTCATTCTGTTTACCATTTTCTCTTGTCTGTTTTTGAGATCAGTCCAAGTTATAATATAGAAATTTAGTTCATTATTCTGTCATATATACATATCATGTCTTACTTTTACATTCTCTAGAAATGGTTACCTAGGTTGACCCAACAGTGCAACAGTGAACTTCCTTAGGACATCTCCTTGTGCTCCCTGAGAAGAATTTCCCCAAGTTTTGCTGGATTTTAAGGTATTTGATTGTCCTTCAGAATGGCTGCACCAGTTCACACTCCTGCCAGCAGCTGGATGAAGGTTCTGTTTCCTCACCTTCTTGCCAAAACTTGGTAATATCTGACCTCAAAACATATAGCTTTGGGAAACAGCTCTGAATGGAAATATATATGATTTAGTGGAAACCATGCCATGAATGCAGAACAAGCAGGGATAAGTTAGAGACTGATTCTTATAGGATAAGAGTCTTACAAGAAAGGATGTGTAGCTAAAGAAAGAGGAAGTCTTGTAGGCTTGTAGGAGGAGGCTCTGACTTGACTGCCATTGAGTTGACATTATGGTCAGGGGAGATGTTTCTTTTTTTGACTATAGCTGTCTGGCACTCAGTCCACTCTGCTCCTAGCCTCTCACCGTCCTCACACCCAAGGAAAGAAGTTGTCTCTGAACTTCCCTGTAGAGATAAGGAATAACTCTCTTGTCTCTCAGATCCCAAATCCCCTTTTTCTTTCACTTTCACTTTGCCACTTTGCAGATTTGTACAATTTGATGAGTTTTGACAGATGTGTATCCCTGGGAGATCATCACCATAATCAACACATAGAACATTTCATCCCCAAAAGTTTCCTCATGCATGTTTGCCATCTATTTTGCTCCTGCCCCCAGCTCCAGGAAATCATTGATTTGCTTTCTGTCACTATAGAGAAGTTTACATTTTCTATAATGTTACATAAAAGCATCAGTTGCCATCGAGTTGATTCTGACTCTTGGTGACCTCACACGTGTCAGAGTAGAACTGTGCTCCATAAGGTTTCCAGTGGCCAATTTTTCAATAGAGCACCAGGACTTTTTTCTGAGGGGCCTCTGGGTAGACTTGAACTTCTATCCTTTCAGTCAGCAATCAGGCACATTAATCATCTGCATCACTCAGGGATTCCAGAATGTTATATAAGTGGAATTATATAGTACAATCATCCCTCAGTATCCACAGGGGACTGGTTCCAAGACCCCCATGGATAAAAAAATCTGCGGATGCCTAAGCCCCTTATATATGAGGTAGAGTTTGCACATAACCTACATATATCCTCTCATGTACTTTAAATCATCTTTCAAACAAACAAAATAAACTCACTGCCTTCAACTCGATTCGACTCATAGCAACCCCTTCTTGGGTTTCCGAGGAGGTGTCTTCATGGACGTAGATTGCCCACTCTTCCTTCCTTCCGAGGGGCATGGCTGGTGGGTTTGAACCGCCAGCCTTCAGTTAGCAGTCAAATGCCTTAGGTACTATGCCACCAGAGCTCCCCTTAAATCATCTCTAGATTACTTATAATACTTAATATAATGTAAATGTTATGTAAATAGCACTTTCCGTTCCCTCTTAGCCTTTGAGGGATTGCTTTGACCACTTAATTGCTTTTTGTTTTTTTTCCCTGAATACTTTTGATCTGCAGTTGGTTGGAGGGCTAATTGTATGTACTCTTTCATGTCTGGCTTTTTCACTCAGCAAATTATTTTGAGATTTATTAATATTATTGGTGTATCAATAATTTTTTTTCCTTTTATTGCTAAGTATTATTCAGTTTTATGAAATATGACTTTTTAAAACCTATTCACTTGTTTATGGACATTTGGGCTGTATTCTGTTTTGAGCTAGTAAGATGAAAGCTGCTATGAATATTCATGTACAAGCTTTTGTTTGGATATATGTTTTGAGGTGCAGTGAATTACTTAATATGGCCTTACTAGCCATAGTCTTCCATTTTGTGATGCATTATAAACCCTAGTGTCTATTCCTGTGGTTATGATCCCATTTAGGAGTAAGTTGTCCATTATATTAATGACGCAGGATTAGGGTGGGATGTATCTTGAATAACCACATCATTACTATGACTCTTAGCTTCCTAGAGGGTATGGTCTACATACCAATATATGTGAATGCTCTGTCAAAATTCTCCTGCATCTGGTTTATCATCATCTGACCTCTTTGGACTTGAGACAGCAGCTTATTGTCTGACCTGCAGATTTGGGTTCATTTGCCTCTGCAGTCATGTGAGGGAGGAGAATCCTACAGACTGACACCTGACCCATGGATTGGAGACTTGCCAGCCTCCACAACCACATGAGCCATTTCCTTGGTGGTTGTTAGTTCTGTGAGATATTACAATGAATTATAGAACCCAAAGATGGGAGGAGGAACTCTAGTGGTGCAGTGGTTAAAGCATTCAGCTACTAACCAAAAGTTCAGTGGTTGGAACCCACCAGCTTCTCCGTGAGGGAAAATTAGGAACTCTGCTTCCATAAAGATCTACAGCAGTTCCACTCTGTCCTGTAGGGTCACTATGAGATGGAATCAACTCCAGAGCAGTGGGTTTGGTTTTTCTTTGGGTAAGATGGGAGGGAGAGTACTGAGAGGAGGAGTTGATGTTAGAGATGATGGAGCAGTAAAACAGTTTGCAAAAGTTGGACATTTGGGACATCTTTAACCTCCTCTTCATAGGTCTTGTGCTGATCATTCTAAAACAAATTATTCAGGCGCTTTCAATCTTTTGTGTAAATACCTAGGAATGGAATGCCTGGATCATATGTCAGATATATATTTAACATTGTAAGAAACTGCCATTCTCTTTTCCAAAGTGGTTGTACTATTTTACATTCCCACCAGCATTGTAAGAGAGTTCCAGTTGCTCCACATGCTTGTGAACAGTTGGTATTGTCAGTCTTTTTAATTTTTGCCATTCCAATGGGTGTGTAACAGTATATTTCATTGTGGTTTTAATTTACATTTCCCTAATGACTAATGACGTTGAGCAATTTTTTTGTATATTTATTAGTTATTCATTTATCTTTTCTGGTCAAGTATCTGTTAAAATGTTTTGCTTACTTTAAAACTGTGTTGTTTGTATTTTTATTATTAAATTATAACTGTTCTTTATATAGTTTGGATATAAGTCTTTTGTCAGATATACGTGTTGCTAATACTTCCTACCATTCTTTGGCTTAACTTTTCTTATTTATTTATTTATTTTATTGTGCTTTAGGTGCAAGTTTACAGTTGTCTTCAAAAAGCAAAATTAATTTTTTTATGAAATCCAATTTACTTTTTCTTTTATAATTTGTGCTTTTTTTGTATACCATCTTTGCCTGTTCTAGGTTTCAAAGATTTTGTCCTAGAAGTTTTATAGATTTAGGTTTGATATCACTTGCTTATATTCTTCACTTCCCTTTTTGACTTCTGGAATTCTTGGGTCCATGGGTCTTTCCTGGAAGGGTCATAATGTCTCTTTTTAACCACAATAGGGACAAAGCTTAAGACTTAGTTGGGGTCCTTTGAATAAATCATCAGCCATTTGGAGTCAAGGCCATATAAACAGAGAAGAAAATTTCAAAATTCCACTAGATGGTTCTACCTCATTTAGGTATTGCAATGTAGACTATGACTAGTTGTCCCAACTGGAGCCTAAATGGGAGCCTAAACCCCTTTGAAGAAAAGTAGGCCAGGGTGCCAGAAGTAGATTTGGTTAAAGGAAGAGGGTGTTCTTGTTCAGGTACCTGGAAAGAGGGAGCAACATATCTCTCTTGGACATTTATGATGAGTCATGTTTTAGGGACTCAAGCACAACTGGCGTCATGAAGCAGAAGAGCACGCACAGAGGTGTTTACCCTGGCACCGAGGGGAAAAAGGCCCTGCCAAACGAGATCTTTTTCTCCACATGGAACCAGCATGGTTATAACTAAGGAAGACTCTGGAGACCACAGGGCCACCTTAGCACCATGGGAATTTGCTGTTCTGGGAGCTCTCAAAGCCATTAGCCTTGGTACAGATGTCAATGTAGTCACAGAAAAATGGGTGGGGACAGAGCAGAAAAATAAGAGAGAGACTGAGTGCACGAGAGATTCCACTTGGAAACTCTCAGAAATGCTAAAAGCCCTACAAATGGGTTGTTGTCAGTAACAGGACAGGAACTAGCCCCATGGAAGTTTTAGGTGCAGTTACAACGGAAAGACTGACTAAGTAAGTTGCTACAGATTACTTACTGTTACTTAGGAGGAAGATGAGTGGAAAGGGCAGGCAAGGTTTGCTCTCTGATTATTCCAGTCACCAAAAAATTGAGGGCTACAAAGGTAAGGAGTTATCTGAATTATATTCCCTAGCAGGGCCATGCATTTAGGATCTGACTCATGGATTAGTGCTACTTTGTAGGTATTTGTTTCCCTAAGTGGGCTAACTAGTGTCAAGGTTTTGATGATATTTAAAAGTATTGTGTTGTCAAATTATTTTTCTTACAAATTATTTACAAGTTGCAAAGGGAAAAATGTACTTTGTAACTCAGGTATCAGGGAACTCTAGTGGCATAGTGCCTAAGGAATTTGACTGCTAACCAAAAGGCTGGAAGTTCAAACCCACCAGCCCCTCCTCAGAAGAAAGATTGGGCAATCTTCTTCCGAAGTGATATTGCCTCAGAAACCCAAGGAGGGGTCACTATGAGTCAAATCGACTCAATGGCAGTGAGTGAACTCAGATATCTGGCAGTTACCACCTTAACTAGCAAATTTAACATCATTAATAATCACCTGAGATTATTTGCCCCCTGCTGTGAAACATTATGAAAGAAATGGCATCACCTAGTACTCTTGCCAAGTGTTTAACCTGAATCTAATTAAGTTTCTAGGCCATAATTGTCCAATAGAAATGTAACATGAGCCACATATGTAATTTTAAATTTTCTCGTAGCCACATTAAAAGTAAAAAGGAAAGGTAAAATAAGATTTAATAATACATTTTATTTAACCCTCTATATAAAGAAAATAGGAGCTCTGATGGTGCAGTGGATAAGGCATTTGGCTGCTAACCAGAAGGTTAGTGGTTCAAACCCACCAGCTGCTCCATGGAAGATAGGGCAATCTACTTCCATAAAGATTTACAGTCTCAGAAACCCAATGGGGGTCGCTATGAGTCAGAATCAACTTGATGGCAGTGAGTTTAGGTTGGTTTATGCAAAAAATATATTTCAACATGCAATTCATATAATTTTTATGAAATATTGCAACCTTTATTTTATGAAAAATCTTTGAAATCTAGTGTGTGTTTTATACTTAAAGCACACCTTAATTCAGATTCACCATATTTCTAATGCTCACTAGCCACAGGTGGCTATGACTAGCATGCTGGTCAATGCAACTTTAGGCTTGATTTTGAAATACAAGAGATAGATGAACAATCAAAAGCACCACAGGGAGGCAATTAGATAAATCCAAATGTAGCACATTCTGGGCTCTTTGAAAAGTAATGTCCTGAGAAAAAACATTGGATTCTGTTTTATTATTATTATTATTATTCCTAATTAAACAGAAAAGCTATAAAAGGCAATCATGGAACTAGGGAAAATTTGATATTATGGAATTGTTAATTTTCTTAGATATGATAATGGCATTGTACTTATACAAGACCATGTCCTTATTTTTAGGAGATACTTTCTGAAGTATTTGGGGACAAAGTATCATAATGCATATAACTTACTTTAAAATGATTCAGAACAATAAAATATCAAAAACACACAAAAAAAGTACTATACACATGCACATATATAATACAGATAAAGCAAATGTGATTAAAATGTAAATAACTGGTGAATTAGGTGGAGGGTATATGAATGTTCATTGCTTTATTCTTAGAACTTGTCTGAATGTTCAAAAATGTTTAAAGTAAAAAAGGGGTGGCAGGGGGAGAAGGTGGCCAGGAGACTTTAGGAAATGCCTAAATTTTATTCTCAAACAGGGGACATAGTTGTGATTGTTGTTGCTGTTATGTGCCATCAAGTCGGACTCAACTCATAGCGACCCCTCCTTGGGTTTCCGAGGCGGTATCACTAGGGAAGTAGATTGCCCAACCTTCCTTCCAAGGAGTGGCTGGTGGGTTTGAACCGCCAGTCTTCCAGTTAGCAGACAAGTGGCTTAGGCACTACTGCTAGCAGAGCTCCTATAGGTGTGGTAGTTAAGGTTGTATGTCAACTTGGCTGGGCCTGGTTGACTGGCTGGGCAGCTGGATGTAGTTATTACCCCATGGTGAGACTGGTAATCAACTCCATGATGGAATCTGCCTCATGCAGCTGAGTAGCTGCTTTATGGATATTGTCTGCCTCCCATATATAAGGTGAAGCTTTGGGATTGGTCTCCAGCTTTTTGGCATGCTTGAACTCTGCATGTAGCCAAGTCATTGTTCAGCAGCCTGCCGTGCTGTGCTGATATGGGACTTTTAATGGACTTGAAACAATGGCCTGCCATGTTGTTTGGTAATATTGGGACTGTGCCTTTTTACTTGTCAACCTTGGGATTGTCAGCCTCAGCAGCCAGCAGCTGTCTGAGTGAAGAAAAGCCTCCAGCTTCAGTAGGGCAGGGGCAGGGGGCAGAGCTGAAATCCAAGGCTAAGGGGGCTTTCACCCAGTCCTTAGAGCCTGGCACTTTGAACTCGGACTTAAAGCCTCCAAACTTTAAGAGAATAAACTCCTGGTTATTAAAGCCATCCCATTTGTGGTATATTCCTGTCAGATCGGCTCTAGAGGTAACCAAAACAATAGTCTTCTCTCTCTTCCCCATAATGTTTCCAAGCAGAACATATGCATAGGGAACGATGACAAAAGAAAGTATCTCTTCATTGTTTGCTGCACTTGTGCTTGAAAGTGAATGCCTCTCTCTTTGTTAGATGGCCTAAGCCAGGGGCTTACCTGTGCCTCTCATTCCCCTTAAGCATGAACCCAAGTATGTGATCTTCTTCAGGGGACAAGACCCCAAAGAGATCATAACAAATTATGGATAACGTTGAAAAGAATGGGGACTCCAGAACACTTAATTGTACTCATGAGGAACCTATACATAGACCAGGCGACTGTCGCTCAAACAGAACGAGAGGATGTTGCGTGGTTTAAAATCAAGCAGGCAGTTCATCAGAGTTGTATCCTTTCACCATACTTATTCAATCTGTGTGCTAAACAAATAATCCAAGAAGCTGGATTATATGAAGAAGAGCCTGGCATCAGGATTCGAGAAAGACTCATTAACAACCTGCAATACACAGATGACACAACTTTGCTTGTTGACAGTGAGGATCACTTGAAGTACTTAGTGGTGAAAATTGAAGACTATAATCTGTAATATAATCTATAATTGAAGACTGTAATCTGTAGTATGGATTACACCTCAATATAGAGAAAACAAAAATCCTCACAACTGGACCAATAAACAGCATCATGGTAAATGGACAAAAGATTGAAGTTGTCAAAGACTTTATATTATTTTGTTCTACAATCAGCACCAATGGAAGCAGCAGTCAAGACATCAGATAATATGTTGCATTGGGCAAATCTGCTGCAAAAGAACTCTTTCTAGTGCTGAAGAGCAAAGATGTCTTCTTGAAGACTAAGATGCGCCCAACCCAAGCCATGGTATTTTCAATCACCTCATATGCATGTGGGCAATGAATAAGGAAGACAGAAGAAGAGTTGATGCTTTTGAATTGTGGTGTTGGCGAAGAATACTCAAAGTACCATGGACTGCTAAAAGAACTAACAAATCTGTCCTGGAGGAGGTGCAGCTGGAATGCTCCTTAGAAGCAGGAGTGGACAGATTTTTTCTCACCTACTTTGGTCATGTTGTCAGAAGGAATCATTCTCTGGAGAAGGATATCATGCTTGGTAAAGTGGAGGGTCAATGAAAAAGAGAAGGCTCTGAACAAGATGGGTTGACACAGTGGCTGCAACGATGGGCTTGAGTATAGCAGGGACAGTGAAGCTGGCACAGGACCAGACAGTGTTTCTTTCTGTTGTACATGGGGTCGCTATGAGTCAGAGACAACTCTACTGCACCTAACAACAACAATAACAATGATGACTTTTATTAAGGATAAAAGAATCATATGATGCAAAGTTAGTGAAAGTAGCACAACTTATCTGGAGGAACCATATACTTACAGCCTTCTAAAATGCCATCTTTCCTTTTTTTCCATAACCTGACAAATTAGAGGTTCAGACCATAGGTATAATTCAGGTCCTCTAATTTGTAATGCTGTGGAGACAATGTAACTGAGTTCTCTTTGGCATAAATTATTTGCGTTACTACTCCCAATTTAGCCACTTCTATAAATATTTTATAATAAGGATGAACTCAGGGAAAAGCAAGTATAATAGTTGATAAGTGGGGAAAAGGGAGGAAGAAGTGGTAATCTCTGGAAACAAAACAGGGAACCTCTGCACAAAGGGCAAGGAGGAGGCATCTTCTGACCTCTTCTAACTTTGCAAGAGGAAGACAGAATTACCATCAGCAACCCAAGGCTTATTCCTATGAGGCCAGACATTCCACCACCCTCCAGCCTTTTTACCAATTGTCTTTTCCATGGCACTCACTACTTCTCTGCTGGGTTCAATTATTCATTGCAATGAACACACAGAACTTACAGACCATACTCATGATTACAGGGTTTATTAGGGAAGTAAAAGGTTACAATTCAGTTTCAGGATGCCACTCAGGATATAGTTCTTTGATCAGGACAGTCTCCCCTTTGGTATGCCCTCAGGCACACCTGTCCGCCCCTTGGCTTCTCAGCCTGGCCTCTGCCCTGCTTGGGCAAGGGTTACCAAGTTCTTTTTGCTCTGCTGATAGTTACACCTATGTGCACATCACTTGGCCAGCAAGACTCCTGCCCAAGGGCATTCAGCTTTCTCACTCAGCTCAGTGGGTCAGAAAGCCTGCTGCTCTGTCTCTCGCTTCTTGGCTCCACTGCCACTGTCTCTCAGCCAGACACCTCTCTCTCATCCCAGCATCTCTCTCTCAGCCAGGTGTCTCTCAGCCAAAAAGGTCTAGGAATCTCAGGTCCAAGGATTTGCTCCACCTCACCTCCACCTATTCTCTCTTGATGGCAGTGACATCACCCTTTCTGCCTCTGGGAAGGCTCATTTTAAGCCTGGCAAAGTGACAAAACAAAACTAACCAATCCCAATACCAGAGTTGTACACACTTTATTTGCATGGTCCCACCCAGTAATCTGATGGAAGTTACAAAGACTATGGCTAGAAAAGCCATACACAAGTAATTTGCTGAACCTCAACCTCTCACTTACAATTTCACTGAATGTTGGATCAAAGTCTCAAGTTGAACAACCATTACTTGAGTCACCCACAACTTTACTTGCAGTTTTCCCCAAGCTCTGATCTTTTGCCAACTTCCTGAAACAATCAAACTATCCTTTGTTCACATGGAAAACTACTTCCTTTCTTGCTTAGCTATGTCTTTTCTTAAGTCTTTAGAAAAAAGGCAATGCCTTTAGCTGGAGTACTTGTTTGTTTAAGAGCCATAGTGGCTTAAATTGCTTGATCAGGTATTTTTGCAATTTTTGCCCCCTCTCTGGAGTTACCTCATTTTATGTTCCTATAATCATTCCTCACAATGATTTGGCATCAACGGCCTTGGCATGGTGAGAGAGTGAGGCAGTTGTAAGCAAAAGTTTTAAATGTACACTGTGCCCCCCTGGATTCTCATGTACCACTTCTAAATGAATGTGGCTTTCCCTCACTTTCAACCTTTGAGAATCTCTGTTTGTAATGAGAAATATGACTGATGTGGAGCTAGAAGAAAGTCTGACAGCCACTGCATCATAGAGAAGAGGAAGCAGTGACAATGTTTATCCTCAGCTCAGTTATCTTCTTGGCTTGGGACTGTGGATGTAAGCTCACATTCAGCATTGCCTTACACCTCAGTGATACCTAGAACAGCTTCTCAGATAGTGCAATATACTTAGTTTTCCATCCAACTTGTATTTTCCTATTTAGAAATATGGAGAAAGTATAGAGACACCAAAGCAGACCATATCCCTCAAGACTTAGAGCAGATCCATATCCCTCAGCTCTTAACATTTCAGTGTGCTCCAAACATCTTCCAACTGCCAGTATCTGCATCTTGGTGCTTGGTGACTTTGTCTGGAAACCAGAAAAGTCATTGGGCCAAGTATACATGGAAGTTCATAAGTGCTTGAAAATTAACAGCCCTACCCTCAGGCACATCCTTCAACCAAAAAGTGACAGGAGATAGTGTATAAATATTCCTGCAGCCTCATCCCTTGGGTGGGATAATTCTGAGGCGTGTGCTTGATACTGCTTCTCAGAGTTTCCCTGCAGGATTAAGCTACAGTTGTCTACTGGGTAGCTGGCTTAATAAATCACTTTTTATTGGTTGTCCTTCCCTCCCTGACTCACTTCCTCACTCTCCTTCTGGTGTTTCCTTTGATTATCTCCCAAATAGACTATATGTTTCAGGGTCAACTTCAGGAGGACCTCAAACCAAGAGAGTTCTCTAGTATAAGTTAGCATCATTAAACATACATTTCTGGAGATCTGCTAAATGAGATACCGCCTCCTCTCATTCCTCCCTCCTCCTTTTCTAGCTCACCTCCCTTCCAAGGCAGTGGGACCTGTGCCCGGAGATCTGTGAGGTATACTGTATGCACTCTCCAAGGAGGAGGCTCTCTGTGTAGAGCCAAGCACTGTGAAAACATGTTCACAGGCATTGGGGAGTCTCCTCGCTATGATGGGAATTGTTGAATGAAGGAATGTTAATCACAATGGAAAGAGAGGGTCAGATTCTATACTGATGGTAGGTGAGAGGAGCTATCCTTATCTATAGCGGCACCTCCTAAACTGTGTTCCATGCTGTTCTGGCAGATGCTAATAGATATAAGCCTAAAAATAAAGTTCCTATGGTCAAATATTTGGGAACTGCTGGATTAAGCAGAGATTATTTCATGTTTTACCATCTGTCAGTCATTTTTTTTTTTTTTTTGTAACTGTGATGGCTTATGTGCTGTTCTGATGCTGGAAGCTTTGTTTCAAATACCAACAGGGTCACCCACGGTAGACAGGTTTCTGTGAGGCTTTCAGACTAAAATAGGCTAGGAAGAAAGGCCTGGTGATCTACTTCTGAAAATCAACCAATGAAAACCTTATGGCTCACAAGAATACTGTCCAATATAGTGCTGGAACTTCAGCCCCCTGGGTTGAAAGTCACTCAGACTACACAGTGGCTGCAGCAGTGGACTCAAGCATACCAACCATTGTGAAGATGGGGCAGGCCCAGGCAACATTTCCTTCTTTTGTACATGAGGTTGTCACGAGTCAGAGCTATTTTGACAATAGCTAATGATAACATTTAATTCTCAGGATCCTTAGTAAGACAATATGCATGGTGATTCTTGGAGAAGGATCACATTTATGGTGTTTTCCAAACCTGTCTGACCACATTTGAATCATTTGAGGGAACATCTACTAATACCCCATAGAAAACAGGTTAGAAAGTGATGGTAGAGAGACATATATTTTCTCTTTCTCAAATGTATGCCTTTCAATCATGAGTATTTGAAATGAGTTCTGGTCTCTATACCATGGGTTGAAATGTCTTCTGCCTTATCCTTTCTCCTCTCTGTGAAGCTGCACTTTAGTAGGGCTGTTACTCCTTATTATATTTATGGCACTATAATCACTCTAAGAGCCACCAACTGCCTGGCAGTTTGCAGTCTCCAGACTGTTTTCCCACACATTAATCTTCACAACAACCCTGAGGGTGGGTGTTATAGATGTTTATTTAATAGGTGAGGAAATGGAAGTTCAGGGATTTTCCCAGGATCACCTGGTAGTACATCACTGCAGGACAACTAGGGTTTGAAGGAAGCAACACAATCTAGGATCTCCCTCCCCAGTCCTCCCCCATCCCTCATTCTCTCCCCCTCTTTCTCGCCATTGCCTGACCTTTGAGGAAAAGTTCAGTTAACATAGCAGACTTTTCTAAGAGTTTGGGGTTTGAAAAAGTCATTGGACCAGACCACGAAAGAGGAAGAGGAAAACACACCAATTTTCAGAGTGTGATACATGGGATTCTTCCAGAAGTTCTGTGGACTGGTAGATGGCATCAGGGTAAGAGTTGGGCTTCCAAAACAAACTCTAAGTTTGAATTCCACCATTTAACAACTGTGTGACTTTGGACAAGTTACATAAACAATCTGAACCTCAGTTCCCTCATCTGTAAAACAGAGGCAAGAATAATATCTTTCTCTTGGGGCTACTGTGAGGATAAAATTAGTTAATGTACCTAAAGCTCTTCAAAAGAAGATGCCTAATATTTTACACAGAAGGTATCTGGAATATAGTAGGAATGAAAAAGAAAATGTAGCTATTCTTACTAGAATAATATCTACAACTTTTTTGGGGGCAGGAATTAATAATTTAACAAAATTAATTAATACAATTTTGTTGGTGCCTTTCTAGAAAGTGCTATTTCCTAATGACTTCTGGTAGTAGTTTTTGCTTGTTTTTTTGGCTATATGTTAAAACAGGACTAAATGTAATTGTTGCTTTTCGATGCTGTCAGGTTGGTTGGACTCATAGCAATTCCATGTACAACAGAGTGAAACACTACTGGTTCCTGCGTCATCCTCACAATTTTTACTATGTTTGATCCCATTGTTCAAGCCACTGTTAATCCTTCTTGTTGAGGGTCTTCCTCCTTTTTGCTGACCCTCTACCAAGCATGATGTCCTTCTTCAGAGACTGGTCACTCTTGATAATATGTCCAAAGTACATGAGAAGAAGTCCCCTCATCTTCCTTTCTAAGGAACATCCTGGCTGTACTTCTTCCAAGAGAGATTTGTTTATTCTTTTGGAAGTCTGTGCTATATTCAGTATTCTTTGCCACCACCATAATTCAAATGCATCAATTCTTCTTAAGTCTTCCTTATTCATTGTCTAGCTTTCAAATATATATGAGGAGACTGAAAATACCATGGCTTGAGGAATAGATCTCTACAAGTTTTTCTCTCCAACTAAATAGTCCATCAGCTGTCCCTTGCATCCCACCACACTGCCTGAATAAAAGGGAGAAGAAACAAATTGAGAGCTTATGGAATCACAACCCAGGAATATGAACACTCTTCATTTCTTGGAATAATTTGATGAAAAGCCTGGGCTGTGGTTTTACATGGCATTGGGATGCTCATCTTCTGTCCCTATGCCTAAACTGAACATGATTTATATTGCCCTGGTTTAAGCTAATGCAGATTTATGAGACTTTAAATACAATAGTTGAAGTCAGTTGAAGTTATTGGAGATTTAAAGGGATTAAGCAGGTCCAGCAGAACTTAGAGGTGTATAGGTTGTTTATAAAATTTATCAGCATTTTCATGTTAAAACCTACTTTTCAAGGATTCTCATAGCCTGGTTTGAATCTGTTTATTTTAGGCAGAAGTGTGTATTTTCAGGATTTCTCTTAGATGGAAAAAGAAAATCCATCCCTCTATTGCTTCTTGCTTTAGTTTTTGGGCTGTGCCTTTGCCCTTCATCTCTCCATCTTTCTTGCCTCTCTTTCTTGCACCATCTTCTCTGGGGTTTCCCATCTCTCTATTCCTGCCCTCTCTTAAACAGTTGATGTCCTGGTTTTCTTCCATGTTCATGTATTCACAAACTCAGCCTCTAACCCATGAACCCAACAACAGTTGGAGGGAACCTGAAGCTTACTTGGCCCTTGTTCCTTGCTAAGGGGAACCCACTGGCTGTGGTGAGAGAGGGTTACTGCATTGGTGGGAATGCCTCATGTCACAAGGTGACAGATCCCTGTGTTTACACCAGAGGGAGCAATGACTCCGCGGCTGAGAGGGGCTGACTGGAGTCGGGAATTTCCAAATAAACTGCCCATTCAAGGCAAAGCACACACAATTCCTATGCTGTTAGATTTGGGAGAAGTTGTATTGAGAGATCTTGAAAATAAGTTCAGGGCACAACATGGGCAAACGTGCTTTGTCATATTCTACTCATGCCGGGAAAAACCAACATTCCTCATTGCCAATAACTATTCTCCTCATCCTCTGCATCTTGCCTCTCAGATTTCTTCCAAGTCTCAGCTCTGCCCAGTGTGGGTGTAGGGAACATGAACTCATTTTAATATTAGCCTAAACCAGACATTACTGGGAAGGCAATTGAAGAAGCCATTCCAAAATCAAATAAAACAACTTTTGTGAGCACACATGCTATGATTCCATTTATATGCAACTCTAGAAAAGACCAATCTAATCTACAATGACAGAAATAATGTCGATGATTGCCTTGGGCCAAGGTAGGAGCAGACTGAGTAAGATGGGGCACAAGAGAAGTTTTTGGGATACTGAAAATATTCCATATTTTGATATTTAAAAATGTGTGCTGTGCATTTACA
>NW_006921832.1:524842-525592 GCF_000298275.1 Orycteropus afer afer
CTTATTAGAAATCAAATCAACCACATCAAATGGTTCTGGCAACTGGATATCAAGAGGTCTTCATCAATGCCATCTTTTCCATATCTCTAATTAAATTTTTGGTATTACTTAAATCAGGCACAGTGCCCTATATCCATTTTAAAGTTGGCCTAAGCATGATGTAAATAGATCAAGAGACAAGAGTTAAGATAAACCTTGGATTTTAGTCCCTACTGTGTGACCTTCTGGTAAATCACTTTATTTATTTGTTCATTTTTAAAATGGAATCATAATTTTACTATAAGCCAGTCAGTTTGCAAGGCATTAGGAATGCACTGTTCCAGGCTTCACTTTCCTTATTTGTAAAATGCTTGTTCTGGAATCTCTGCACCATCTTGACCCACCGTGCCAATGGTTGGCATGGATAGTAGCATAGTCAGGATCTATGACCTTTGATGCTGTGACTCAATGATAAGGCTGCCTTGTTGTTGGTATGTGCTGTCAAGTCATCTCCAACTCATAGCGACCTTATGTACAACAGAATGGAACACTGCCAGTCCTGTGCCATCTTCATGATCCCCACTACTTGAGCCTATCGCTGCAGCCACTTGTCAATCCATCTTGTTGAGGGCCTTCCTCTCTTTCATGGACCCTTCACTTTACCAATCATGACATCCTTCTCCAGGCTGCCTAGGAAGTGTTAAAAAGACTCCTCAGATCCATTTGCAGAAAAATGAAACAAGATCTGTACCTCACACCACACACAAAAAC
>NW_006921832.1:529152-532335 GCF_000298275.1 Orycteropus afer afer
TTTCATTATAGTAATTGGCTTTGTCTTCTCAAGCTGCTCTTTGAAATCTTCAGTTCAATTCTTTTATCTTGTCATTTCTTCCATTTGCTTTAGCTTCTCCCCACTCAAGAGTAAGTTTCAGAGTCTCTTCTGTCATCCATTTTGGTCTTCTCTTCTTTTGTTGTCTTTTTAATGACCTCTTGCTTTCTTCATGGATCATGCTCTTGATGTCATTCCACAATTCTTCTAAAAATTACATTCTTATGTGCTTCAAAAGACTCCAGAAGAGCAAAAAGAGAACTTACAGTTCAGAAAAAAATATTTGGCAATGACATATCTGACAAGGGACTTATCTCTAAAATTTGTAGAAAATTCTAACACCTGTACAAGAAAAAGATTAACTAACAATCCTACTAAAAACTGGGCAGAAGACATGAATAGACACTTCACCAAAGAGGATATACAGTTGGCCAGCAAACTCATGATGACATGCTCATGATCCTTAGCCATCAGGGAGATGCAAATCAAAACAACAATAAGATACCATCTCATCCCAGCACTAAGGGCAAAGTTCAACAAGACAGAAAATAACAAATGCTGTGAGGATGTGGAGAGTTTGGGACGCTCATACACTGCTGGTGGTACTGTAAAATGATACAACCACTGTGGAAAGCAGTATGGTGATTCCTTAGAAAGCTGGAATTAGAAATACCATTTGACCCAGAAATCCCATTGCTAGGTATATATACTAAAGAAGCGAGAGCCAGAACAAGAACAGATATATGCACACCCACGTTCATCACAGTACTATTTACAACAGCAAAAAGATGAAAACAACCTACATGCCTATCAACAGAAGAATGGATAACCAATGTATGGTATATACACAAAATGGAATACTATGCAACACTAAATAATGTAGAATCTGCAGAACACTGCATAACATGGATGAACTCGGAGGACATTATGCTAAGTGAAATAAGTCAATCACAGAAGGACAAGCATAGTATTAGTTCATTATTGTAGAAAGTCAAGGAAAGATTTATATATGGAAGGAAATTTTCTTTGTTGGTTACCAGTGGGGGGAGGGGAGGGGAGGGAACACTGAAAAAAAAACCCTTCTACAACATTTTAAAAATTAATTCCTTATTACTTCAAAGGACAAAATCAAATATAATTATAAATAACTTTTGATTCAGTACAGGATGGTGGACCAAGGTTCAGTTTTTCTCCCTGATTTGCAATGTTCCCTATACCACCCACTCCTTCCCCAAGCAAAATTTCGAAGTCAATAGACACAAAAATGCTTCCCTTCTTAAAGTCCTCCTCACACTTATCTTAAAAAATATGAGATCTGCAGGCTCTTTTCCTTCCAGACCATCAAACTATGGTAGATATTAATGCATAGCAGAGTTGAAGTATGGGGACTAAAGAGAAAAAGTCCAGTGTAGGGTAAGAAGTATTCCACTAATTTCTGGTATAGAGGAACCAGGACCTTTGCCCAGTGGTGGCTACTTTGGAGAAATAGACCTTCAGATTATTGAGCTCAGAAATATATATTATCTATCTGGGAGAAGGATTAGAAATTATAAAAGGGGAAATAAGTCATATGCCTAACCCAAGCCATGGTATTTTCAGTGTCACCTCATATGCTTGTGAAAGCTGGACAATGAATAAGGAAGACTGAAGAAGAATTTATGTCTTTGAATTGTGGTGTTGGTGAAAAGTACTGAAAATACCATGGACTGCCAGAAGAATGAGCAAATATGTCCTGAAAGAAGTGCAGCCAGACTGCTCCTTAGAAATGACAATGTTCAGATTTTACCTCACCTACTATGGTTATGTTGTCAGATGGGATAAGTCCCTGGAGAAGGATATCATGTTTGGTAAAGCAGAGGGTCAGAGAAAAAAAGAAGAGCCTCAATGAGGTGGATTGACACAGTGACTGCAATGATGGGCTCAAGCGTAGCAAGGATTGTGAGGATGGTGCAGGACCAGACAGTGTTTTGTTCTGTTGTGTATATGGTCGCTATGAGTAGAAACCTACTCAAGGGCACCTAACAATAACATATGCTCTTGACCCAAGAGTGAGAGGAGTTGTTTTCTTTAACCCAGCATCCAGCTATAGGAGGAATGCATATGGAATAATGATGGAGAAAAAAAGTAATTTCTCAGCCAGCTATGATGGCCACATCAGAAGATGCCACAGTTAGATTACCTCCACATTCCCCCAGGGAAGGCTGATATCTTCTAGCCCTTTCCAAAGAAGGCACTCTTCCACCTAACATGTCAAAACCAGTGTTATAGGGAGGGCTGAAGATGAAGTGTGACTGCTGGCCCAAGAACAGACAATTGGCTTAGGCTGTGACTAAAGTTGGTTGGAATTCACAGGTGGCAATAACAATGACCACATTCATTAACTAAGCTTCTGCTTACTCTCTTATTCCGTAGTCCTTCATCTTCCCTCCACATAGGTGAGCAACTGGAAGATTTGTGGTGTTAGCACCTGGAAGTGTTAGATGAACTTGATTATTGTGTTATAAAATCTAAGATGAATGATATGAAAATATATTTAAAGGATGAAAAGCTACCTATAATAATAAAAGCCTCAAATGGAAGCCCATTAGACAGTAGAGCTCCATATGGGAAGAGAACATATTGGTCTTTTTCACGCCTTTACACCCAGAATTAAGCACAGAATTTCTTGGGCAACCAGGCATCTCAGTTTTCCCAGAATTCTCCTAGGAAATCCCTCAGTCCCAGGAAAACTAAGATGGTTGGTCACTCTAGGCTTCACACATTTTAAGTGCTCAGTAAATTTTTGTCACACAAAAAGAAAAAGAAAAAGTAGAAATGTAACTGAAATTATAATGCGGTAGGTTGGATTAAATGCTATATATAGGTAGGAGTTATAGGTAGGATTAAATGCTATATATAGGTAGGGGATTTGTCAGCTTCCTTAGGCCATGAGCAAGTAGCCTGCCATCTGACCTGGTGGTCTTGGATTCGTCTTGGCAGTACCCCAGGCTAATTAATGCAGAAGGCATGGAGGTGGAATTGTCAGTAGTTTTAAATAATTCTCCAAAATAATTCCAGTATACAGTCAGCCACAGGGACCCAGGTAGGGGTGATACGAGAGGTCTCCAACAGCAAGACAAACTTGTCTGTCGGTTTGTCCTACTGTGGTGACATGTAGACGTGAGT
>NW_006921832.1:535895-536964 GCF_000298275.1 Orycteropus afer afer
AACAGGGGTAGGAGTCTATCTCTATGAGATACTGATTTGAGTTCAATTTGGTGAAACCTGAATACTAGTTTGATAATATATATAAGCTCAGTCTTGGGCTTTATACACCCCCTCATTTCTGCCCACTTTTGTGACTTTAATTCATACATCAAGGCCATTAGTCAGCAATAGGCTGCATAGTTTGATTAACATCTGTCTGGCCAGAAAATGATCAGCATTTCTAAAGTCTATTTTCCCATTTGGTAACTTTCCCATGTAATATACATAGAAACCAGATGTTTAATATAATCCATAATATATGCCTGGGAAAGGAGGAGTATTTCTCCAATAAAAATAATTAAACAATTCTTTATAGAATGACTACTCTGGGTGCTGTATTGGGTGTTGTGAGGCATTCAAAATGTGTGGACTAGGATATTTGCCCTTAGCAACTCTCGGTCTAATGGGATATGTGTGAATAAATATACATAAGTATTTATAACATAAAGCAGTATTGATAAATGTATGTTGTATTAAAGATTTTAATTTAAATTAATTTTAATTTTAATTAAAGATTTTAATAGTCCTGTGTGACTATAAGATAACAGAAGATTAATTTTGAGACATTACAGCATACCTCTTGAAGGAGGTGGGATTTAAAGTAGGTTTTAAAGGATGCATAGGACTTCAAAAGTTGACTATGAGTTGGGGATAAGAGTAATGCCAAGGGTGTGGCAATTGGTTGCATTAGGCTGCACAATACGTAAATCTTATGTATTCTGGTGGCACTGTGGTTAAAGGATTGGGCTGCTAACCAAAATGTTGGTGGTTTAAACCCACTAGCCACTCAGAGACAGAAAGAGGAGGCAGTCGGCTTCCATAAAGATTTTTAAAAAGCAATGCAATGCACTGCCGTTGAGTTGAATCCAACTCATAGCAACCCCACCTTGGGTTTCCGAGGCGGTATCACTACGAAAGTAGATTGCCCAACCTTTCTTCCGAGGAGTGGCTGGTGGGGTTTGAACCGCCAGACTTCTAGTTAGCAGTCAAATGCCTTAGGCACTACAGCACCAGAGCTCCATAAAGATTT
>NW_006921832.1:537064-538711 GCF_000298275.1 Orycteropus afer afer
GGTATCACTACGAAAGTAGATTGCCCAACCTTTCTTCTGAGGAGTGGCTGGTGGGGTTTGAACCGCCAGACTTCTAGTTAGCAGTCAAATGCCTTAGGCACTACAGCACCAGAGCTCCATAAAGATTTATAGCCTTGGAAATCCTATGAGGGAGTTCTACTCTGTCCTCTAGGGTCACTATGAGTTGGAATTGACTCAACGGCAGTGGGTTTGGTTCTTTTGAGTTTTATATGGTCTTAACTAAATGGAGGCATATTATTCTCATAACAAGAAGCCCAAGGCTGATACAGCATCTCTAAGGCATCACAATGTCCCAGGATCCTTTCATCTTTCTGTTCCACCAATCTTTGGTTGTGGTTTTGTTGCCTTATGTTTCTAAGATGGCTGGTCTACCTCATGCCTCATGGTTGTGGACCAGGCTGGAAAAGAAAGAAGGAAGAAAGGGAGTATGGAAAGAAAGGAAGAAAGGAAAGGAGAAGAAAAGCAGGGAGAAAGGCAGGGCCTGAATGAGGAGGCCAAAAACTTTCCTAAAATCCTTAGCTGATTTTGTTTCTCTTGTGATAAGAAATGAGCTACATGGCCACCTCTAGCTGCAAAAGAGTCTGGGAAGATGAGCATTTTAGCTGGATGCAATGCTTTCTGGAATAATATTTCAATTCTGTTAGTAAGGAAGAAGAGGAGAATAGATTTGGGGTGGGTAACCTGCAGTGCCTGTGCCTTTGAATAGAAGAAGCCTAGAGATGGGGAGAAGGCCAGGAGTACTGGGTGAATGAGAGAATGAAGAGTAGAATCCTGTCTGGAATGTAGTTCTGTGTGTTTGTGTGTGTGTTGGGGAGGCACATTAGGGCAAGATGAGATGGGAAGGATAAGTGATGTGAATAGGATAAGATTAGAAAAATGGACGTGAGCCAAATGCAGGAGACATATGGCTCTCACATGACTCATTTCTCTGCAGGAGCTAGATGACTCTGTGTTTCACATTTCATAAGGTGGCACTCTTTCTTTAATCCCAGTCTAGTTTTCCTCAGTCTCACATTATCAAGCACATGAGATAGAGGTACAGAAAAGATCACTTTCAAACTTGTACCCTCATATCATTATTAGAAGAAGGTGATGGAAACACTTGAATCATTCCCTTTCCCTAAATTCATCTGTTAGCCACATTTCAATTTTATATTGCAGGTAGTCCCTGACTTAAAATGGGGTTCCGTTCCAACAAGTTAATCATAAATCAGTCTAATACAAGTTGAATGCATCCTTATTTTTTAAAAAAAGAAGTTTTCATTATTATCAATATCTTTATAAATCCAATCTTTGGGTATCTGTTAGTGAATATCTGAGAATAACATCCGTAAATTATGTGTTATAACATTGCATGTAGTGTATATTACTAACAATGTACAAAAAACCCCAAAAAAACAGATGGTCATAAGTGTGGTTTATCATAACTGAAATATATAATATGTTATAAGTCAGGGACTTCCTGTATTATTATTTATATTGATCAAGTCCTGTAATTCCCTTGCATACTATCCCAAATCATCCTCTCCACCATGAAATTGTCATGAGTTTAGTATTGCTAAAAACTTATCAGAAATGTACATATATAATATGTATGTATATGTACGTGTGTGTGTGTGTGTGTGT
>NW_006921832.1:538986-539553 GCF_000298275.1 Orycteropus afer afer
CCACCACCCACTCCTCAGAAGGAAGACTGACTGGGCAATTGACTTTTGTAGAGATACTGCTTCAGAAAGCTAAGGAGGGGTCTCTATGAGTCAAATTGACTCGATAGCACTGAGTTTTTATATATGTGTACATACTATATATGCATATATCTGTAAAGATTCATATATGAAATATATGAATAATTACCAGGCAGTGTTTTGTTCTATTGTACATGGGTCACTGTGAGTCAGAACCAATTTGATGGCACCTAACAACAACAATATAGGTATGGACATTTAATATATGTGTGTTTATATATGTACATTCAAACCTGTACCCACATATCATTATCAAAAGGTGATGGAAACATTTGAACAATTTTTTTTCCTTAAATTCACCTGTTACCCACATTTCAATTTTATATTACAGGTAGTCTCTGAGTTACAATGGGGTTCCACTGTATTTTGCATAAATTTTCAGTAATGCTAAAATATATTTCTATAATCTATATATAGAAACATACATATATTATACATGTGTAGAAATATACATATATATATATATGTATATTTCTTTTTTTTTTTTTT
>NW_006921832.1:547694-562757 GCF_000298275.1 Orycteropus afer afer
CAAGGCTCAGGGGTCCAAGATTATCTTCTGTGTCTGTGTTAATTGGTTTCCCTTTTCTTTGTTGAAGAGGGTCTGTGCAATCCTTCTGCCTAGTCTGCCATCTTGCCCCGCCTTCTCTATATATGTATGTTTCTAATTAGTATTTCTCACTGCCATTCAATTGATTCTGACTCACAGTGACCATAGGACAGAGTAGAACTGCCCCATAGGGTTTCCAAGGCTGTAAATCTATATGGAAGCATACTGCCTCATCTTTCACCTGCAGAGAGGCTTGTGGGTTTGAGCCACAGACCTTTAGGTTGGCAGCTGAGTGCTTTAACCACTGTGCCACCATGGATTATGATTAATATTTAGCAATACTAAAATCATTGTATTTTGCACACACACACACATACATGCACACTTTGTCTGTAGTTGAATCTTTTTTAGAGTCAGATTTGTCCTTCAGCTTGGTTCTTTTTTTTTATCTTGGGGCAATTTGCTTTGGCCAGCTCTGTATAATTTTTTCATTGCTTAGTTCCAGCTTTGGTTTCTTTCAGAGCAATAGTTTCTGAAGATAACTTGAAGTGTAGAGAATTGTTGATGATCTGTGAAGAGCCTATTAGTATTAGGGGAAGTTATAATATCGTCCTTATTCTAAGTCAGGGATCAGCAAACATTCTCTGAAAAGACCTAGATAGTAAATATTTTCAATTTTGTAGGCCATATGGTCTCTTTTGCAACTACTCAACTCTGCTTTTGTAGCACAAAAACAGCCATAGACAGTAAGTAAACAAATAGGCACAGCTACGTTTCAGTAAAACTTTATTTACAAAGCCCCTATCCTAAGTGAATAATGGGAGGAGATTCTCTTCTTTGCTCTACATCTTTCTCTCCCCCTCCCCTTTTCTCATTTTGCTGATCTCTTTCTACTCATCTTTTTCCCACTCTGTCTTTATTCCTTTCTCACCCTAACTTTTCTTTTTCTCACTTTCTTTTGCACGTTTTAAACCATTTCTTGCCACTTACTGAAAGACATCCCGGAGGGAAGGTAGGGATGCTTGTCTTGCCTCTTGCGATGGCATTAGAGAGGAAACTTCATTCTCCCTTGAGTCCACTTGGTGACACAGAGAGGTGCCTGGGCTGATTGGATTGTGTGTCTGACCCCTTCTTAGGTACATGCAACTTGGGTAGCTTAAGATATGCTTTCGTTATTATTGCTATGAGATTCTTTCGGTCTTCCTTGAACTTGAATGTCTGAGATGACTAAAGAGGACACTTAAAATGCCGGTGTAAACGGAAGTGTATTGGAATGTTTTTTAGTCTTTACATGAGTGCCCTCAACTCTTCAGGGTGGGCAAAGGCTGACAGGGAATAGGGCATGGAGTCTATTGAGGGTAACTTCCTTAGCTTGTGTAGGAAATCTGCATGTATTACTTTACCCAGTGAGATTTCTTCATCCAGGCAGGGTTTCTGATCACCACATGCTCCCTCCAAAGACAGGATGAGAGGGAAGAGGTTTCAACTGTTGCAGGAACGAGTAAGAGTAGAGGTCAGGAAGAACTTTGGGGCTGTCACAACTGTATATCAGACAAGGCCAAGACCAGGGGATGTTTTGGCGTTCCCTTGGAGTTGTTAAAAGAACAGGACAGATTATTTCCTATGCTCACTCTAAAAAGCAAATAGTGTGACAAAGGAAACAGCTTTCTGTTAGAAATTTCCTGTGCAGGATAGGCTGAGGGCTGAGAATCAAAATTTGAGGCCCAAATATCTTCCACCAACTTCCTCTACACAGACCTACCCTCAGGATGCTGGCTGCTCACTGCAGCAAGGAAGACCACCCACCTGTCCAGTTTCTGAGTTAAGTTGATAGTCTTCCAGCTTCCAAATTTTCTCTGCCTCTCTTTTTCTCTCTGCTGTGTCTTTTCCCCAAATGTTCAACAATACATATCTATCTCCATTTTGGAAAGAAAACAAAACAAATATTTGGGAACTTGACCATCCTGCCTACCTTCTGTCTTACTTTCTTTTTTCACTGCCAAACCTTCATGAAGAAATGATTCACTTCTGCTGCTTCAATTCCCTCACCACATACTTGCTCCTGTCCTATCTACAACTGGATCTGACCTTCCCCTTTTCTCTCTTGCAGGTCATTCATACGTTTATCTAAATCTTGTCTCCATTTCTCTGTCTCACTGCCCCTCACTTCCCTGTGACATCAGAGATTTTTGACCCTTGTCTGCTTCCTGATACCCTCTCTTCTGCTGTTTCTATGACCAACATGCTCCTATGACTCATCTGTCCCTGTGGCTCCTCTTCTCTGTCAGTCATTTGCTTCACTTCCTTACCTTGTGTGGGGAAGGACAGTTGGCATGCTGTTACAGAAATTCTAGATTGCAAAGCTGAAGACTAGGTTAGTATGGTGTTAGAGGGGGCGGGGGCAAATGAATGACATTTCCAAGGCAAACACTGACTGCATTTAATAACAGCATGGTTGCAGGAAGTAGAGGAGGGGAAAGGAGCCAAATAATTCTCCCAGGGTTCTAGTCTGTGAAACTGGAATAATGAAGTCAGGAAAGTCAGGAAGAGGTACCCGTTCTAAAGCAAATTTGATTTGAGTAGAAAGCAGGATATACAAGTGGATAATACGTCCAAAGAGGAAAGTTAATGGAAATGGATAGAAAGCCTTTTATCTCATTTGCTCTTGCTGCTTCAGCCAGCTCCTAGCTCCTTAATCAATATTTCGAGCTCTGGAGCCCTCTTCCAAGCTCTATGCTGACAATCCTAATTGCCAATTGCACATTACCACCTGGATGCCCATCATCACTTCAGATTCATTAGGTAAGAGAGGAAATGTGTCACAAGGAAACAACAGAGAAAACCAGCCCAGGAGTCATGAGTTCTAGGGTCTGCTGCATGACTTTGGGCAAACCACTTTACTCTCTAGTTTCCACTGATGAAATGAGGAGTTAGATTAAGAATATCTTATTTAATCATTTACCCATCTCTCCCTATTACTTACCTAACTCCTCCTCCTCCAGATTTTTTTTCCCCCAGTGCTAATCATGCCACCATCCTCTCAGTTACCAAGTGCCCAGAGGCATCTTGAGCTCTTGCTCTCCACCCTTCCCTTTTCCTGCCCATACCTGCTCCCCTCCATCCACTCCTTGCCGAAACCTTCTACATTGTTATTTCTTTTTCCTTCCTGATTCCTTCCACAGAGGAGCACTGGTGGCACAGTGGTTAAAGTGCTTGCCTGCCAACTGAAAGGTTGGCAGTTGGAACACACCAGCTGCTCTCAGGGAGAAAGATGTGGCAGTCTCCTCCTGTAAGGATTTACAGCCTTGGAAACCTATGGGGACAGTTCTACTCTGTTCTATAGGGTCATTATAAGTCAGAATTGACTCGAGATCAGTGGGGTTTGTCCTTCCTCAGCTTTCCATTTCAATTCCACAGCCGAGCCTCATAGCCATATGCTAGACTATTTCTGTGAACTCCAAACTCCTTCCAGACTTCTGGGCACATCTACAGTCTTCCACCCTGTCCCCTTCCCTCCTTAAATCTCCATAGGCTCTCTATTGCCTAAACCAGTATTCTTCAAAGAGTGATGAAGGGAAGAGGATGTCTGTCAAGATCGCTTGTAAGCTTTTCCTAAATGCATATACCTGAACATTTCTTCTCCTGCCTCTGCTCTGATATTCTTGTGCACCATGTGAAAATGTTTTCCCAGGTGATGATATCCTCATAATCCCTACCCCCACCATACATTGTAAAAAATAAAAATATAAAAAAATTAATCAACATTAGGAAAATTTAAGTATTACATATGTATTTTATAGAAAAAGAAAGAAAGAAAGGAAGAAAGAAACAAAAAACCACTGTCATTCAGTTGATTCCGACTCATAGCGACCCTATAGGACAGGGTAGAACTGCCCCATAGGGTTTCCAAGGCTGAATCTTTATGGACACAGGTTACCCTGTCTTTCCCCCACCTCGTGCAGTGACTAATGGGTTTGCACTACCAACCTCTTGGTTAGCAGCCGAATGCTTTAACCACTGCACCACCAGAGCTGCTTTAGGACAAGAAAGTCCCATATAATCCTTTCAAGATAACTGCTGTTAACAACTGGGTAAGGTCTCCTAGATTTTTTTCTGTGCATTTGCTAGTGTTGCAATAATAAAAAATGATAATAATAATTTATACATACAAAATCATATACTATACAAACTGCTTGTCAACTCTTTTTTTTAACCTGAACAAAGTGTCTTGGACTTCTTTCCTTGTAAGCATGTATAGCTTTACACCAAGCTTTTTTTTTTTTTAAGTTTTTTTTTTAAGCAGCTTTATTGAGGTACAATTGACATTTGATAAACTGTGTATTCTTAAAGTATAAAATTTGGTGAGTGTTGACATAAGCATATACCTGTGAAACTATCACTACCATCAAGAACGTATCCATCACCTCCAAAAGTTTTGTTGCTTTCTTTTGTACCCCTTCCTCTTGCCCCTCCTCTCTTGTCTAGTCACCACTCAGTTCATCCCCAGACAACAACTGATCTGCTTTCTGTCAGTGTACATGACTTTGCATTTCCTAGAATTTTATATAAGAAGTTACATACAATTCTATTTTTATAAATGGAATCGTTTAGTATGTACTCTTTTTTTGTCTGACTTCCTGCATTCAGCATATTTATTTTGAGTTTGGTGTATCAAAAATTCATTCCTTTTTATTACTGAGGAGTAGTCCATTGTTCAGATATATCATAATTTGTTTATCCAATCATTTGTTGGTGGATTTGGGGGTTGTTTCCTATTTTTGACTATTAGTGCCTAAGGCATTTGACTACTAACCAGAAGGCTGGTGGTTCAACCTCACCAGCCACTCCTCAGAAGGAAGGTTGGGTGATCTACTTCCATAGAGATACTGCCTTGGAAACCCAAGAAATGGTTGCCATGAGTCGCAAATGACTCGATGGCAGTGAGTTTGGTTTTGGTTTGGTTCCTATATATATTTGTGTACAAATATTTGTATGGACATATACTTTTATTTCTCTTAAGTACTTAGGGGGAAATGACTAGGCCATAGGGCAAATGCACATTTAACTATTTAAGAAACTGTCAAACTGTATTTTGAAGTGGTTGTACCATTTTACATTCCTACTAGAATTATCATAGGAGCTCTGGTAGCATGGTGCCTAAGGCACCTGACTGCTAACCAGAAGGCTGGCGGTTCAAACCCACCAGCCACTCCTTGGAAGGAAGGTTGGGCAATCCTACTTCTGTAGTGATACTGCCTTGGAAACCCAAGGAGGGGTCGCTATGAGTCAGGGCTGACTCGACGGCACATAACAACAACAACAACAACAACAACTAGAATTATCAGAAGGAAGATGAGGCAATCTACTTCTGTAGTGATACCGCCTCAGAAACCCAAGGAGGGGTCACTATGAGTCAGGTCTGACTCGACAGCACATAACAGTAACAACACTAGAAGTATAGAAAAGTTCACATCCTCACCAACACTTGCTATGTTCACTCTTTTTACTTTTAGACATTCTTATATTTGGTGGTGAAGAGCAAAGATATCTCTTTGAAGACTAAGGTGTGCCTAACCCAAGCCATGGTATTTTCAATAGTCTCATATGCATGTGAGAACTGGAAAATGAATAAGAAAGACTGATAAAGACTTTATGATTTTGAATTGTGGTGTTGGCAAAGAATACTGGAAGTACCATGGACTGCCAGAAGAACTAACACATCTGTCCTGGAAGAAGTGCAGTCAGAATGCTCTTTGGAAGGGAGACTGGCCAGACTTCGTCTGACCTACTTTGGTCATGTTGTCAGAAGGGACCATTCATTGGAGAATGATATCATGCTTGGTAAAGTAGAGGGGCAGCAAAAAAGGGGAAGGCCCTCAATGAGATGGATTGACCCAGTGGCTACAATGATGGGCTCAGGTATAGCAAGGATTGTGAGGCTGACACAGAACTGGACAGTGTTTTGTTCTGTTGTACATAGGGTCACTATGAGTCGGAGCTGCCTTGATGGCACCTAAGAAGAACAACATATAGTCGGTGGTGAGGGTCTCTGGTGGTGTAGTGGTTAAGGCATTTTGGCTACTAGCTAAAAGGTCGGTGGTTTGAACCCACCAGCTGCTCCACAGAAGAAAGATGAGGCAGTCTGCTTCTGGAAAGATTTACAGCATTGCAAACTCAATGGAAGTCGCTATGACTTGGAATTAACTTGGTGGCAGTGTGTCTGGTTTTGGTTTTGGTTTTGGTATGGTTGGTGGTATGTCATTGTGATAGTTGGAGCTGTGTGCAACTTGGCTGGACCACAATTCTGTGTGGTTTAAGCAGTTGTGATGTGGGTCATTCCCATGATGGGATCGGTTGTATATGTTTTGAGCAGCAAATCAGTTGAAAGGGAGTTTCCCTAGGGGTGTGGCCTGATTTCAATATATTTATGGACATCCTGGAAAAAGAGACACTCTTCTGTGGATCGGGATCCTGTAGTGCTGCCTACAACTGTCCGTAAGCGAACAATCCACTGTTGAACCTGAAGATCTTGGATTCATCATTCCTTGGAGTCAACAGCCAGTAATTGCCTGCCAGCCTTGAGCTCATTAGCCCCTGCAGCTGTGTGAGGCAGGAAAAGCCCCCAGCTTGACATTTGATCCCAGAACTTGGGACTTGCCAGCTTCTATAAGTGTGTGAGCCATTTTCCTAAGATAAATTTCTCTCTCTATATATATATAGTTTTAGTTTGCATTTCCCTAATGGCTAATGGAAGACCCTCAAAGAGATAGATTAACACAGTAGCTGCAACAATGCCATAAGGATAGCAATGATTGTGAGGATGGTACAAGACTGGGCAGTGTTTCCTTCTGTTGTACATAGTAGCGTCACTATGAGTCAGAAACTACTCAATGGTAACCAACAACAACAACAACGGGTAATGCTGTTGAGCATCTTCTCAAGTACCTATTTGCCATCCATATATCTGCTAAGGTGAGTGTTTATTCAAATCTTTTGCCTTTTCTTTTTCTTCAATAAATTGAGTTGTTTTCTTATGAAGATTTGAGAGTTCTTTATATATTCTGGACACAAGTCCTTTATCAGATATGTGATTTGTAAATATTTTCTCCCAGTCTGTGGCTTGCTTTTTCGTTCTATTAATAAAATCTTTTGAAGAGCAAAACTTATAAATTTTGATGGACTTCAATTTATAATTTTTTCCTGTTAGGGATTATGCATCACTACAGAAGTAGGTTGCCCAACCTTCCTTCCGAGGAGTGGCTGGTGGGTTTGAACTGCCAAGAAATCACTACCTACCCTAAGGTCACAAAGATTTTCTTCAATGTCCTCTAGAATTTTGTTTTTGTTATCTATTTTATTACTTTGATTTTTTTATTTCTTCTGCTTACTTTGAGTTTCACTTGCTTTTCTTTTCTACATTTTTAAGGTAGAAGAGGTCATTGATTTGAGACCTTTCTTTTCAAAACAGACACTCAGTAAAACTATATATTTCTCTCTAAGTACTGTGTTAGTTTGAGAAATGCTGAGTGTATTCTTCCCTTTTGGTTTTCTAATTCTAGCTCTTTGTACATTTCATTATAGTAATTGGCTTTGTCTGCTCTAGCTGTTCTTTTATCTGCCTAGCTCCTATCTTACTTTCTTTTTTCACTGCCAAACCTTCATGAAAAGATGATTCAAGTCTGCTGCTTCAATTCCCTCACCACATACTTGCTCCTGTCCTATCTGGCCTTCTCCTTTTCTCTCTTGCAGGTCACTCATACCCTACGGTTTATCCAAATCTTGTCTCCATTTCTCTGTCTCACTGCCCTTCACTTCCCTGTGACATCAGAGATTTTTGACCCTTGTCTGCTTCCTGTACATTGACCAGGAGGCTGTCGTTTGAACAGAAAAAGGGAACACTACATGGTTTAGAGGAGCTCTGGTAGCATAATGCCTAAGGCACTTGACTGCTAACCAGAAGGCTGGCGGTTCAAACCCACCAGCCACTCCTCGGAAGGAAGACTGGGCAATCTACTTTCATAGTGATACTGCCCTGGAAACCCAAGGAGGGGTCGCTATGAGTTGGGTCTGACTTGACGGCACATAACAACAACAACATGGTTTATAATCAAGAAGGGAGTGTGTCAGGGTTGTATCCTTTCACCATACTTATTCAATCTGTATGCTGAGCAAATAATTTGAGAAGCTGGACTATATGAAGAAGAACATGGCATCAGGATTGGAGGAAGAGTCATTAATAACCTGCAATATGCTGATGACACAACTGTGCTTGCTGAAAGTGAGGATGACTTGAAGCACTTACTGATGAAGATTAAAGAATACAGTCTGCAATATAGATTACATCTGAATATAAAGAAAACAAAAATCCTCACAACTGGACCTGTAAACAGCATCATGATAAATGAAGAAAAGATTGAAGTTGTCAAAGCAGCAGCAGTCAGGACATCAAACAACGAATGTTGTTGTTGTTGTTGTTGTTATGTGCCATCGAGTCTTCTCTGACTCATAGCAACCCTTCCTTGGGTTTCCTGGGCAGTATCACTATGGAAGTAGATTGCCCCATCTTCCTTCTGAGGAGTGGCTGGTGGGTTTGAATTGCCAGCCTTCTGGTTAGCAGTCAAGTGCCTTAGGCACTATGCTACTAGAGCTCCTAAAACGACATATAGCACTGAGCAAATTGGCTGCAAAAGATCTCTTTCAAGTGCTGAAGAGCAAAATGTCTCCTTGAGGACTAAGGTGTGCCTGACATAAGCCATGGCATTTTCAATCACCTCAGATGCATGTGAGAGCTGGACAATGAATAAGGAAGACCAAACAAGAGTTGGTGCTTTTGAGTTGTGGTGCTGGTGAAGAATGCTGAAAGTGCCATGGACTGCTAAAAGATCTAACAAATCTGTCTGGAGGAAGTGCAGCCAGAATGCTCCTTGGAAGCAAGAATAGCCAGACTTTGTCTGACTTACTTTGGTCATGTCAGAAAGGACCATTCCCTGGAAAAGAAAGTCATACTTGGTAAGGTGGAGGGTTGGTGATGGAGGGGAAGGCCCTCAAAGAGATGGATTGACAAAGTGGCTGCGTTGATAGGCTCAAATATAGCAGGGATTGTGGAGCTAGTGTAGGACTGGGCAGTGTTTCATTCTGCTGTGCATAGGGTCACTATGAGTCCGAGACAAATCAACAGCACCTAACAACAACAACAACACTGTGTTAGCTGTAGTCAACAAAATTTTATATGGTGCGTGTTCATTTTTATTAACTTCAAAATTCTTTCTAATATACCTTATCTTGCCTTTTTTATATAAATTGCTTTATGGCCTAGCATAAGGTTTATAAAGTCTTTATAAATGTTCCTTGTGCCCTTGAAAAGAATGTTTATTCTGCTGTTATTGAGTGGTCAAGTTGGTTGGTCAGTTAGTGAAGCTGGTTGATAGTGTTGTTCAAGAGTTCTATATTCTTACTGATGATCAGTCTCTTGTTAGTGCAATGGTTAAAGCACTCAGCTGCAAACTGAAAGGTCAGTAGTTCAAACCCACCAGCTGCTCTGAAGGAGAAAAATGTGGTAGTCTGCTTCCATAAAGATTTACCTTGTTCTAGTCTGTCCTATAGGGTTGCTATGAGTTGGAATGGACTCAACAGCAATGAGTTTGAATTTGACTGGGTTTTTTTTGAGAGAGACAGGTATTAAAATCTGACTACCATTATGAACTTTTTATGAATTATGAAAATTATATGGCTATACTTACAGTTATAAGTTCTTACTTCATTATTTTGAAGCTCTTTTATTCGGTGCATGAATGTTTAGGATTGTTATGTCCACTTGATGAATTGACCCCTTTATCTATGAAATATCCCTCTCTATCCTTCCTTGATAATATTCTGTGCTCTGAAATGTTCTTTGTCTGATACTAATATAGGTATGGACATTTAAAATTTTCAATAGAAATTTCCAAACTTCCTCTCAGAAGTCTGTGTCATTATATGAGATTTTCCTTCATTCAAATTCACAGGCATTGATATTTTGATATGTACCTTCCTGTAAATATACATTTCTTCTGAATTTGGGGCAAGCTTGTAACATAGTGCCTAAGCCATTTGACTGCTAACAGAAGGCTGGAGGTCCAAACCTACCAGCCACTCCTTGGAAGGAAGGTGGGGCAATCTACTTCTGTAGTGATACCGCCTTGGAAAACCAAGGAGGGGTCACTATGAGTCGGATGTGACTTGAAGGCAAAACACAACAACAACAAATGCCCTTGCCAGGCCATTGGTTCTACATCTGCACAATGGTGGCAGCTAATAGCAGCTCTGCCATTCTGTGTGAGTGTATGTGTGAGTGTGTGTGTATATGCCATTGGTTGGGTTTGGGGCTAAGAGGAAGGCAAGATCTAGAAAAGAAGAATAAGAATTACTTTTGTTGTCAGAGAAGATGAAAGGTAAGGGGGCATCTGGTTGCTTTAAGCCAGTTGAAGGTATCAGGAGCAGATGAATTACATCTTTCAGCAGTGAACTTGTGATCACAGTGTCACTGTTAATAATCTTTAAGAAATGGAGAGATGTACCCAAGATTGGAAACAGGCAACTGTGCTTGTTTTGTTTAATGAATGAATCATTTTTATTCTATGTTTCATCATTGTAAAAATATGGATCACACAACAATTGCCAATTCAACATTTTTTACATGTATAATTCAGTAAGATCATTACATTAATCATGTTGTTCCACCATCACTAGTGTCTGTTGCCAAGTTTTCCATCACTATAAACAGATGCTCAATGGTTCCTAAAAAAATGACTCCCCTTCCTTCCTTTCTTTCACCCCTTGTAACCACTAATAAGCTTTAGTCTCTATATGTGTGAACCATTTTTGATATTCAGTTAAAAAAAAAAAAGCGATGATTACAGGGAGCCAGAAAGGGTTCACTAAAGATTTATTTAACTTATTTTATTTGCTGCTATAGTTACTCAGTTGGTAGGTCTGGAAAGGTCCCAGGTGCCTTGGCCTCAGAGAGAGGTGGAACCAAATAGGTTGCCAGAGACAAACAGATCCAGGAGATTCTGACTCTGGTAGGTAGCAGACCATCATCTTAAGACCAGCACCTGAAATTCCTATTAGGTGTGTTTTAACACATTAAATCAGTCCACAGCCTCTCCCTGTTTGGGTGAGGCAAACAGCAAACATAGTCCAACACATCACATTAAATACTCAGGTCTGAAGACTCTGTTTTGTAGGCTCTGCAGTCACTAGAACTATAAACAGAATACTGGCTAATTATTGTTTAATTATTACTTAAAAACCAATTGGCACAATACAATCACTGCATTAATTACCCCATACAGCATCTGCTTTCTTTTTTTGCTGTCATCCACATCCCTCCTTAGCCCCTCTCCCCACTTTAATTGAAATTCAGCTTGCTGTAACACCTCCTTTCTCCTGGCCAACTGGATCTCTCCATTCACACAGGGGAGAAGAACAAAACAGAGAGGGCCTTGGGGATTAGGGAGTTTTGACAGCTGTCCAAGAGGAGCGCTGAGATAGGGCCAACTACGGAGGCAGGGCAGAGACAAATGAGAGACACAAGACAGTGGCGGAGGGAGGGGAGAGACAGGCAGGGAGACATCACCGGAGAATGAACTGGACAAAGATTCACGGAGATGCGCAGAGATGCTTAAAGAGACACTGAAAAAGGGAAGGGAAGAGAAAAGCTAGAAGAAGAGAGAAACTATGGAGAGAAGGTGTGCTGAAAAGGGCAAGTGAAAATGTGAGAGGGTCAGGAGGAAAGGGAGACAGGAGACAGTTTGTCAGGAAGGATAGGAGGACACAAGTCCAGTTTCCAGGGACAGATCAGTCCAGCTTGGGAACCAGTGGAGGACGCTGGCAGGCAGCTGGATTTCGCCTCACACACCTGAGAGCGGGGTGGGGCTGAGGTGGCCACAGGGCGGGCAGCGCGGTCCGCGCGAAGGCAGCGGCTGAGCTCGCAGTGCTGGGCGGCTGTAGAGCCCCTTCTGCGAGCACCGCGTGCGCCCGGCGGCCCAGAACGGCCCGGGGCCCCGCCCCCTCCTCGGACGCGTCCTTCGCCCGGGCTTTTCCTGCTGGGCTCAGGAAGCCGGCCTAGCACAGCCACGAACAATAGCTTGAGGCTCGGCTTTCGGCTCCGCGAGAGGCCGACGCGGGACCGCGGGGAAAGGAAGCGTCCGTGCCGCTGGGGCCCTTAGAGCCCCAGCCCGAGTCGGAGCTTCAGTCAGCTCGGCACTACCCGGGTCATTGTTGGCGGGGACCGAGGGAGCCGGAGCCGAGGGAGGAGCTGGGGAGGCGGCGGCGGCGGAGGGGGAGCCAGAGGGGGAGCCAGAGAGCGAGGGAGGGAGGTTGCGAGCCTGAGAGCGAGCGAGAGAGCGAGCGAGGGAGGGAGGAGGTAGAGACACAGGGAGGGTGGGAGGGAGGAGGAAAAATAAAGAGGAGAGAGCCGAGCAGGGCTGAACAATAGAGACAGGCAGACGGGCGAGGAGGAGAGCCAGCTGCAGCTGCTGGGGTAGAGCGGGCACTGAGGCAGCCCGGACCCCGGACCCCGGCCCCGGCCGGACATCAGGCGGCCAGCTCCCCGGGGGAAGGGATATCATGGGGGAGCCGGCAGCAGGCGCCTTTAGCCCCCTGCGCGCCTCTGCCTGAGGAGGTTCGGCGTCTTCTGCCCCAGCCGGGTCGCCCCAGCTGCCCGCCCTCGAAGCCCCCAGTCTGCCGGGTCTGCAGTCGCGGCCGCTGCGCCCCGCGCCCTCCGCCCACCCGGCGCCGAGCAGCCCTCGGCCCCAGGCTTCGCCAGCTCCGGGCTGTCCGCGGACTCCCTCCCCCAGTCATGAACCCTCCAGAGGGGGCAGCGGAGGAAGGAGGAGCAGCGGACTCGGATGTGGACGCCTTTTTCCGGACAGGTAAGTCGGACAGGGGGCGAGGGCTGTTGCCTTGGACACAGCGTGTCGGACAAGTTTGGTGAAGGAGGGCTGTTGCTGGGGTGGGCGTGTTGGGGGCCAGTGTCGCCTCACGGTCTGGACAGGAGTTGCAGAGATTCTTGTTGTTATGGCAATGCTGGTAGCATTTTGGGGAGGGAGTGGGGGCTGGGAACCCGGCGCCCCTCGGCGTTTCCCCCAGTTGCAGGAGTCTGTGTTGGGGAGGCGGGAGGCAGTCCCCGCGGGCTGCCTTCTCCCGGAGCGCGGGGATGGGGCGATGTTGGATCACTTTGCAGCGCGCCGCTCCAGCTACCGGCGTCTGTGGCCCCTCCCTCTTTTCCCTCCCTCCAGCGCCTGTCAGCAGGGCTCCCGTCCGCCTGGGGCTGGCAGGCACCCCTCCTCGAGGCCAGGGGACCGGGTCCTAATGTGTGAAGAGGGGACCAGGAGACGCACAGGCTGCAGACCGATAGTCAGGAGCGGGTGGACCGAGAACAGTGATGCCTGGTGCGTGGGGAGCTGGCCTGTTATGCTTGAAAGGCAGACAGGGAATCCGGGGGACGGTTGGTGCCTGGACCCCCTCGTTGCAATCCTCTTCTCCAGTTCTAGGAACTGACGAGCTTTTCATAAGAACCACTCATTCCTGGAAGTGTGAGTTAGCATCCCCCTCATGCACACCCACTAAATCTTAGCTTGCCTGTCGTGTGTAGAGCCCCGAGATCTCTCTCTTTCAGTTCTTTGCAGCCTCTGCCAGCTCCCATCCCCTAGGTTTGTAGCTCCGATTGTTCCCTGGCTACACAGCCCCTTCCTCAGAACAGACACTTACCACCCTCATCCTCTACTACCTGCGGACCTGATAGCCAAAGATTCCCATCTCTCCTCTACTTGTGGCTTCTAGCAGCTCTACATTATAGCTTCCCATCTCTCGTATATCTGGAACCATTTTGTCTGGAATCTTTGTCCCAAGGAGTCCAATAAGTTATGGGAGTCCCCTGCATCTGCCCTCTTTTTTGGAAAGTTGGATTAGAGGACATGCACCGGTGGGGTCAGGGGTCAAGTTAGCTTTGGAGGCTCTCTGCACATCCATCTGTTTCCTAAGCTCTTTGCCTTGCCCTGGAGGTCATCTCTAGGGAAGGGGGTGGGATGATTTGTAGGGAAGACTTGTAGCTTTGGAAGTCAAGACTCCACTGGCCCATATGTTCATTCTCTAGCTTGTCTGGAGAGGAAAGAGCTGGAGGGCAGGAGCTGATGCCAGGGCCTGGAGAAAGCAGAGGGAGCCCTTATCTTGCTATCCTGTCTCCCTGGGCTCATCCTTCCTCATTCCCTCCTTCCTTTTCCCCAGACATGTATTCTACATCCACATGCACATTCACTCTCACACACATACACACTTACACACAGTGACCAGAATCTAAAGCATGAATTGTAAAGAGGTGTCTGATCTGAGCTTGTAACCTGGTATCTAGAAGAGACGTTCTGAGGGCTAAGTGATACTTGGAAGCATTCACCAGGAGGGTCTTCCTGCCCCCTTGCCTCTCACCTGCCTTTCCTTAGTTTTGGGTGAAAACTCTTAAAATGTGAGCCTTCCACCTTTCCTTTCTGGACTGTACTTTGATCTTTTGGTGCCCATTCTTCCTTCTCCTTTCCTACTATCCAAATACTGGTTCCTGTCCAATCTCTACCCCTTGGAACAGAACTCAGTTTCTGGAGGCTTGCTAATTTCTGACAGATGAATTCACACAGTGTTAATAGTGTTAATGGCTTATAATGGTCCAATGTGTTACTTTTCCCAGGGCCTTTCAAAACACAACCTGTGGCTTACATTGTCTACCCCTGGCTCAAATCACAGAGAAAATAGCAGACTGGGGTCAGTCTCCAGTGGGACTGCTGTTGGAGATATTCTCCTTCCTGTTGAGGGGGGCTAGATCTGATGTGCACTTAGAATCAAAGAAAGGTTAAATTCTTAGTGCATGTGGCTGGAAGTGACTGATGATCTGTTATGAATTGCAAGAGGATATAGGCTACCTGGGGCTGAGTCTGGACTCACCACCCACTCTGTATGGCCCTGATCTTTATCCCCTTTCACTATCTAGTCTATAATAGCTTTTACTAGGGATTC
>NW_006921832.1:563732-579076 GCF_000298275.1 Orycteropus afer afer
CTTGTCAGCTCTACTATACACCTGGGAATTCTGATCATTCACATGAACTTATAGGCCCATTGTCTGCCAACCCTGTATATGATCTTGGATACACTCGGCTGGATAGATTTTAAATTTATTCAGTTGAACAATTGAGAAAACTTGAAATCAATTTTTCAAAGTCCCTAGCACCAGGATTATCTCCTTCTTTCTGGTAGAAAATTGTACATGCACAAAGACCAATTGCTTTGTCAAAACTCTGGCATACTATGCCTCTGATTAGGCATGTTTTAAATAATTCTGTCACTTTGGTTCCTTACTGGTTCTTTTCTGATTACTTTTGGTATTTCAGTCCTCCTGACTGTTTAATCCCTAAATTTTATTTCCCTGCATGCACCTGGATACAGACATAGATACATGCACCTAACCCCACTATTCTTATGGATTTGTGGATTCCAGATCATTTTCTTGGGAATTTTCTGTTCCAAATCTGAGAAGATCACAATTTTTTTTTTTTTAAGATCACAATTTTTATTGATCACTAGTTATAAGACAGAAGAGGGGAGGTATGGAAACTCAGAAGTGAGAATAGAAACCAGTTGACTAGTCAATCAACAAGGACTTTCAACTTCTACTAGGAGCCTTCTGCTGTTTAAGGTGCTCTGGAACATGAAAGAAATATTCAAAATGGTTTCTAAAAGAACTTTTAAAAGAAGATTGACACTGCCAGCTTAGTTAGAGATTAATTACTTACTGAAAGAAGATTACAGAACTTTTGAGGAGGTTGAACCTAGGGTGGTTCTTGAAGGATGCATAGAGAGTTGAGAGGAACAGTGTGGGCAAAGGCACACAGGAGGTTGGGGCATTGAGGTTAGTGATGTTGATCTGGAAGCCTTCTGAGTCCAGAGAAAATGCAGCTGAAGCTGTGTGAATGCATCAGCTGAGGGAGGGAGAAGAGAAAGGGTTAAAGATAGAATTTGGGGAGAAACCCTTATTTAGGACATTGTAGCAAAGGAGACTTGATCCTTGAGACCCCAGGGAGTTATGGGTCCTCGTGTGATGACAGGCCACAGACAGATTGAGCAGAAGGAGCCCTGTAGAAGTGTCATTGGATGTGATAAAAAGAAGGCCACTGAGGGCTCTTGGGAACACAGTACTAGATGATGCATTCAGAGTGGGTAGTAGGAGTGATGGGTAGGAATTAGTAACTTGCAGAGTTCAGAGAAAGGGAAAAAGAGAGGTTATGTTCTGGCCAGAAGGGACAGCTTATCAAGAAAAGGAGTTTTCAAATATAGCCCCTGTAGTCTTCTTCAAACCAAATGATAGTTTAGCTTAATTAGTAAAGAATGCCTGCCCTGAGCATTGTGCTCATTTAAAGTACTATCTATGTGGGATCAAATTGACAAGAGCAATTTGAAAGATTAGATAGGAAGTGTAAGGGGCAGTGAGTTTATGTTAATGGGGGAAAAGGAGAGTGAGAAAGGTTGTATAACTTGAAGAAGGTAGTCAGTGTCATTGAATTGTGCATATAGAGATTGTTGAATTGGTATATGCTCTGTGGTGTGTATTTTCAACAAGAAAAAAAATAATGTAAAAATAATCTTTAAATCATTAAAAGTAAGTTTTAATTTTTTCATGGAGACGGAACTGGTTTGAAGGTGAAAAGGAGAGAGCTTGTGAAGAGGAAAAACTGAAGATGCTAGAGTGATTGTTGAGTCAGGTATGTGAAGAGGAAAAAGAAGAGGGGGCTCCCTAGCAAAAACAAGGGCTTAGCCTTAGTGAGCAGAGGAGATACCTCTTTCTTTAAGCCTCAAAGGGTGGGTGGGTGGGGGAAAGGGTGAATGAAAAGAGATTGATATAAAGTATCTTCTACCTCTGTCTTTTTGTTGAGCTTTGGTCCTGTGAGTCCAGACATTTTCACCTGGTCTGTTTGCTGTTCCTTGCCTTAAACTCAACCCTGTTTTTCTTTCCAAATCTCCAAACTGGCTTTTCCTCTTGACTTCCTTAACTCTTTAAGTGGCTTCTTCACTCTCCCAGTCATGATATATAAAACCCCAGCATTGTCTTCTGTGAGGAATCTTTCTCCTCTAGCAAACCCTGTTGAATTATGTTTCATATTTAGCCTTTGCTGTTCATTTCAGGGCCACTGCCCTAGGCCAGGCTCTATTATGCCTTCCATGGACTTCTTTAGTGGCTTCCATTCTCATTCCTTGGAATTCATTCCCTTATTCCCACTCAAATTGGCACTTGTAGATATGAGTCGGGGCCGGCTCGATGGCACATAACAACAACAACAACAACAACAACAGACAGATGACACTTCTGAAAGCAATACTTTCATTACATCACTTCCTAGTTTATGAACCCACAATGATTCTGTAGGGTCTTTAGGGTCAAGTTCAAACTTTTCTGCTCAACTCTAGTCAGACTGATCTTCCCATTGTCCAAGGGCACCTTGACTCAAGTTCTTCTTGAATCATCCACCCCAGAAACCCTGCCCTCCAAATCCAACTCATTTTTTAGGATTTGAGCCCCACCTTTTACTGAAAGCTTTCACAGCCCTCAAAGGCCAACTCTCTCCTCCCAATTCCTAGAGCATTTACAGTCTATACTTATTTTATCACTTGATCAATGGCATTTTATTCCCTTTTCATACGTGTAGGGCTTGTCTCCCCACTGAAGTTACTCTTTGGAGGTAAGAAACAAGATTTTTTTTCTTGTGATTCATCAAAAACAAAAGCAACCCCCGTCCCCCCCACCTCAATGTAGATATTTTCTCATGTAAACATGGCAAAATATAAGCAGTTGTTGGATCCAGGTGGTGGTATATTGGTATTTATTGTAATATTCTTTGAACTTTTATCTCAGATAAATAGTCCCTTCCCCACCCACCCCCAGACAGGAATTGAAACTATAGTCATGCTCAGATCACAGAGAAAAGAGATTTTTGGAATAACACTCTATGGTTTTGTGTATAATTATTTAAGTATTACAGCCTAGTCTGTGCATTACCAGGCACCTAAAAAGGATCGTTTCCTGAACTCTTTCTTGTGGCAAAAGAAAAAATCCCTTTTGATACTATGCATGGTGCTCCAGAATGTAAATGTAATGATGAATGCAGTGTGCATCGTCCCTTGATTGTCTCTTGATTTTCCTCTACTTCCACTAATCATGAACTCTAACTGGCCGAAAATGGGAGCTGAGCTTTTGGTCACATCATTTTCTCGGAGCCTCTGGAGATACTGACAAGATTTTGTAGTTATAAAGAGGGAATGTTGTTAATATTGCCAAGATCGTATTTATGTAAGCTATCTCTTCATTCAAATTTTATACAGAACAAATCAGTGACATTCAGACCCACAGCAATAAGATTGGGGAAGCACTGTTTCATTCTTGTCCCACCATACCAATTGTCAATAACTCTGTTATTGGCACATTCTGTTCAGTTATATTTGGTAGTCTCTTGGGGGGTGAGAGGAGGTGTTTGAATAAATTGGAGCTAAAGAAAAAAATTAGGTATGGGGTAAGAAAAATCTTTCTGACTGTAAATATTGATAAAATAACTCAAACAAGTAAACTAGGAATTCTTCTTGAATGTTAGAAAATGAACAGTCTTATTTTGTAACTTCTTTCTGTTTCTGGAACATGACAGTTTACTTCTGGAAGGAGATAGCATGGTATAGCCCAGTGGTTCTCAACTGGGGCAAATTTGCCCCCCTGAGGACAGTTAGTGATGTCTGGAGACATTTTTTTTTTTCATTGTTACAATTGGGAGGATAGGTGCTACCCACATCTAGTGGGTAGAGGCCAGGGATGTTGCTAAACATTCTACAGTACAAGGGCAAAAAGGATTATCCAGTCAACAAGTCAGTAGTGCTGAGATCGAGAAGACCTGGTATGGCCAATAGATCATAGGCTTTGGATCAGATAGACTTCAGCACTAAGTAGGGGTGGGTTGTTTGGTAAATTAATCTCTCTGATCCGCAGTCTTCTACAAAATAGGACTTATAGTACTTGTTTCACATGTTGAGAGGATTAATTAGGGGGAAAAATGTATATAAGATATCTAGAACTTCCTGATACACAGTAAGAGCACAAATCCTAGCCATTCCTGTCATTCCTGATGTTTTAATTATTAAGTGAATGTGATGGCACAGAGACTAAGGATCCTTGGAAGGGTGCTGCAGAAGCACTTTTGACATGGGGTGAGAGAGGGTGCCAGGACACAAGATGAAGTTCAAGGAGACTGGGGTGTGAAATCAGAAGGCTAGGGTTTGGGTCTCAACTTCATTCATGTAATCATTTTTTGACAAATATTTATTGAGTGCCTACTGCAGCCATATAACTGTGCTTAGGGAGTTGAGAAAAATAATTTAAAAAAAACCAGAAGAATACAGAGCAGAAAGGGAAATGGTTATAAATATACCTCCTCAGGGAACACTTGGATGTAAGGGATGGGAAGGGGAGAAAAAGCCTGTGAAGGAGGCTAAGAAAGGCTAGGGAACAGGAGGGGAACACTCACTTGTGCTCTTTGCTTATTTAAATGAATTGGGTAAGTGACTTTAATATCTCTGTACGATAATAGAACCCCTCCCAGGGCTGTTGAGAGACTTAAGTAAGATACTATATATGAAAGGTTTTTATTAGTTATACAGTGCTATGCAAATGTATGTAGATAGTTCCTTCCCAATCGAACATTCTATTACTCTAAGTGCCTCTTCTGACAAGTATTATCTAATTTAATCTGACCTTCATGGGACCTTTTTAGTCTGCAAAGAAATGTAGTCCTTCTCATTTTGGTTTCTCAAGGGGACTAAATGGGGCACCGTCCTCAGAACAGATCAGGGCATTCTTTTTTTTCCTCCTTCTCTACAAAAGTATAAAAATGCCAGCTCTTGTCCTCTTAACCCCAGGCCCTGGGCCACAAGCCTTGGTGACATCTGGAGTAGCCTAGGAAGAATGGAGTTCTTGCTTTTGCTGAGCCTCAGATGGGTGCAGTGAATCATTCTCTTCTTGCTCTTCTCTGCATGCAGTTCAGACGACTCTTGCTACTACTTTGTGCATGAATGACTGACAGTGAAATAACTAGGACATGATTGACAGTCACAGAGATGTTGGATCAATAGAGCTGCTTGAAATTGTGTCTGCCAGGGAGTCAGAGAGCAGAATCAGCCAGGAGGACAAAGGAATTCATTCAGGGATGTAAAGGAAGAAACTGCTGGTGAATTAACATTGCCTTCTTCCCTCTGCTTCCATAGTATTATTAGAAGGGAGCTGGACACTGCCTAGAAAACATGGATTCAAGGAAGGAGTAAGTAGGAGAGTGAAAAGTGGTAGATGAGCCAGGCTGGTAAGATTTGTATGGGGAAGACAGAAAGTGTTGTGATCTCAGGTCATGTGGATGGTGTTAGAAGGTGGTGTGAACATTCAAGGTGTGTTTTGGGGTAGTAAGTGGTCTGATTTATGTGAATCAGAGGATACAGGTGGAGAATCAACAGGAGATAAGGCTCTAAAGGGGGTGGGTAGGGACTAGGTTGATTGATTATTTCATTCATCAAACATTTACTGGGCTCCTATATCATGAAGGGCTTTGAATGGCAGGCCAAGGAGTTTGGCCTTTCTGCAGTTGGCTTTAGAGCCTTTATAAGTTTCTGGATATGGCAGTGACATAATCAGGAAGATAAATATGGCAGCTCTGGAGAGGGTTGGAGTGGAGGAGGGACTGGAGGCAGAGACAAATTAGGAGACTACTGTAAGAGGTTAGGAGCATATGGATGTGAGATACCACGGTGGAAATAGAGAGGAGAGGATGAACATGAGGGATATGGTGGAGGTAAAGCCTATAGGATTTGGCAACTTGGATGAAAAGGCATCAAGAAAGAGGTAGGAATCAAAGATTACTTCAAAGGTTAGAGCCTGGGTAACTCGGAGGATGGAGGTGTGCTTAATGAAAATAAAACATTGCAGAAGAGAAGGAGCAGCTGTGGGTGCCAAGAGGAGAGGGAGGATACCAAAGATTTGGTTTGGGACATGTTGCATTTCAGGTGTCAGTGAAATAGCTAAGAGAGGTGCTGATTGAGTAGGTGGATACCAAAGGGAGTCTGGAGCTTTGGAGGAAGGCCAGGGCTGGAAATATGATTTGGGAGTTATCTGTAAGAAGTTGTGGCTAGAGCTATAAGAATAGATAAGATAATAAATGAAAAGCATAGAGAGTTAAGATTAGAGGGCCAAGGACAGAACTATACATTCAAGTGAAGGGCTGGAGGAGAACCAGGAGAGAGTAGTCCTTGGAGAAAAACAGGTGATGAGCAAGATCTAATGCTGCAGATGAGAACTGAGCAAACACCATTGTTTTTAGAAATTGGGAAATTGTTGGTAACCTTTGGAATAAGTTTCAGTAGCTTATAGGACTGTGGAATTCAAATTTTGAGGGAAATGGAGAGTGAGTGGATAGTGAAGAAGTGGTAAAAGTTTGGCTGTGAAACTCAACCCAACCAAACCCACTGCCATTGAGTTGATTCCAACTAAGAGCAACCCTATAAGACACAGTAGAACTGCCCTATAGGGTTTCCAAGGCTGTAAATCTTTACAGAAGCAGACTGTCTTGTCTTTGTCCCACATAGCAGCTGGTGGGTTTGAACCACCGATCTTTTTGTTATATGCCCAATGCTTTAACTACAGCACCACCAGAGCTCCTTTGGCTGTGATGGGAAGGTTAAAAATAGAAGGTAGTTGGGGATGGATATCAGAGTTCAAGGGAGGGAGGCATTTTTAGGCTAGGGAAGATATGTGAATTTTAGGGGTGGGGAGGAGGGAGAAGGCAGGTGTTTTGGTTCTCTAGTGCTGCTGTAACAGAAAATACCACAAGTGGATGACTTGAACAAATTGGAATTTATTCTCTTACAGTTCAGGAGGCTAGAAGTCTAAGTTCAAAGTGCTAACTCTACGGGTTGGCTGAAAGTCCAATCTTGGGCTTCTTGCTCTTGGCCTCTTGCTCTAGGCCCACTGAAGCTGGAGGTTTCTCTTAACTCAGACAGCTGCTGGGTCTGAGGGTGACAAACCCTAGGTCAACAAGTAAAATGGCATAGTCCCAAAATTATCACATAACATGGCAGGGCACTGAGATGAAGACTTGGCCAAATATAGGATCCAGTTGTGCCAAAAAGCTAGAGACCTACCTCAAAGCTGGTTCTTAGATACTGGAAGCAGATCACATCCCTAAGGCAGCTACTCAGCTGCTCAGAGAAGATTCTACTGTGGAGTTGATTACCAGTTGCATCATGGGGAATAGCTACATCCAGCTGTTCAGCCACTCAAAACAGGTCCAACAAGTTGACACATAACCTTAACTACCATAGCAGGTATGAAGAAGAGAATGATTATTAGGAAAGAGAGCAGGCAAGGGGTCAACATTGGGCCAACAGAGGATGCTTCTTTCTTGGAGACCTTAGGAAAGTAGCTGGCTGGCAAGGATCTCTGCTGAGGGCACAGTACACCTGATGGGGAGAGTATCATCTGGCTTGAAGACTCATGGGCTAGTAGTGCCATACTTGGGGAGGACAGTAGTGCAAACTGAGGGCAGTTGTTAAATGGGTGGGCTGGGTTCATATGGCCCTAGGAAGCCCTTGGGCAGAGAAGCTAGGAAGCAAGACTGGGAGATCCCAAGGTTATCAGTCCTTTTAGGAGTGCTGGTGGCTTACTTTTGCAGGCTAAGGTGAGATGTCCTTCAGTGGGGTCTGCAGAATCACCTCCTACAGAGCGTGAATCAGAGAGGGAAGTGGTGGCAAGTGAGTTAGGAGGGAAGGAGAGGGACTCAGGCAAGAAGGTGTTGGGCAGCTTCCTGGGGAGGGGGCCATGTCTGGCCATTACATACTATATTTACCAGGGATACAACCTGCTTCTGAATTTCTGAAGTTTCTTTTAGCCTCTAGAAGTCCTAGAAGAAAGAAGAAGTAGAACAGGGGTTAGGGAAGAGCTTCTTCTCCATGAAGAGGAACACCAGACATAAGAGAGAAGATACCAGAGATATCTCCATGAAGAGGAACCCCAGACATAAGAGAGAAGATACCACACCCTTTCCTTTGGTCCAGAAATGCTCTCTCTGCCCTTCGTTTTAGAGCCAAACCCAAGAACTTTAATGAAGTGAAAAGTTCCGTTTAGCCAGAGGCTCCCAAGGGGCCCCAGGAAGCCCTAGAGAGGGTGAGGTATAGGGATGGGGCTGCTGTTATCAAAAAAGTGGTCTGTAGAAGGATGGGCTTTCTTCTTTAGAGCAGCAAGAGGTGGGGGAGTGTCTTTAAGTTTGGCTCAGTTTGAGAATCATAGAATTTTAGAGTAGAATGAGAACTTACTAGTTGCGTGATCTTCTACATATGACAATCTCTGCAAGCTTCAGTTTTCTCATCTATTAAATGGTTAAAAAAAATTACCAGCAGTGAGCGCCTTAACCACTGCACCATCAGTATTCCTTATAACATATATGTATGTATGCACATATTAAAAAAAAAAAAAAAACCTCACTGCTGTCAAGTCGATTCGACTCATAGCGACTCCTCCTTGGGTTTCTGAGGCAGTATCTCTACAGAGTAGATTGCCCAATCTTCCTTCCGAGGAGTGGCTGGTGGGTTTGAACTGCCAGCCTTCTGGTTAGCAGTCAAATGCCTTAGGTACTACGCCACCATAGCTCCCATGAATATATAGTTAGATGAATACTTTTATTTTCCAAATCGTGAAAATTATGATGCTTCAATAGCTTGCTTTCTCTCTGTCCCTCCCTCCATCCTTCATTTCCTCCCTCCCATCCTTCTTCCCTTTTTCTTGGTAACAGTATAGAGATAGGGAGTGATGTGATTTTTAAGTTACAGTCACAGTTTTTCCAGGGCATAGCAGACAGGGCCTGAGGATGTAGCTAAAATCCCAGCCTTTGACATTCTTACCCTGTAGCTAGGAGACAATGGATGTCTATGGGGGGGCGGTGCATACTATTGAGTTGGCAGCTGGACAGTGGGCCTAGAAGGAGACCCTGGAGACTGACAGATGGTTAATTGGATGTGACAAAAGTGGGCTTGGAGGAGGGGTCTGGGGCTCCTGTGGGATTCGTGTCTCTGACTACTTACTGCCCTGGAAAGGAGCTTGTGGGGAAAGGGAGGAATGGCTTTAGGAGCAGTTGGGGAAGAGATTGACAGGACTCCACTTTGAGTGTGGTGGTGGAAGGGCAGAGAACCATTAAGAGTAATGTCACAGCTTTAAGTAGGAGAGAAGGTGCCATAGCTTTAAGTTGGAGGAAAGGTGCAAGATTTTAAGTCTCTTCTCTGCACCTCAGTGTATGGACACATGATACACTTAGATATTTGAATATAGAGAATACTTAACCAAATACCAGAGCAGTACAATTTTCCAATCATTTTTAATGATCCCAGCCACTGAGTTTTAACAGCTAAATATACATTAGATGAGAATGGGACACAAAACTGATCAATTTCAGCAGAGTAATCCATTTCAGTGATCAGATCTCATTCTTGCATTTATTCTTTCACATGTCAAAATACCAGCTGTACACCTACTAAGTGCCAAACACTAGGGATATACAAACAATCTTTTCCCACAATCTAGGGAGGTTGCCTGGCACATAAACAAAAGACTGCAATATAATATAATAAATTCCATAAGAGGTTTTCACAGTGTATAGTGAAAGTATAGGAGAAAGACCAGTAGCCTCATCTTTATATGTTGGGGAGATTCAGTGAAGAGGAAGCTGAAATGGATGAAAAGGTGGTGAAAATGAAGACAGTGACTGCAGACCACCATTTAGGAAGTTTGGTAATAAAACTAACGAGAAAAATAAAATGGTAATTGAAGGACATTCTGGGGGTACTAGTAGCATTCTGTTTCTTGATCACAGATGTGTTCTGTTTATCAAATTTCTGTGAGCTGTAGACTTATATGTGCAAATTTATGCATGCATGTATACTTCAATAAAAAGTTTTTTAAAAGATCAGTTCCAGTGAAGTTTTTTTTTTTTTTTTTTTTTAATACAAAAACCTTGGCATGTTTCAAAAGTCATGGGAGGAGGCAGTGGGTAGAGACTGAAGGTGTTAAAGGATGGGATGTCTGTAGGCAAGGTACCAGGGTGGCACCAACTTCCTCAAAAGAAAGGGATGAGATCCAGGCAAAGAGGTTATCTCTAGAGTGGAGACACACATTTTCACTTTTTCCTCCACGGCTGTGAGAAAAGATCAAGAGGTTTTCAGGCTAGTTGCTAACACTTTTATTAAGCTGACCTCAGTCTTCTCAGCAAATGGGAGCTAAGGTCATTTTCAAGGACTGGAGAGTGCTGGGAACCTGAGATAAGAGGAGACAGAGTGGATCCACTCTCAGGAGACTGAGTGAAAATTGTATGAAAGGATTATCTGTCCAGTTAAGTTCAGAATGGGCTGGAAATGCAGAGTTCTGCATCTTGCTCAGCTCTGAAGGCGCTGGAGTGGACTCCTGAATTCTTGGATGATGAGATAGACAAGAAGTCTGGGTTAGGGATGAAATGTTCACCCGACTTGTGTGGACATTCACCTTTTCCCAAAACCTTACTGGACACTAATGGCTTTTAGGCTTTTGAAGGCTCTACCTAAGACAGTGTTCATGCCTGGTTTCCGTAGGTAGACTATATATACCTTTTGCTTTGGACTTGTTTTCTTTTTAGTACCCAGTTCTGGCTTGGTTAGTATTTGTTGTCTTGATTTTTTTTTTTTTTTTTTTAAGAGCAACTTATTAGTATGCAGGCCATTTGAGAGTTTTATAATGAAACATTATGCTAAGGGAATAAATAATTTTTTTTTGACAGGCAATTCTAACGTAACCAAAAATATCTACAGAACTAACATTGACTGTGAAATACAGATACCTGTTGAGTATGAGTTAATTAGCGCATAACCCCTTTGTCACTTGCTTACAAACATTCATAAATTCCATAGGCACTGGAAAAGCAAATACAAATGGGCTCTTTTCTCAGAAGACCCATATAAGAAAGTGCAAAAGTACAAACTGATCAGCTAATCAATACTGAGTGCTTGCTATGTGTCTAGTATTATGCCAGACATTAAGGGAAATAAAAAAAATGGGTAACATATGGTCCTTTTCCTTGAAGAGTTTATGATCTTGTTGAGTTGGGGGGACTGATACAGGAAAATGGCTAATTGGAGATCAATCAAATAGTTTCACTCATTCATTGATTAATTTGTGTACTTATTGCATGTCTACAAGTTAAAAGATAATTTAAATAAGTGGTAAACAATTTTATTTAAAGAGAATCAATTTTAGCAATATCTTCACTGAACATTTATTTTCTATACTAAAGTTTGTTTATTTTTTTTTTAGTATAAAATTAATGCTAGCTCACTCTTAAGCATTTGGAAAATATGATAAAGTGTAAAGAATGAAAAAATCACCGTAATATCATCCAAAGAGAGCACCTGTTTGTTAATTTGAAATATTTCCTTCTAGTCTTTTTTCCTATGTGCACTCTCTCCCTTGATCCATGTTTTTTTTTTTTTTTTTTAATCATTGAATTAAGGTGAAAAACAAATTTGAGGAGATAGACTTTTCCTAATTGATACCATTTTCCTCTATTAACTTAAAGGTATGATAAGCTAGTATACATATATCTACTGAGACAGACATTCATAAGCCAGTTTACCTTCATATGGGAATAATGTAGGAAGACAGGGTCCTTGAGCTGTACGGAGGGGTAAGGGCACAGACAGTTAACTGTTCTAAAAACTATTGACACAAAACAAAAGTGTAATATATATGGTCTAAAGTGAAACTATCTTTTCTTCCTTCTCCTCCCTGGTGTTTACACAAGTTTAACAGATGTATGTACCCATTGCATATACAAGTGCATGCTTATATAAATGCATAACTTTCATCCTTATTTCACTGAACAAAAATTGGATCATGCTATGCCAGTTATCCTGCAACTTGCTTTTATCACTTTATAGTCATAGACATTTTTCTATGTCAGTACATACAGATCTACCTCATATATTTTAAGAGTTGTGCAATATTCTGTTATGTGTATGTGTAATATTTTATTTAACCATTCTTTTAATGGTGGACGTTTATAACCTGTCTTTTCTGTCGACTGGTGTTTGTTCTGGGACATTATTTAGTCCAACGAGTAACAAGAAGGGTCACTCATGATTTGATCTTTTGAAAGGTAAGACAACTGTAGGTTCAAGATGTTTCCTTTGCTTTTATCCTCAGGAGAGAGGGAGAACAGCCAGTGCCTGTTCTCTGAAAGATAACTTTCTGTGTAATGTTTAAGGACACTTTTGTTAGTGACATTTACTATTTAAATAAATGGTAGAAGGCATTTTTGGCTCTGTGCTCTTAAAAGGCTGTGTGCCTTTAAGTGTTTTAAAACTAAACCCATTGCCTTCAAGTTGATTCAGACTCATAGTGACCCTATGGGACAAAGTAGAACTGCCCTGTAGGGTTTCCAAGGCTATAATTTTTATAGAAGGAGTCGGCCACATCTTTCTCTTGTCGAGTGGCTGGTGGGTTTAAACTGCTACCTGTTAGGTTAGCAGCTTAGCACTTAACCACTGTGTCACCAGGGCTCCTCTTAAGTGACTTAGGAGCCAGATTGGCAGTTACCATTAACCAAAAAAGCCACATGTATTCTGTGAGCTTGTGTGTAATTTAGTTCTAATACCACAGTTAGGTATGGAAGATTTTAAGTTGTGTGTACAAAAGCCACAGTCTGTGGCCAGAGAATCCAAGGATGTGATTCTGGAGACCTTGGTTTCCAGTTCTACCCACCACTAATTAGTTCTGTTACTTGGCCAAGCCAGTTAACATATCTGGTTTTACAGATGGGACCTCTTTCCTCATCTGAAGAAAAGGGTATAAATACTTGCCCTGCCATACCTCAAAGGAATAGTATGAGATACAGTGAGCTAATAGAAAGAAAATGCTTTGGAAACATAAAATTACTGACTGCATGGAAAGGGTTTCTGACAGCTGCCTTTCTCTGGGGTCTCCCTTGGTTTCAAGTGTGGTTGAAAGCTGAGATAGGGGACTTGGATGGGAGTGACAGCCTATATTGTGCTTGAGGACTGTACATTTTTTCATATCTGGTAGGAAATTGGCAGTACTAGAGACAGAGTGAAATGTTTCATGATATGTTCCAATTGCTTATGGAAAAGAGACATGGGTATGAGAGTGGAAGAGTGGTTCATCTAGCTGCCCAGAATGCTGACATTTCTGTTCTGGTGGGTGACAGTATAGTTCAATTGCACACTTTTTTTTTATTACCCAGATGTGCAAAGAAAATGTAGCTTAAAAAATTTCCTAAAGTAGAGCTAATTTTTCTTAATTTTAAAAAAATTGTGGTGAAATTCACATAATGAAAAATTAACTATTTTAAAGTGTACAGTTCAAATCAAGGCATTCAGTACATTCGCAGTGTAATACATAATACATATATATGTGTGTGTGTGTGTGTGTGTATATATGTATGTATATGTATGTATTATATATATCTGTTTTTCCACTCATCTATTGATGGACATTTGAGCTGTTTCCACCTGCTAACTATTGTAAATAGTGCTGCTGAGAACATGTATGTGCGTGTATTTGTTTGAGTTTCTGCCTTCAATTCCTTTGGATATATACCTGTTGTCTTGAGTTGATTCTGACTCATAGTGACCCTATGTGACAGAAGAAAACTTCCCTACAGGGTTTTCCAGGCTGTAATCTTTACAGGAGCAGATCAGCAGGTCTTTTCTTCTGTGGTGGCACTGCTGGGTTTGAACTGCCAACCTTTCAGTTACAGTCGAGCTCTTGAATATTGAACCACCAGGGCTCCTTGGTAAAATACTTAGGTAATATACTTGGTATATGTACTTGGTAATATACTTTCTTGTGAGCCTCCACCCTGCTGTTGCCAGTTTACAGTATATCAGTTTTTTTCCAAGTTGGCCAGTGCTGTTTTCATCCCTCACCATCATCTCCTCACTTCCACACCATGTTGATTGTGGCATCCGATCAAAAGATAGGAATTCTCCTAAAGGCTTTTAGCCTCCTCAAGAATGGCTGTAAGGTTCTCATGTACCTTCAAACTTGGGATATTTTTTGTGACTTTTATTTTTATTTTTGTGGTGTTTTTTCCCTTCCCCTTCCCTCCCTGGTAATCAACAAAGAAAGTTTGCTTTCCATATATAAACCTTCCCTTGACTTTTTACAATAATGAACTAATACAATATTTACCTTTCTGTGATTGACTTACTTTACTCAGCATAATGTCCTCCAAGTTCATCCACGTTTTGTGGTGTTTTATAGATTCTACATTATTCTTCAGTGTTGCATAGCATTCCATTGTGTGTATGTACCATAGTTTGCTTACCCATTCTTCTGTTGATGTGCACCTAGGTTGTTTCCATCTTTTTGCTATTGTATATAGTGCTGCAATGAATATGGCTGTGCATATATGTGTTCTTGTCCTGGATCTCACTTCTATGATATATACCTAGTAATGGGATTGCTGCATCAAATGGTATTTCTAATTCTAATTTTTTAAGGAATCACTATACTGTTTTCTACAGTGGTTGTGTCATTTTACAGTCCCATCAACAATGTAAGAGAGTCTCAATCTCTCCACATCCTTGCCAGCATTTGTTATTTTCTGTGTTGTTGAACTTTGCTATTAGTGCTGGGGCCATATGGTATCTCATTGTTGTTTTGATTTGCATCTCCTTAATGGCTAATGAAAGGCACTCTGGTGGTGTAGTGCCTAAGGCATTTGACTGCTAACCAGGAGGCTGGCACCAGCCACTCTGCAGAAGGAAGACTGGGCAATCTACTTCCGTAAAGATTTGCCACCTCAGAAACCCAAAGAGGGTCACTATGAGTTGGAATTTACTTGATGACAGTGTGGCATAATGCCTAAAGCATTTGAATGTTAACCAGAAGGCTGGCAATTTAAACCCACCAGCCACTCCTCGGAAGGAAGGTTGGGCAATCTACTTCTGTAGTGATGCTGCTTCAGAAACCCAAGGAGGGGTCGCCATGAGTTGGATCCGACTCGATGGCAGTGTGTTTAGTTTTGGGTTTTTGAATGATCATGAGCATTTCTTCATGTGTTTGTTGACTACCTGAATATCCTCTTTGGTGAAGTGTCTATTCATGTTTTCTGCTCATTTTAAATTGGATTGTTTGTCTTTTTGTTGGTGAAGTGTTAGAGTTTTCTATAAATTTTAGAGATAAGTCCCTTGTCAGGTATGTCGTTGCTGAATATTTTTCCCAATCTGTAGGTTCTCTTTTTACTCTTTTGGAGAAGTCTTTTGAAACACATAAAAATTTAATTTTCAAAG
>NW_006921832.1:598367-602975 GCF_000298275.1 Orycteropus afer afer
AGGCATCTATTATTTGCCAAAGGAACTCTGGTGGCATAGTGCCTAAGGCATCTGACTGCTAACCAGAATGTTGGTGGTTCAAACGCACCAGCCACTCCATGGAAGGAAGACGGGGCAATTGACTTCCATAAAGATTTACAGCCTTAGAAACCCAAAGAAGGTTGCTATGAGTCAGAATCGACTCCATGGCATTAAGTTTGGTGAGTTTATTATTTACCAACAACTGTAGGCCACAGCTGTTTTGATGCCAGAGTCATTTTGAAGCAACCTAAAATAAACACATAAATTTCACATTTTAAAATTTATCAAGTAATCTATAAAACAGATACACCCCTTATTGTATATTGCCTTCCTATTCACTCAAGTATTATGTGTTTACCCTCTTGTGGTAGTTAAGATTATGTGTCAAGTTGGCTGGGCCTGGTTGAGTGGCTGGGCAGGTGGTGATAGTTATTCCCCATAATGAGACAATCAACTCCATGGTGGGATCTACCAGAGGCAGCTGAGTAGCTGCTTTAGGGATGTAGTCTGCTTCCTGTATATAAGTAGCAGCTTTGGGAATGGTCCCTAGCTTATGACACACTTGAACTCTGCATGTAGCCGTGTTGTTGTTCAGTAGCCTGCCATGCTTTGCAGACCTTGGGACTTTCAGTGGACTTGAATTAATGGCCTTCTATGTGGTTTGGTAATATCGGGACTTTTTACTTGTCACCCTTGGGCTTGTCAGTCTCAGCAGCCAGCAGCTGTCTGAATGAAGAAAAGCCTCTAGCTTTAGTGGGCCAGGAGTAGGAGGCAGAGCTGAAGCCCAAGGTCGAGGGGCTTTCACCCAGCCCCTAGAGCCTGGCACTTTGAATTTGGACTTAAAGCCTCCAAACTGTAAGAGAATAAATTCCTGTTTGTTCAAGCCATCTCATTTGTGGTACATTCCTGTCAGAGCGGCACTAGGTAACCAAAACACCTCTAGTTAGTGGTTTGCCCTTCCTTCCCCTCCCAGCCCTGGTAACCATCAAAGAATATTTCTTTGAATAGACCTTCTCTTGACTTTGTATATTAGCAGTCTTGTACAATATTTGTCTTTTTGTTATAGACTAATTTTGTTCAGCATAAAGACCTCTAGGTTTATCCATGTTACGTGATGTTTTGAAGATTCACCATTGTTCTTTAACATTGATAGTATTCCATTGTATGTATGTACCATAGTTTGTTTATTCATTTATCTATTGATGGGCACTTAGGTTGTTTACATCTTTTTGCTGTTGTGAATAGTGCTGCAATAAACATTGGTGTCCATATAGCTGTTCATGTTATGGCTCTTATTTCCCTAGGATATATACCTAGTAGTAGGATTGCTGGATCATACAGTATTTCTATTTTTAATATTTTAAGGAAGCCCATATCTTTTTCTGTAGTGGTTGTACCATTTTACAGTCCCATCAGCAGGATATCAGGTTTCCAATCTCTCCAAAGCCACACCAGCATTTGTTGTTTTCTGTTTTTTTCTTTTTGAACTTTTTTGTTAATCCTGGGGTGAGATGGCATCTCATTGTTGTTTTGATTGGCATCTCTCTAATGGCTAATGATCATGAGCATTTCTTTGTTTATTTATTAGCTGCCTGAATGTCTTCTTTGGTGAAATGTCTGTTTATGTTCTCTGCCCATTTTTTAAAAATTGGATTATTTCTTCTTTTGTCGTTGAGGTGTTGAAGTTTTCTAGAAATCTTAGAGATTAGCCCCTTGTCTGAAATATTGTTCCAGATTTCCACCTCCACCCCCCTGTCCGTGGGTTCTCTTTTTACTCTTGATGAAATCTTTTGATGCACATAAGTGTCTAATTTTTAGGAAGTCCCAGTCATCTATTTCGTCTTCTGTTGTTTGTACATTTTTTTATTATGTTTGATAGTGTATTTATATCATGTATTAGGGCCCCTAAGTTTGTCCCTATTTTTTCTTTGATGCACTTTATAGTTTTAGGTTTTACATTTAGGCCTTCGATCCATTTTGAGTTCATTATTGTATATGGTGTAAGATTTGGGTCCTGTTTTGTTTTTTTGCAAATAGATATTCAGTTTTGCCAGTACATTTGTGAAAGAGATTATCTCCTCCCCATATAATGAGTTTAAGTGCACTGTCAAAGATCAGCTGTCCATGTTGTTGTTGTTGTTGTTATGTGCCATCGAGTCGGACCCAACTCATAGCGACCCCTCCTTGGATTTCCGAGGCAGTATCACTACGGAAGTAGATTGCCCCATCTTCCTTCCGAGGAGTGGCTGGTGGGTTTGAACCGCCAGCCTTCTAGTTAGCAGTCAAGTGTCTTAGGCACTATGGTACCAGAGCTCCTGCTGTCCATAGGTAGATGAATTTACTTCTAGGTTCTCTATTCAGTTCCACTGGTCTATGCATGTCTTGTACCAGTACCAACCTGTTTTGACTGCTATAACTCTATAGTAGGTCTTGTGACTGGGAAATTTTTGTTTTGTTTTGTTTTATTTTTCTTTAGTAGTGCTTTACTTATCCGAGGTCTTTCTTTTCCATATAAAGTTTGTGAATAGTTTTTCCATCTCTTTAAAGAATGATGATGGAATCTAGATCAGGTCTGCATTGTGTCTGTAGATTGTTTTGGGTAGTATTGACATTTTCATGATGTTAAGTCTTCCTATCCATGAGAATGGTATATTCTTCCATTTATGTAGGTTTCTTGTAGTAATGTTTTATAATTTTCTTTGTATAAGTATTTTGTGTCTTTGGTTAGATTTATTCCTACTTCACCCAAATGAGGGTGTTTATTGTAAACAGTATTGCTTTCCTGATTGCCTTTTCAGAGTACTCGTTGTTAGTGTAAAGGAATCTGACTAATTTTTTAATGTTGATCTTGTACATTGTGACTTTGCTGAATCTTTCATTAAGTTCCAGTAATGTTCTTGCTGAGTCTTTGGGATTTTCTACATATAGGATCATATCATCTGAAAGAAGAGATAGTTTTATTTCTTCTTTGCCTATTTGGATGCCTTTTATTTCCCTTTCTTGCTTTATTGTTCTGTCTAGGACTTTCAGTACATATGGAATAGGAATGCTGATAAAGAGCATATTATCTAGTGCCCATTCATAAGGGGAATGCTTTCAGTCTGTCTCCATTGAGACTAATGTTGCCCATTGGTTTTTTATACATACCTTTAATTCTGCTGAGGAATTTCACTTCTATTCCTATTTTGTTGAGTTTTTTTTTTTTTTTTTTTTAAATCAGGAATTTGTTGTTGTTGTTGTTATGTGCCGTCGAGTCAGCCCTGACTCATAGCGACCCCTCCTTGGGTTTCCGAGGCAGTATCACTACGGAAGTAGGATTGCCCAACCTTCCTTCTGAGGAGTGGCTGGTGGGTTTGAACCACCAGCCTTCTGGTTAGCAGTCAAGTGCCTTAGCCACTATGCTACCAGAGCTCCCAAATCAGGAATAGATGTTGGGTTTTGTTAAATGCCTTTTCTGCATCAATTGATGCAATCATGTGGTTCCTTTTCTTTGTTTTATTTATGTGGTAGATTACATTGATTTTTTTTTCCCCTTGATCATCCTATTGTTGACTTCTAATTTTATAGCATTGTGACCTGAGAAGATGCTTTTCAGTATTTCAGTGTTTTTAAATGCTTGCTTTGTGATTTGACATATGGTCTATTCTGGAGAATGTTCCATGTGTGCTGGAAAAGAAAGTATATTGTGCTGTTGTTGGGTGTATATGTCTGTAAGGTCAAGTTGGTTGATTTTGTTGTTTAGTTCTTCTGCGTCTCTGTTGAGTTTGTTTCTAGGTGTTCTGTCTTACATTGCAAGTGATATATATTAAAGTCTCCTACTGTTATTGTGTTGAAGTTGTTTGATTCTCTTTTCAATACTGTTACAGTTTGATTTTTGTATTTTGGGGCTCCTTCACTGGGTGACATAGTGCCTAAGGCATTTGACTGCTAACTAGAAGGCTGGTGGTTCAACCAGCCACTTCTTGGAAGGGAGATTGAGCAATCTACTTCCATAGCGATACCACCTCAGAAACCCAAGGAGGTGTTGCTATGAGTTGGATGGCAGTGAGTTTTTGTTTTGTTTTCACTGGGTGTGTAGATATTTGTTATGGTTGTATCCTCTTGTTCAGTTGACATTTTAATCATTATATAATGTCCTTCCTTGTCACTTATGTTGGTTTTTGCCTTAAAGTCTATGTTATCAGAAATTAATATAACTACTCTTGCTCCTTTTTTTTTTTTTCAATTGCGGTTTGGGTGAAGGTTTACAGAGCAAATTTACTTTCCATACAGCAGTTCACATATACTTTGTCTCATGACATTGATCACAGTTTACCACAATGCAAAAGCTCCCTTCCCACTTCCTCCCCATAGTTACCTCTTCCCTGTGTCCATCCCACCATGCACTACTGCCCCCCAAGCTGTCTTCCTGTGCATAAGCAGCCCTTCTTTCTCCCATGATTGTTCTGTCCAAGGAGTGTATCTACCTGAGCTAAATGTTCAATTCATATGGCTGTCTTTTGTTTGGCTGGAAACCACAGGTGTGGGTTCAATTCCAGAACTGAAGGGCAGCTAGGGGCCATAGTCTCAGTGGTTCCACCAGGCTCT
>NW_006921832.1:609956-623173 GCF_000298275.1 Orycteropus afer afer
TTTTGTCATTTTGTTCTTGTATTTTCTTCCAAAATTCTTGTAAGGTTTTTTCTGTGTTTTCTTTGGTCTGTCTCTCAACCCTTTGTAGATACCTAAATATAATTCTTTTGAATTCCTTATCAGAGAGTTTCAATGCTGCTTCTTCCTCAGGGATGTGTTCTGGGTCTGTATCCTGATCCCTTGTTTCTACCACTTTATCCTGTTTCTTTGTGTGGACTGTGATGATCTGTTGTCTCTGAGGCATTGTGGCATTGTTGTGTTTAGATCTCTGTTGACTGTTGGTGAAGAGCATCCAAGGGTGATTCAGGCTCTTCTTGGTGGTTTTTTATCGTTGGCCCTTTGGTGGAGAAGGAGGTAGTAGCTCTCGCTCAGTAAGTGAAGTTGCAGGAGATGTGGGTGTAGTTGTGTCTTATGCGGACTCTTGTTGTCTCCCACTTAGTTAGACACAAATTACAATTGAATAACCATCAAAAAAGTAAAAGTACATGGACAAGAAACACACCATTTAATCACACAGGAACAGTAACCAAAAAAAGAAAAAGGGAAAAAGAAGAAGAAAAAATAAGAAAACCTGCAATATCTGGGAATAGAGCACTAAGAGAGAAAAGTTAGAGAAGGAGAATAATGAAGAAAATAATGGGAAAAAATGCAAAAAGAAAAGCAAGGAACAGGGTTAACCTTGAGAAAAAAGGAAAAAAAATTAATTTTTAAAAAATTATTTTTTTCAACCAGGAACGGGGAAAGAAAAAAAGCTGAAAACTAGGACCTGGGATGGGAAGAATAGAGAATAATAGTAAAGAGGACAAAGATATTATTAATAATTGTAGTTTTTAAACAGACAAATACAAGCAAACTAAACACCAGGAAAAAGAAAGAGAAAAATAAAAATAAGTAAACAAATAAAAATAAAAAAATCTGTGGAGGACAGGGCAGGGCACCCATGCTCCATTGGAGCACATAGACTGGGATGGAGTTCCTGTGGGCCCAGAAGGTGGGTGGGAGTTGGGGATGGCCACACCTCCATTCACAAAGTGGGTGTGGGGTATAAGAATAGCAAGAGGAATGTCTCACCTTTTCAATTGTGCAGGTCCGGAGTGTCCTTGGGGTTGCTGGCAAGCAGAACCTGTTCTTAAGCCCCTGGAATCTGTGAGAGAGCTGTCTCTTTAAATGTCCTAAATGGTCAAGCCTCTTGTAAAGATTCAAAATGGCGGTCCCTCCGGACAGGCCAAAGTCCACAGGTCAGTCCGCCTTCCTCTTCCCCGCTGCTTTGCCTTTTAGTCTCCAGCCACCAGGGCAGTCCTTTGTGTGGTCCTTTGCAAGCAGGGCTGATTTTTAGGTTAATTCTTAGGTGCTACCAGCACTTGGGAATCTCCAAGCTGTCTGTGCCATCAGGATCACTCAGGATTGCTGCCAGACCGCAGCTCTATATGTCTCCTTTTTTGTTTTTTTCATGCAAATTCTTCTGCTATTTGGGTTTATTCCACTTCTATATCCTTCCCTTCAAGGCTCAGGGGTCCAGGATTATCTTCTGTGTCTGTGTTAATTGGTTCCCCTTTTCTTTGTTGAAGAGCATCTGTGCAGTCTTTCTGCCTATTCTGCCATCTTGGAATCCACCTGGTAACTTCTTTGTATTACTTTTTTTTCTTTGTGTAAACTGAGATTGTCTGTTGTCTTCAAAACATTGTGATGATGTTGTATTTATATTTAATTGGTGATTGTATTGGTGTATTTCACCTAAGTTTTCTTCTTTTTAGTTTATGTTAGTGATGGAGGAATAACTCAGCAAAGGTGGGTGAGAATGGTTGCACAACTCAAAGAATATAATCAGAGTCACTAAATTATACATGTAGAAACTGTTGAGTTAGTATATGTTGCATGTATTCTCAAGAAAAAGAATAACCATAAAAAAAGAATAAAGAAATAGGAAAACTAAGTCCAATTCAGTACTGTTTCTCTGTTTCTTTTGTGGTGGTATTTGCTATTGCTTTTTAACCAAAAAATTTCACTACTTTTGCTGCAGGAAAATGGCTGTGTTTTACAGCATTCTCACTTCAGGATTGTGAGGTTCAAACTGGTTTAGTGGCTATGAGCATAGTTTCATGTTTGACCAGGGAACATGGTAACTCTGTTCCCTGTAAAATTGACAGAATCTGGGACTTACAAACCATAGACCAGCCCAGGAGTATTTAGATAGCAAAAATAAAGAAGCAGACAAGTGATGGTGTAGATGATTTGGTTCAAGTAGAAGGAGCAGTGGTCTGGGAATCAGAGCAGTGTTGTTATTGCTAAACTTGACTGAGAGAGTTGAGCTAGTGACCTTGAGTGCATCTTTCATTTATATCATTCTGATGTAAATGGACAAGAAGTTGGTAATAGACATTAGGAAGGCTGGAGAGATAGAAACCAGGTAGTTAAGTGGTCATGGGACCATTATACCTTGCTTCTCTGAAGACTTTCCTTTCTTTTGAAGCCTATTGTCTATCCATCTAAGACTGCTTGGTCAGTCCTTCCTGAGGCTAGATCTTGGTGGAAAGGAACACTAATCTCCTTGGGGGAGCATCATCCTAATAGTCAGTAAGTGACCTCAAACTATTTTGGCCCTTTGAATCTTTTGTAAGAAGGACCAAATTTTGGGATTGCTGGATGTGCATTGAAAAGCCTACATTTCCTCAGCCTGTGGCCTTGGATTCTAAGTCTGTAATTAGGGACTTGCTTAAACAACCTAGATAATGTCTTTATCTGGGACTGCCTGTATGCCAGCTTTCCCATGGCATGGAGAGGAATAACTTACAGATCCCCCTGACAGCCTCTGTCCTTGAACTTTTCTTCTTTTGAATCAGATAGAAAAGATGGTTAAAAGCAATCTAACATCTTCTTTTCCTTGAGTGTGTAAAAACCCAGACTGACTCCATCATCTCAAAAAGAGAAACTGGGTAAAGCGGTATCTTGGCTTTCTCCTACATTTCCTTCTACCCAGAACTCCATCTCCTTTACTTTCATTCGTTAGACTTTCTGAGAACTCACATTCCAATAGAGGGAGATGTATTTTTGAAAAGTAAATTAAAGCATTCCAGGTGTATTATATGACAATGCTGCTGGATAGCAGGGATATCAGTGCAGGAATGGTGAAGCCTGGCTTGGTGGGTGTGGCCATGGTCATAGAGATGTTTGAATGGCATTTGGAGGATGAGTTCATTATCCAGAGAAACAGGGTATGGAGGGACATTCCTGGCAGAGGAAGCAGAATGGGCAAAGACAGAGAGTTGTGCAAGAGCGTAATGAATTAGAGCATAGTGAGATGAGGGAGAAGACTGGGGATGCATGTGCAATCTTAGATTTTCATATTTCAGGATCTGGTTTTATCCTGTAGAATGTGGTGAGTCATAAAGGGTTTTAAGTATTGGAGTGATGAAATACAGATTATATTTTAGAAAGTCCTATATAATGTTGAGGAGCTCTGGTGAAGTAGTGCCTAAGGCATTTGACTGCTAACCAGAAGGGTGGTGTGGTTCATGCCTACCAGCCACTCCATGGAAGGAAGAGTGGGCAATCTACTTCTGTAAAGATTTATTACCTTGGAAACCCAAAGGGGATTGCTGTGAGTCAGAATAGACTCAATGGCAGTGAGGTTTTTTTTTTTTTTAGTGGTGGTGGGGTTATATAATATTGGTAATTGTAAAATTGGAGATAGGAATGCTAGTTAGGAAACTACTGAAATTTAGTTGATGATACAAGAAATGTAATAGTAGTGTAGTCTATAGGATTTAATGTCTATTTGAAGTGGATGTTGAAGGAGAGGTTGAAATCTCAGATAATCTTCAGGTTTTAGCTTGGGTTGGGGGTAGAGGGTAATGGTGATTTCACCAAACCTGGAAGGGATTAAACAGGAATTGTATTAAACTTTTCACAAACTATTCTAGTTTTCTGCTAAAGGGTTTAGTGTTGCTTCATTTTTCAGCTCTAAACTTTTTTTTTAATATAACACATAAGAAAAACAGAGTGACTAATGTTTGAATTGGACACTTGACATTTTTCCCATGGGGTAGCAAGTGTGCATCCTTGTGTGTGCACACATGTGCTTATGTGCCTGCATAAATGGTACTCATGCTTTTGGTGCAAATGTGTATGCTTCTTCCATCGTACCGGGTTCTTGACAAAGTATCATTTTTCAGTGTTAAAATTTCCATCACCTCCCAGAAGTGCTCCCTTCAGGATCCATTTCTGCTTGGCTCGAGGTGAACAAACATTCCAGTGGGATTGATTGTGTCAAATTAATTTTTTCCCTTCCCAGGGAGAGTGTCTGCTATGTACAAAATGGGGAAGTCCCTAGGCCTGTGGCCAAATGCAAAGCTCAGTTAGTAGGGCATAACCAGACTTGGGTCAAGCATTGGCTGAGATAACCTATAGAGCCTGTGCTTAAGCTGACTTTCTCAGCATGCTTTACAACTGTCCCTAGGCAATAAGAAGACTTGAGGCTGGTGAAAGGTGGCTGAATATGAGAGGCTTGGGTCTTTTCAGCATCAGCTGCAGTACCACTTCCTCCTCTGTGTCCTGTCTACCTGTTACTGCTTTATTTAAAAGGTTACAGAATCCTCTGGAAGCAAATGGATAACATGCTGAATATCCTCCTTCCCTACCTGACAGCTGCACAAACTACAGACAGTCCTGTGGTAGTTTTCCTTTCAGCCCCAGTCCTGATGCTCCTCTGTAAGCTTGGGTGAACCCTCAGCCTGTCCCCCTCCAGACTTTCCCTAACAGAGAGCCCTTAGTTTTATGGTGCCCATTTAGACAACCTTACCTCATTGTGCCTGATTCTAGACACCAGACCAGGGACCTTTAAGCTATCTTTCCCATAGTTGGAATCATTGGCCAACTGACCTTTCTACATACAGCAGGGTGGTATAGAACATCCTCTCCACAAATAAACTAATTTGCATCTTGGCAGTAGGTACTTTGTGAGATGTATGATAAAATCTCCCTGAAAATGGTTATGTCTTCTTTTGCTATACCCTTGATTTCTGGAAATGCTGATTAGAATTTATTAACATAAGATCTGAGTTCAAGTTTGTGGGTTATGGTTATCATTAATTCCAGCCTAAGTTTCTCTAGGAGTCTCTCATGTACAGTCTAGCTGAATATAGCTCTTCTACTAGTGGGGGTTATGGCAAATAGCTTATTCAGTAAAACATTAACCTCCAGAGCCTTAAGAACTTTAAGAACACTGGTGAATTCCTCATTCCAAAGAGTAAAATGCTAAATGTCTACAGTGTCTGGTGTAACAATTACTCTTTTTGGTTTGGATTCCATTTGCCAAAAACTTTTACATAAATCAATAACAGAAGTGATTTTTAGCATTTCCCAGCAGATTCTGTAATGTATCACATCTCACAGAGGACGCACATCAGACTTGGTTATATAATTTAATTCTTAATAATTCTCACAGAATCTGATTGTAGTGTCTGGAGTTTAAGCCAGGACAACTGGACTACTGGAAGGTGCGGGGTTCACAGATGTCTGCTCTGAAAAAGAATGTCTTCTTCTCCCTCCTCCTGATGCCACCAGTATGCCTCTTGAATCCAAAAGGAGGTCATCTAATTTCTTCTTTCCACCCTGGCCCAGTTTCTAAGCTCTTACAGCCAATCAAACAGTTCTACCTAGTTTGTTTTGAAGGATTTATTTGATTTATTAAGGAGCTCTGGTAGCATAGTGCCTAAGGCACTTGACTGCTAATCAGAAGGCTGGTGGTTCAAACCCACCAGCCACTCCTCAGAAGGAAGGTTGGGCAATCTACTTCTGTAGTAGTATTGCCTCAGAAACCTAAGGAGGGGTCGCTATGAGTCAGGTCTGACTCGACGGCACATAACAACAACATTTGATTTATAACACATAGAGGTAATTCTCTAAGGTTTTTTTTTTTTTTTTTTAAAAGACCATACTAATCCATGTAACATCATTCTAGGTATTGAATAAGCACGTTTGTGGTTTTCTCCTTAGATTTTGGTTTTCCCCATGAAAAAGACTAGGCAGGTCCCTAGAGGACAGGGACCTGACAGATCCATGGCTATAGTGCGGGAGCAGGTGTTGTTTAAGTTTCGGGAGGCCTAGAGCCTTGGTGAGTCCCTGAGTGGTACAAACAGTTAAATGCTTATCTACTAATCAAAAAATTGGCACTTCACATCCAACCAGCAGTACCTTGGAAGAAAGACCTGGTAGTTTATTTCTGAAAGCTCATACCCATTGAAGGCAGTTCCTACTCTGACACATGGTATCACCATCAGTCAAAATTGACTTGATGGCAAATTTTAAAAAATTTTAGAACCAGCGGACTCTAGATTTGGCAGCATCTGATTACAGTGGTGGCACCATCAAATCCAACCCTACCTCCCTTAATCTATGTGTAGAAAAGGGGAAATCTCTTTAGGACTCTGTCAAGTACTCTGGTGGGTGTTGACTTTTTCATGCCAAGACTTTTCAATTTATATGTTTTTGGTTCTGTACCAAGCACTTACCTTACTCTTTTTTCCTAGGACCCTCGATCTGTGCACTACTGAGGCTTTTTTCTCTAGGACGTTCCTATTTCTAGGCTTAGATTCAGTTTGATCTTCCCATATATCAATGTGAATGATTGAGGGCCTTATGAATTCCTGGGGGGAACTTTGTAGTCTAAGAATCCAAACCCAACCAAACCCATTGCTGTCAAGTTGATTCTGACTCATAGTGATCTGATTGAACAGAGTAGAACTGCCCTATAGGGTTTACAAGGCTATAAATCTTTACTGAAGCAGACTGCCACATCTTTCTCCCACAGAGTGGCTGGTAAATTCAAACTGCTGGCTTTTTGGTTAGCAGGCAAGCATTTTAATCACTGTACTACTAGAGCTCCTTTAGGTTAAGAGGAAAGGAGGTAATTTATCTCTTCAGGTATCAGGACTATTAACCCTATGTTTTTCACCCTAACCTTCAGGGTTATCTGATTTTCAACCAGTCTCTTTGCCTTGAAGGTCATGTGTGTGCTGTACTTCCTGGTCATTGCTCAACCTTTGAAAGGAAATTCATGTGTTTGTCTTTCTACTTTGGTAAATCCTAGCTGAAATAAATTATGTTCAGTAGAAATCTGCCCTTCTTTGGATGTTAGCAGGGGCCTTTGCAAGTCTTCTGAGTGGCTTTTGGCACAGTGGGGAGCTCTGGTAGCTTAGTGCCTAAGGCACTTGACTGCTAACCAGAAGGCTGGTGGTTCAAACCCACCAGCCACTCCTCGGAACGAAGATGGGGCAATCTATTTCCATAGTGATACTGCCTCAGAAACCCAAGGAGGGGTTGCTATGAGTCGGGTCCGACTCAACGACACATAACAACAACAACATAGCTGTAGTGTGGTAGAAAAGGCACGTGTCCTGTCTGACAGTTGGTAGCCCCTTGTGCTGTGCTCAGCTTTGCGCTGGTCTCCTCTGTGATCTTGGCTAGGCCTGAATTTCTTCACTCTCTCTCTAGGCCTGAATTTCTTCACTGTACTATATAAGTGTTAAAGTGGATGATCACTAAAATTCTTTAATCTAAGTCATTTTGAAAGTCTATGTAGTTTCCTCGAGAATGTACTGAGGAGGCGATCCTTCTCTGCCTATCTTAATTCTGAGGAAATGGACTCTAATAAAAATTGCCTTATATCTGAAGGGTCTCTGTTCTTAGATAGGACACATAAAATTCAGAATTAACTGCCACCAACTGATATCTGTTCTTTGCCATTAGAAATCCAGCAAAAACAACACTCTAGGCTTGCCAGTCTCTAAGTGAGCTGTATGGGGTAAATTTTGAGCCAGTTACAGTATCCTCAGTTTATACTTTTATTGTACCTACCAAATATTTATGGGCTTCCTGAGAAGGTACAGACAACAATTTTGAGGTAGCCATAATCTATATATAACAACTATTCTTAAACATGGTTTGTTCTCTGTCCTGGTATGTAAAGAGGACTTTTGAAAGGAGAAAAATTTTGTTTGAGTTTTCTCAGAACCTCAAAGTTCTTTAAATTGGATATTTGGCAATTCTTCTTCCCCAGAGATATTTGTCTTGGCTGGCCCTGTCAGATCTTTTCCCTCCTTGTTAGAGGGAGTTTTAACTTCCACTGATTTATCCCTTACCACATTTGACTTGATGAAGAGCTGGTGGGGAGAACAGTCCTCAGAGATTGCTTTTTCCTCTGGAGATTAAGCATCTAGGACCATATTCTGTTCATTTTTTTTAGAGCCTCCTCTTGCCTCACTCCCTCTTTGTCACTGTGTCTTTGTTGTTGTTATTATGGGTTGTCGAGTCGGACCCGACTCATAGCGACCCCTCCTTGGGTTGCTGAGGCGGTATCACTACGGAAGTAGATTGCCCAACCTTCCTTCCGAGGAGTGGCTGGTGGGTTTGAACCGCCAGCCTTCTGGTTAGCAGTCAAATGCTTTAGGCACTGGCCAACAGAGACAAGATTTAAATGTCAAGAAATTTGCAGAGTTTATAGAATGACCAAGAGTTAGAACCAGAGCAGGAAGCCCAGGCCAGAGTACACCCTAAAAGCCATAATGAGGACAACAATGGGCTGGGGACTGGGAAGGTAGATAAAGGTGAAGAAGGTGAAATAGTTGAGGGTCAGTCAAGGAAGGCTTCTTGCATCTGCAGAAGCTGAAAGGGCAGGATGAGGGAAGGAAAACAGATTTGAGTTCCAACTATAGCAGTCCTTCCTTATTGGTTGAGAAATCTCTTTTCTTTGGCCATAACCCCTGCAAGTACAGTGCCAACTCCCAAGCAGGAGGAGCCTGGGAATTGTAGGCAGAGCCCAGCGAGAGCACCTGGGTGGGATATAGTTCTTGTTCCCATCCCCCTCTCTGGATCAGATCACATGAGGGTCTACTGTTTCTACTGCACATGGACCCTTGTCTTCTCCATTCACTGAGCCTGTAAACGTCCAATTTGATTCCTAATCCTAGGATTTCAATTTGAAGATTCAAATAGTCTGACTATATTAAGAAAGAGAGACACTGGACACCCAGATTCCCCAGAGAACATTTTCCTTTGGTTGTCTTGTTGTTGTTAATTGCCATTGAGATGATTTTGATTCATAGCAACCCCATGTGACAGAGTAGAATTCCCCTATAAGGTTTTTCTAGGCTGTAATCTTTATGGAAGCAGGTTGCCAGATCTTTCTCCCGCAAAGCCACTGGGTGGGTTTGAACCATTGATCTTTCATTAGCAGCCAAGTGTTTAACTGTTGTGCCACTAGTGCTTCTTTTCCTTTGGCCTTAGGGAGTCTTTGTGTGTGTAATTTCCCTCCTCTCCCCTTTTAGCTCACAGTAATTGAGCTATAGGAATGTCTTCCTCCATCTCTTTTGCCTGGTGCCACTTCTCTGTTTGGGTTCTTGGGTGGGTTAACTCATTTTGATCCATGGGCTGGATGCTTTTTCTGGCCCTAAATAAAACAGATTGTAAACTGAAGAGGCCCATTTCTCTCTGTGCTTTTATTCTGTAACCATGGGATGTCCTTATTGTTTTTTGACCCACACTCTCCTCCCAGTTACCTTTTACTTCCCTCTCCAGCTTGCAAGTTTTGAAGCCACATATCTCCCTATGGTGTCAGAGAGCATCAGCCTTATCTGTTGCCTGACTCACCACTGCAGGCTTTGTAGCCTTGACCTGAAATTGGATTTTTCTGGGACTTTCTTACTAGAATTGATTCAGCCCAATTAAATCAGCAAACTTCGTTCCAGTATCTGTCTTTGCATCCTTCACTCATGAATTTAAAATTTCCTTCAATTTTTTCCATATTGGACTATTATTCATGCTCCAGGTTGGAGATAAAAAGGTCTAGATTTATTATTTTTCAAATATCCAAGGTAAAGTTTGAAATTTAGAAGTAGCTTCTTTTAATTTAATGTGAGAAGCATCACTCTGCATCAATTGTCAGTATATACTTGATTGAGTCCTGCTCTAATTCTGTTTGGTTTGTGTTCTTTGTAATCATCTTCCTTGGCCTCCCTCTTCTAGAGCCCTTCCTTACAGAAAAGAAGGGGGATTGCGTAGTCCAGAGGTTCTTAAACTTTTGTAGTTCGTGTACCTTAATGTCTCAGCAGTTCTTCCATGGTACCCTCAGGCCAAAAGAAATACTTACCAAGTCTGTTGATGAACCAGTTAGATGCAAGTAACTCAATATGTATTTATGTCCTAACAATGTAGTAGATCCTTGAACAATAATACATATAAATTCAAAGAGAAAATACTTTAATCTCATTCTTAAATAACCACAATTACTTATTCATGATATGCATGTGCCTCATCTGTCAGTTTGTTGTACTGTGGTGGCTTGCGTGTTGCTGTGAGGCTGGAGGGTATGCCACCAGTATTTCAAATATCAGCAGGGTCACCCATGGCAGACAGGTTTCAGCAGAGTTTCCAGACTAAGAGAGACTGGAAAGAAGGAAGGAGCAATCTATTTCTCAAAAAATTGGTCAGTAAAAACCTTAAGAATAGCAGTGAAACACTGTCTGATATATTATTGGAAAATTTTATGAATAGTCCTAAAACATTGTCTGGTACAGTGCCAGAAGATGAGCCCTTCAGGTTGGAAGGCATTCAAAATATGACTAGGGAAGAGCTGCCTCTTCAAAGTAGAGTTGACCTTAATGACGTGAGGGGAGTAAAGCTTTTGGGACCTCCATTTGCTGATGGGGCATGATGCAAAATGGGAAGCTGCACATATCCATAAATGATTGGAATGTAGAACGTACAAAGTATGAATATAGGAAAATTGGAAGTTGTAAGAAATGAAATGGAATGCATAAAGATTGATGTCCTAAGCATTAGTGAGCTCAAATGGACTGGTGGTACTTGGCCATTATGAATCAGACAAAATGCCAGAAATGACAAATTGAAGAGGAATGGTGTTGCATGCATCGTCACAAAGAATATTTCAATATCTATATTGAAGTACAATGCTGCCAGTGATAGGATAATATCCATAACTTACAGAGAAGACCAGTTAATACTACTGTTATTCAAATTTTATGCATTAGCCACTAAAGCCAAAGATGAAAAAATTGAAGATATTTACCAATTTCTGCAGTCTGAAATTGACAAAACATACAATCAAGATGTATTGATTATTACTGGTGATTGGAATGTGAAAGTAGGAAACAAAGAAGAATCATCAGTATTTGGAAAATATGGTCTTGGTGATAGAAATGAGACCAGAGATTCCATGATGGAATTTTGCAAGACTAATGACTTATTCATTACAAATACCTTTTTCAACAACATAAACACTGGCTATACATGTGGATCTCACCAGATGCAATACACAGCAATCAGATTGACTACATTTGTGGAAAGAGGCGCTGGAGAAGCTCAATATCATCAGTCAAAACAAGGCCAGGAGCTGACTGTGGAACAGACTATGAATTACTCATATGCAAGTTCAAGTTGAAGCTAAAGCAAATTTAAAAAGTCCATGAGAGCCAAAATATGACCTTGATTATATCCCACCTGAATTTAGAGATCATCTGAAGAATAGATTTGATGTATTGAGCACCAGTGACTGAAAACCAGAGGAATTGTGGGATGACATCAAGCATATCATGCATGAAGAAAGCAATAGGTCATTAAAAAGACAGGAAAAGAAGAAAAGACCAAAATGGATGTCAGAAGAAACTCTGAAACTACTCTTGAACAGTTAGTAGCTAAAGTGAAATACTGAAATAGAAGAGCTGAAGGGAAGATTTCAAAGGGCAGCTTGGAAGGATAAAGTAAAATATTATAATGAAACATACAAAGACCTGGAGTTAGAAAACCAAAAGGGAAGAATATGCTTGGCATTTCTTAAGCTGAAAGAACTGAAGAAAAAATTTAAGTCTTGTGTTGCTATATGGAAGGATTCTATGGGCAAAACATTGAACAATGTGGGAAGCACCAAAAGAAGATGGAAGGAACACACTGTCACTGGACCAAAAAGAATTGGTCGATGTTCATCTATTTCAGGAGGTAGCATATGAACAAGAACCAATCACACTGAAAAAAGCCTAGCTTCCCTGAAGAAATTGGTGAAAAACAAGTCTTCAGGGATTGACAGAATACCTATTGAGATGTTTTAACAAATGGATGCAGTGCTGGAGGTACTTACTCTCTTATGCCAAGAAATTTGGAAGACAGCTACCTGGCCAACTGATTGGAAAAGACTCATATTTGTGCCCATTCCAAAGAAAGGTGATCCAACAACATGTGGAAATGATCAAAAAATATCATTGATACTATGCACAAATAAAATTTTGCTGAAGATGATTTAAAAATGTTTTCAGCAGTATATTGACAGAGAACTTTGAGAAGTTCAAACTGGATTCAGAAGAAGATCTGGAAAAAGGCATATCATTGCTGATGTGAGATGGATCTTGGCTGAAAGCCAAGAATACCAGAAGGATGTTTACCCATTTTACTGACTATGCAAAGGCATATGACTGTGTGGGTCATAACAAATTATGGATAACATTTCAAAGAATGGGAATTCCAGAACACTTAATTGTGTACATGAGGAACCTGACCATAGATCAAGAGGCAGTCATTCCAAAAGAACAAGGGGATACTGTGTGGTTTAAAATTGGGAAGGGAGTGTGTCTGGGTTGTATCCTTTCACCATACTTACTCCATCTGTATACTGAGCACATAATCTGAGAAGCTGGACTATATGAAGAACATGGCATCAGGATTGGAGGAAGAGTCATTAACAACCTGCGATATGCAGATGACACAACCTTTCTTGCTGAAAGTGAAGATGACTTGAAATGTTTACAGATGAAGATCAAAGACAGCAGTCGTCTGCATGGATTACACCTCAACATAAACAAAACAAAAATCCTCACAACTGGACCAATAAGCAACATCACAATAAATGGAGAAAAGATTGAAGTTGTCAGAGATTTCATTTTACTTGGATCCACAATCAACATGAATGGAAGTAGCAGTCAAGAAATCAGACATCATATTGCACTCGGCAAATGTACTTCAAAAGACCTCTTTAAAGTGTTAAGCAGCAGAGTTTCGGCAAGATGGCGGACTAGGCAGAAGGATTGCAAAGACCCTCTTCAACAAAGAAAAGGGAAACTGATTAACACAGACACAGAAGATAATCTTGGACCCCTGAGCCTTGAAGGGAAGAATACAGAATTGGACTAAACCCCAACTAGCAGAAGAATTTG
>NW_006921832.1:630236-698575 GCF_000298275.1 Orycteropus afer afer
AAAAAAAATAAAAAAAATAAAGTGTTAAGAAGCAAAGATGTCACTTTGAAGATTAAAGTGTGCCTGACCCAAGCCATGGTATTTTCAGTTGCCTCATATGCATGTGAAGCTGGACAATGAATAAAGAAGACTGAAGAAGAGTTGATGCATTTGAATTGTGGTGCTGATTAAGAATATTGAAAATACTATGGACTGCTACAAGAATGAACAAATCTGTTCTGGAAGAAATGCAGCTGGAATGTTCCTTGGAAGCATGAATGACCAGACTTCATCTCACCTACTTTGGTCATGTGGTCAAGAAGGGAACATTCCCTGAAGAAGGATATCATACTTGGTAAAATAGAAGGTCAGTGAAAAAGGGGAAGACCCTCAACAAGATGGATTGATACAGTGGGTGCAATGATGGGCTCAAGTATAGCAAGTATTGTGAGGATGGTGCATGACTTTGCAGTGTTTTGTTGTGTTGGACATAGGATCACTGAGTTAGAGTCAACTCAACAGCATCTAAAAACAACAACATGTGTCTGTTGGACACTGCACGACTTCTCAGACCTTGGAATCCAACTGGATACTACCACTCTCATTTTCTATTACATATTGATTTTTTTGGCTGCACTTCCTTTTTATCCCAGTGACTACTCCAAACCAAGCTTTGCAAAGATATAATGTCATCAAAAGTGTGATTTAATGTTGAAACTGAGTACTGTTGTGTGCTGGCATTTCTCATGGTATCTGACTGATGTAAAACATTGCATTTTTCTCAGACATTTAGCCATGAGGCTCCATTAGGTTTTTGTGGTGCCCCAAGGTGCCTTGGAGTATAGTTTGTGAAATATGGTCTCAGTGGAATAAATGTTGGGACATGTTTTGTGGAGGTGATTCTAATGGTTTTGGTCAGTTCAGCCAAGCAGCCATTCTCTAGATTGCCAGACACCTTTTTTCGAGAATTCTTCAGTGTGTTTCTTAGGGGACCCTTACTCTCCACTTTCCATTGGCTTTAATGGCCATTTTTTAGGCCAGTTAGAATATAGAAGAGCCAATATCAAGGATTGCCAGTCTTTCATGAGAAAGGGCTAGGTCTTGCTTTGCCAAACATGAGTTGAGTGGGAGGTGAAAGTTCTGTTAAAGAGAGGAATGGAGATGGGACTAGATGCCTACCTAGTAGTCATAACCCTATGTAGAAAAAACAATGGAAAAGTGCCACTAAATGTACTAAATTATAAAGCCTTTGCCTTTTGCCCATGGTTTCTCTCTCAACCTGTTACGGTGTTTTTAATTTGCTGTTTAATGTTGTACTTCCTTAAGCATGGCATACTTATGGGCTAAGTGCAGACCCTTACAAGTGCCTGGGAGTCCTACCTCATGATTTGGTGTGTATGACTCACCATGTTGCTGGGTTCCCCCTCCTGCCAGCTGTAGGACTGACACCTTGGCTGGCCAAGGGCAGGGAAGTTGAGCCAGCCATCTCCCTTTCCCACAGACCTACTACTGCCTCAATCTACATCAGACAGGTGACCCTCAAGGGTATTGCAAGTACAAGCTAGGTTCCTGGATTGTAGGTGGTGAGATGCTGAATGTGCTATGGTGCTGCCAGTCTAGAGGACGAGTAGCTGCCCCATGCCTTGCCTGGAGATTTTGTGGGGTGTGTGTACCTGACCTCACCCTCTCCATACCTTTGTCTAGGTTTCCACCAGAGGAGCATGGATGGAGAGACTGGGAAAGGCCTGGAACCCTAGGGAGTTAGGGAATAATTGGCCTGGAACCTATTCTGTCCCAGAGTGGTGGTGGGAGGTAGACAGTACATGTGCCTAGGTACCAAGCCTGGAGCACAAGCTCCATTATTCTGTCAGACTTCACTTACAAAATACAAATTGCTAGTATATAGGAAAGGTATATATCAACCTTGTATCCTGCAACCTTGTTATTAGTTTCAGTTATTATTATTATTAGTTTATTAGCTTATTAGTTTCAGGAGTTTTTGTCAATTCTTTGAGGTTTTTTTTTTTTTTCCTTTTCTTATCTTATTGTATCAGCTAGGACTTCCAGTACAGAGGTGAATAGAAGGGGTGAGAAGGAATATCCTTATCTTGTTCCCAATCTTAAGAGGAAAGCATATAGTTTCTCAAAGCACAGATTCAAGGATTAAATTATTAACAATGTCAAGACAGCCACCACAGAATATTATGCCCCAAGCACAGGGCCATCTGAGTATGGGACCCTGTGTGACTGCAGTGGTTGTACACTCATGACACTGGCCCTACTGATAGGATTGCTAAGGGTGGGGTACCACATAATCAGACATAGCCAAGTCACCATATCCCAGTCACCATATCCCAGTCACAGGCCACACTGCCTGCACGTGAGATACCCCATGATGGTTGGAAAAGACTTTGCTGATGCCCTTTGTGCATGTCTCTTTTCTCCAGAGGAGGCCTATTAGCCTTAATTGGAGAAGCAGATATAACAGATTTGATTGGGTGTGCATGGCCCACTAGGCTGCTGGGCTTTCCCTCCTGTCAGCTGCAGGATTGTGGCCAGTCATGGGCAAGGAAGCTGAGCCAATCATCTCCTTTTCCCACAGACCTATGGTCTCAACCCACATCAGCCAGGCAACCCTGAAAGGTAATGCAAGTGGCTGGTCTTTGTGACTGGTCCAGCTGACCTCCCAGTGGGTGGAGATACACAAAACTGTGATTCATCAGCTGTGCTCATATCTCTGGTAATATTTCTAGCCAATTTGTTGAATGCCCAGCATGTGTCAGACATCATGTTAAATACTTTACATGTAGTAATTCATTTAATTCTCATTATAACCCTGTTTTACAGATGAGGAAACTGAGGTTAAATGACTTCCTCCAAAGTGCACAGCATGTAAGTGATGGAGCCAAGTTTTGATCCCAGACAGTTTGGTGCCAAAGCCCACATCTGAACCAGGAGGCCGCTTTCCTTCTGAGTGCAGTCCAGCTTTTGTCTTAATAATGGTGCTTAAGTGCATCTTCATTTCCTAATTCCAAATAAAACCTTTTTCTTTTGTTGTACATGTATTTCCTGATGAGGAAATTTATTTTTAATTTCAAAATTTCCTTCTAAATGAAATCATCCCCTAATTTTCTAAATATGTTTTCCAGAAAATATATGGCTACATCTTTTTAAATTCCTAATTTTCATAATCCATCACACTTTTCAGCATGGATGTCTCAGTAACAGGAGCCAAGGTTGTAGGTTGTAAATCATCCTTGTTCTGGGCTCCCTCTCTATGGACTGTTACAGGTGATGAGTAGGTCTGAGCAAGGTGGCAGTGGCTAAGTGAGTTGACTCACTTCACATGAGGTGGGTGAGAAAAATGGGAATTTTGCTTATTCTGCACCTCCCCATCCTACCCTGGTTTCTGGGGCACAGGTGCTTTTGGTAAAGAAACAGACCATTGAACAACAAAACGGCTATTATTTTACGTTCTATGTTCTTGCTGCTCAAAGGGTGGATCACAAACCAGCGCATTGGCATCATCTGGGAGCTTGTTAGAAATGTAGATTCTCAGGTCCCCCAGACTTTGCTGAATAGATTCTGCTCTTGAAAAAGAGCCTTGGGGAATTGATTTGCACATTAAAATTTAAAAAGTAATACTTTATGCTTGTGTGTGCATGTGTGTATGTGTATTTCCAAATTTTGTTTATTTAATACTTGTTTGGACAAAGAACATCCTTTGTCACTTATGTTAAATATTGTGCCTCAGACTTGTGTGGCCTTGTGTAGTGTGTGGTAACAATGAGCATGAACCAAGTCCCCAAAATGTGGAGATTGATCTGATCCCCACATTCCCACTTCTCCATCCTCATTGTGAGCCACCTCCATGATACTCTTTCTGTCAACTTAGGCATCTGGAGCTAGGTCAGAACTCACAGGTTAAAATACCACCATCTTTCAGCCTACCAAGTAGGCAGATGCCAACTGCAAGTTTAGGGTATCCACACAACACCCCACCTTTGCAACCTTCTGGCCACCAGTTTAGCTCTGTTTTTCCACTACCTCTTCAAGATACCAGCTGCAAGCTCAAGAGTACACATGGCACTCTTTCTGACCTGCTGGCTCCCATTGCCCCTTTGGGTTTAATAATTCAGTGGAATGACTCATGGAACTCACAGAATATACTGTGCTTACAACTGCAGATTTAGAAGAACAAAAGGACTTACATGAAGAGATGCTTAGAGTGAGGTCTAGGATGGTTCCCAACATGGAGCTTCCATTTACCAAGGGACGTGTTATCCTCTTGAGAGTCAGATGTTCTTGTCAACCAGGAGGTTTTCCAAGCCTCTGTGTTCAGGGCTTTTTATTGGTCAGTCCTGCGTGATAGGCTAAATCCTCCCTGGTTAATATTGGCCTCCTAGGTGGGTCTTTTTAGCTCTAGCCAGCCCCTACTCATCAGCATAGATCCTCAGTTGTAGCCTGGAAGTCCCAAACCAAGGCACCCCAGTTGTTCCAAGGGTTGTTCCTCCAGAGCTAAGGCTACCTTACAAAGAGTAAAACTAGGTTCTTTATTCCCCAGGTAGGTAGATAAACCCCTCTTGGCCTCATTTTTTCTTCTGTCAGATGAAGAAGTTAGACCAGATAATCTTTGAGGTCTATGCCAGTTCTCTGGTTTTAATAAAAATCCCTAAACAAAGCTTTATAATAGTTTATTTCTTCCATTTAAAGCCATTTTTGGGTTTTTTTCACATTTTTAGCCCTTTCTGCTTTATCCTATACCGAATGCTAAAATCCATTATTTCCCAGGATATTATTTATGCCTGTTTGCATCAGAATCACTTGAGGCATTGTTAAAATGCAGATTCCTGGGCCACAGCCCAGAATTCCTGAATAGAAGTCTTTGGGGATGAGTCCTAGAAATCTACATCTTTAACCTCTGTGTTAACACTTTCTTGCTACTTTCCAAATGCAAAAATCTCTCAACTGCTTCTCTTTTCTAATTTTCTCTTGTTTTTTTAATGCCATGCTTTTCCTTAGTGCTTGGATAAATGGAGATATGTAGAAGAAAGGGGCACATTGGGAAAGAGAGCTAATTTGGAAAGGGTAGACATTGAGTTTATAGTGACAACAGGTGATTCAAATGCAATATTCTGGGAGACATTTGGGACTGTAAGACTGAGGTCTACAATGGAGCTATGGATTTTGGGGTACCTAATGTAGGATTAGGAGTCACTCACCTCAGAGCATTGAGGAATATAAAGGAAAAAGAATGAGGTACATTTTTAAGTGTAAGAAGATTTTTCTGAAATGGGCAGCCGAATTGTTCCAGGAAGTGGATGAGCTCTCTGAGGAGTGCCTGAGGAGTGTGTGGAGAGAGCTGCATGGAGGACTTACGAGTTTGGCTTTGAGGACTACTCAGAGTTAGGGAGTGGGAGTGAATGAAACATCCAAGGAGAGCTTGAACAGTCAGGAGGAGAGCCAGGACAGGTTGGGGTGAGAAGACTAGGAGACAAGATAGTGGAAGTGGTTTCTCGGCCACAGCCAGCTACCCAGAGGGAGTGAGTAGTTGGGACCTGTGAGCTCATGACCATAGTCACAGGGGACATCAAGCTCAATTGGCATAGCATACTACACAAAACATTGGTCCACATCCTGCTTTGGTGAGTAGCGACTGGGATCTTAAAAGCTTGCAAGTGGCCATCTAGATGCAACAATGGGTCTCTGCTCATCCAGAGCAAAGAAGAATGAAGAAAAGCAAAGGTTCATGGAAACAATTAGTCCAAGCAACTGGTACACTATGAGATCCTCAGCCTGTGCGATTAGGAGACCAGAACTAGATGGTGCCTGGCTACCACTGTCAACCACTCAGAGGGGGATCTATGTAGAAGGAGATCCTGGTAGAGTGGGAGAACAATGTGGAACAAAACTCAAAACCATTAAAAGAAACAAACAAAGAAGGACCAGGTTTGCTGGTCTGATAGAGCCTGATGGAACCACTGAGACTATACTATGGTCCCTAGCTGCCTTTCAGGTCTGGAATTGAACCCACTCCCATGGCTTCCAGCTAAGCAAAGGACAGACATATGAGTTGAATATTTACATTAGGTAGATACACTCCTTGGAGAGATCAATCATGGGAGAATAGAAGGGCATGAATAGAATGCCCTTAGAATAGAAAGACAGCTTGGGGGGCAGGAGTGCATGGAGGGATGGGCACAGGGAAGAGGTAACTATGGGGAGAAAGTGGGAAGGGGGTTGTTGCATTGTGGTAAATTGTAGTCAAAGTCATGAGACAAAGTGTATGTGAGCTGCTGTATGGAAAGTGAATTTGCTCTGTAAACTTTCACCCAAATCACAATTAAAAAAAAAAAAAAAAAGATAGTGCAAGTGGTTAACAGAACCAAACCACTGGAGGCTGAGGGGATGAGGAAGACCAAAGAAAGGCCAATAAGAGTCTCCAGAAGACTCATGGGCTTGGAATGGGGTTTCAGTGTCTTTCATGGTGTCATGGCAGCCAGATTATATTTGATTTAAGAGGGCAATGGAAAGAGAGGGGGGGGGGGGTGACAATGAGGCCTGTGACTGGAATAACAGTACTGTTGGCACTTTTGCTGGGTTGAGAAACCACTGGATCACTTTGATGGTGAGCTTGTCTGAGGCACAGGTGTGGTGGGGCCTGGTCTCCTGTGCATGGGAGAAGGTATTTGCCCTTGGGCATTGCCTAGCACTTGCATGGTAGTGCCTGTGAAGTTGTCAGCTTGGGAAGGAAGTAATGTGGGTGCAATGGGGGAAGATGGTTGGTAAAGACACAAACATTCTAGACCAGTTGGCAAACATTGGGAGCAGCAAGCTGGAGGCAAACAGATGCCAGTATTTTGAACAAGATGTTTGGACATTTTGGGCAAGAATGTCCTTCTCTCAGCACACTTCCTGGAGGGATTGGTATTATGGGTTGAATTGTGTCCCCCACATTATATATTGTAAATCCTAACCTCTATGTCTGTGGTTTTAATATCATTTGGGAATGGGTTATCTTGTTATGTTAATAAGATAGGATTAGTATAGGAGGTGTCTTGAGTCAATTTCTTTTGAGAAATTGAAATATAAAAGATATTAAACAAGCAAGGGAGAAACAGGGATGATAAAAGAGAGATGCCAAGCAACATGAAGATTACCCAGAAGCAGAAGCTCAAAGAGACAAGGACTTTCCTCCAGAGCCTTCTAGAGCCAGCACCTTGAATTCAGACTTCTAGCCACCTAATCTGTGAGAAAATAAATTTCTGTTTGTCAAAACCACACATTTATGGTATTTCTGTTTTAGCAGCACTGGATAACTAAGATAATTGGTAATTTTCTTCCTCACTTGAACTTTGTCAGCTATTTAACATAATTCAAATACATTGTAGCTACATTTGGCAGATGGTCAGCTTCTCTGGGGAGCCTGGATCATGGACACCATCAGGTCAATTCAACAAGCACTTTTGGAGGATGGGTTGTATGTAAAGCATAGGCTTTGGTATTGTGAGAATTGAAAAAGACTGGAACAATCCTTTAGGAGTCATGGCATAAAGGATCAACATACAACTCTAATAAGAGACAGATATATTTTCTGTAACAGTCACAGTTCTCTGGATGTGTGACGTTTTCCAATTACTTTGGTAATCAAGTGAATTTCTGTCTTGGTTCTCTAGTGCTACTGTAACAGAAAAACCATAATTGGATGGCTTTAACATACAGGAATTTATTCTCTTACAGTTTAGGAGGCTAGAAGTCCCAAATTCAGAGTGCCGGCTCTAGGGGCTATGTGAAGGCCTGTCAACCTTGGGCTTCAGCTCTGCCTCCTATTCCAGGCCCACTGGTGCTGGAGGCTTCTTGTAACTCATGCAGCTTCTGACTGCTGAGGCTGATGAACCCAAGGTTGGCAAGTAGAATGGCATAATCCCAAGATCATCAGACAACACAGCAGGCCACTGACTTGGCCAAGTGCAGGATCCAGATGTGACAAAAAGCTACAGACCTCTTTCAAAGCATCTCCATCAGACCACACCCCAAAGGCAACTAGCAGATTTCACCATGGACATGATCATAATCTTACTATGGGGAATAACTACATCCAGCTGCCCAGACCCTCAAAAATCACAGCCCAGCTGTGACACACAACCTTACCTACCACATTTCCACCCCTTGTCAGCTTGGCATGTGTACAGATCTCCTTCATTGGGTGGCCTGAGTCTCCTAGTCCATCTGAGTGGCATCCTCACCCCCTAGGCCTGCCAGGCCTTGTTCTTCTGCCCTTTGGGCATAGCAGTCCTGCCCCCTCATTTTTGGGCAGCAGATATGGCCCTGTCTCATTGGCACTCATGCAAGGCAGTACCACACTCCAGAACCAAGTTGGTAACCATCTAACTCTTTGAAACCTAGGAGGCTGTGGTGGTTCCACTCCCAGAGGCCATGGTCCTACCCTTTGAGGCAGAGGCAGAGGCAGAGGCAGCTCTATTCCCATTGTTTTGGTTTCTCAGCTTCTTTAAATTAGTGCCCAAAGGCAAACCATTGTGCCAGGAAGCTTCCTGTCCAAATGCGCTCAGCTTTCTTGCTTTGTGGGCCATTGCCTGTAGTCACACATCATTCTGGTCTCTACCAATTAGTGCCTGAAGCAACCCACTCTTCCAGGAAGACTCCTGCTCAACAGCCTTTAGTTTTCTTGCTCTGTGTGCTGGCAAGCCTGTTGCTCTGTTTTGTGCCAGTCTCTTGGCTGTGCTGCTGTCCTCTCTGTTGTGGTCTCAGAGCAAGGATCTTGGGCCCAAGAACGTGCTCCACTCCTACTTCCATGTTTTGGTGTCTGTTAGAGCAGCACTTCACACTCTTGGTACCAAATTCTGTCTTGGTTCTCTAGTGATGCTGTAACACAAAATATGACAAGTGTATGGCTTAAACAAACAGGATTTTGCAATTTAGGAGGTTAGAAGTCTGAATTCAGAGTGCCAGCTCTAGGGGCTCGGTAAAGGCCCCTCAACCTTGGGCTACAGCTCTGCCTCTTGTTCCAAACCCATTGGAGCTGGAGGCCTCTTATAACTCACTCAGCTGGTGGCTGCTGAGACTGATGAATCCAAGGTTGGCAAGTAGAATGGCACAATCCCAAGCTCAACAGGCAACATGGCTGGCCACTGTTCATGTCCAGGAACTGGAGAAGAAGACTTAGCCAAATGCAGGATCCAAAATTTGCCAAAGAGCTAGAGACCTTTCTCAAAGCGTCTCCTTATACATTGAAAGCAGGCCACACCTTGAAGATAACTACTTAGCTGCTCACAGCAGAGTCTACCATGGACATGATTATAATTTCATCTAATCTCATCATGCAGAATAACTACTCCAGCTGTCCAGCCACTCAAAACCATGGCCCAGCCAAGTTGACACACAACCTTAGCTCCCATAGCTTCTGAGAAGCAATTGAAGGTTTTTAAAAAGGTAAAGAAAAATACACACTATAATGTTTTTAGCAAGACACTGAAGATGGTTTTGGAAGAAGTGCTAGAATACAGTTCATTTTGACCATCACTGTTAAATGACTGAAGTATGACAAGCTGTGTGTTAAGGATTGATAGTCCAGAGGTAAATAAGATGTGATTTTGGCCTCAAAGAGCTGAGTCTAGCAGGGGAGACAACTAAGGAAACATAATTATAGCTCACCCTGCTTTGGGTCATCATTGGAAACTAAAGCAGCACAGGTGAAGGGGGAAAAACTCAGGAGATAATTTTGATTAAGCCTTAAAGAACAAGTAGACGTTTAAACTGTTGAGAGATGGTGAGAGGTTGCTGCTACTTCTTTTTTTTAATAAGTGAATGAAATGATGTGTTTTTTCTCTGGCAGCCCTTCAGAGGCAGGACATGTGCTTTTGGTATTGAGAGGTATGTTGTTGTTGTTGTTGTTATGTGCCGTGGTGTCGGACCCGACTCACAGTGACCCCTCCTTGGGTTTCCAAGGCAATATCACTACAGAAGTAGATTGCCCCATCTTCCTTCCAAGGAGTAGCTGGTGGGTTTGAACTGCCAGCCTTCTGGTTAGCAGTCAAGTGCCTTAGGCACTATGCTACCAGAGCTCTCATTGAGAGGTATATTAGAGACTTTTGGTTCCTGAGTTGTAGGCATGGAAGACTTAGGTGAAGCTTCCTCTCTACTCTTCTTCCCCTGCTTCTCCATCTTCTTTCTCCTTCATCAAAGAGGTCAGAAACAGGAAGAAAAGCAATAGTCCTGATGACCCTCATTCGCCTTATCCATCTCCTGTCTCACAAACTGCCTGCTGGGGGTGGGGTGGGGCGTATCTAATAGTTTTTGAGAGAGACATCTAATTGGTGCATGCACTGATTAGCTGAACACTGAGGAAGAGGTTGTGGTGTGTATTTTATTAGAACTGTCTTTTGGTTTGAGGTCTAGAAACTCAAAGGTGGCTCTCTGTATCTGTGAATGACCCAATCTTGCTGTATTATAGATGGTGGGGAGACAGACACATAAAATGTTCTGTGATATGTTCCTTATCTCTTCCTTTCTATCTGACACCACTTGAGTTACAAACACAATGTTTCCAGAACAAGAGTGCTGAAGGCAAAAATGTATAACAAATTTTGACAATATCTTCCCTTTTTGCAATGCTACTCACCCTAGGAAGATCTCCATCCCACTTTTCAGGATGTTCCTATTTTAAGTCCTTCCTCAACATTTCCCTCTTCCTTGAGTTGCTTGCCATGGACATAAACAGCAGTGTCACATGTGTGTCTTTCCATGGTCATGGCTGCAGTGGGAGTGGGGCAGTAGTTAAATTGTCGAGGTGAGTCTTTCCATCAGGAAAGGCTGGTTTACACTAGATTTACATGAGAACTGAGTGAAAGGAGAACTGTGTAAGAGAAAGTTTTTCATTTCTAAAGACTATTTAAGAGAGAAGCAGGAAGTCTATAGCATAGTGGTGTTGGGGGTGATGCTGGTATGGCTTCAGCAGCATTATAAACTAAAACTGGAATAACTCAGGGAATAGCAATCTGTAAAAGGAAGACATCCGAATTCATTAAGATATTTTGAATATAGATAGTTATTAGATGATATTAAGCAGTTGTTAATTGTATAAGATGTAATGGTTTGATGGATAAGAAAATGCATATTGTTGTGTTTATGTGTAAAATGTCATGATGTCTCTATCATTTTAAAATAATTCAGCAAAAACTGTTAAATCTAGATTATGGGCATTATGGTAGTTCAGTTTGTATGTCAACTTGGGTGGGCCTGGTTCAGTGGCTGGGCAGCTGATGGTAGTTATTCCCCATGATGAGACTGGCAATCAGCTCCATGGTGGGGTCTACCACAAGCAGCTGAGTAGCTGCCTTTGAGATGTGGTCTGCTTCCTGTGTATAACGAGAAACCTTGGGGATCGTCTCTAGCTTATGGCACCTTGAACCCTTTGTTCAGCAGCCTGCCATGCTCTGCCGACCTTGGAAGTTACAATGGACTTGAATTAATGAACTGCCGTGTGATTTGGTAATATCAGGACTGTGCCTTTTTACTTGTCAACCTTGGACGTGGTAGCCTCAGCAGCCAGCAGCTGTCTGAGAGAAGAAGAGCCTCTAGCTCCAGTGGGCCGGGAGCTGGAGGCAGAGCTGAAGCCCAAGGCTGAGGGACTTTCACCCAGCCCCTAGAGCCTGGCACTTTGAACTTGGACTTAAAGCCTCCAAATTGTTAGAGAATAAACTCCTGTTTGTTAAGGCCATTCCATTTGTGGTAGATTCCTGTCAGAGCGGCACTACATAACCAGAACAGGCATATGAAGACTAATTATACTATTTATTCTACTTTGTGTATGATTAAAACATTTCATAATATAACATTTAAAAAAAAACTTTAAAAAGTGCAGGCTCTGGAGCCAAAATGCCTGGGCCTGAATCCTCGCATGTGTGCATGTGTTTTTATCCTCTTTGTGCCATTTTTTCTTCTTTTAAATGAGGGTAGTGAAGGTACTATCATGTAGAATTGTGTGCAGATTGAATTGTTTAACATAAAATGCTTAGTTTGGTGCGTAAATAATTAAATAGCTGTTTTATTTTTACTACTATTATTATTTAAAAGAAGCCCTAGTAGGGTAATGGTTAAGCATTGAAGTGCTAACTGAAAGGCCAGCTGTTTGAACCCACCAGCTATCTAGTGGGAGAAAGCTGGAAATCTGCTCCCATAAAGATTATAGCCTGGGAAACCCTATGGGGCAGTTCTACTCTGACACATGGGGTCGCTATGGGTTGGAATCGACTCACCAATAAACATAATTATTACAACATTATTATTAAAAGGAAGCATCTCAAGAAATTGAGATGATACACTTAGACTGGGACTGAGAGAGAAGACAATTTCTTCAGAAGCCAGATAAGGCATCCAAGTTGGACTACCTTCCAGTTTGTGCTGGAAGCATGGTTGGAGTTGGCCTTGCTGGGGATCCTGGATCCCTGATGACACCATATTCTCTGGGATGGTGGCTTGAGTGTTATCAGGGAGATTAGGAAGCTATCGCTGTGAGGGGGAAGGAAGGTCATCGCCCAGAAGAAAGTGTTGAGTCACCAGGTTGGGTGGTAAAGCACATTAAGCCAATGACACGAATACTGTGTTGCTCATTCACAGCTGAGGTTTTTAGTTATTTTGATGCCTTTTCCCCCCATGTGGAATAGACAAGTTTGTAGGTTGGTATGAAGAGGGTTATAAGAAAACAAACAGCTTTGCTTCTGTCTGGGAATGCAGCTGCCCTCAGGAGAAAGTCCTGAATGTATTAAGTTGCACATGTGCAGAGACTTTCCAGGTTCAGAGATGTGACTAAGGGGATGGTGGTTTGTTAGGGAGACCAGTCAGGGTACCAGCGAGACAGAGATGGCACAGCCATGGGGAGTAATCTGAGGCAAGTTTAGTAAAGGGAGTCTTTACAAAGGTATAGGTTCTTGGTTTGAACCCACCCAGGTGGCACTACAGAAGAAAGGCCTGGCAATCTGTTTCTGAAAAGATCACAGCCAAGAAAACCCTAAGGAGCAGTTTTACTCTATAACACTTTGTTGTTATGTGCCGTCGAGGTGGACCTGACTCATAGCGACCCCTCCTTGGGTTTCCAAGGCAGTATCACCATGGAAGTAGATTGCCCAACCTTTCTTCTGAGAAGTGGCTGGTGGGTTTGAACCATCAGCCTTCTGGTTAGCAGTTAAGTGTCTTAGGCACTATGCTACCAGCGCTCCTCTGTAACACATAGGGTCGCCATAAGTTGTCAGTATTACTCAACAGTAATCGAATTTGGTTTTGGTTTTTGGTTTACAAAGATGTGGGCAGGGGCTAGTAATGGAGAGACTAATTTCCCTGTACCAAAAAGGAGTGGTTACCAGAACTTGGAGGCAGAGAGTCTATGTGGACAAGGCTACCTTAAAAGGAGCTGTGACCTTAGGTCAAGGAACACAATTAGCCCATCGTGATCCCACAGGGTGGGAATGGGTAGGGGGTATCCTTTCCCATTTCTCCTTGTAGCTTCTGATCTCCTGCTAAGGCTCTCCACTGGCTGACCTCAGAAGGGTTTTGTAGGGCAAGGGAACCTTGATGCAGTCTATACAGGGCAGCCTCCTGGGGCATAGAGCAGGCTGGAGAAAGGTGGACAGTATATTTAGAACGGTGGAGAATGATAGAGGGTGCCTCTGCAGGGGCAATTGAAGACATCTAGTCCACTGGAAAAATGTAAGCCTTTTAGGAATAAAATGTTTTTTTCTAACTCACTCTATTACTTTATCATTGCTAGTATAGGAGCTGATGATCTGTATATAAGCTTTACACAAGCACCAGTACAGTTTCTGAGGATCCAGTGTGCAATTGGAAGCAGATTTTAAACCCCAAAATGGGAGATCTGGTCTAATTGCCTTATTTCTTTAAAAAAACAAAAAACAAACAAAAACAAACAAACAAAAACAACCCAGTAGCTCTTGGACTGATTCTGACTCATGATGACCCCATGTGTGTGTTTCAGTAGATCTGCCATTTTTTAATGTAGTAGATCCATAGAGTTTTTCAATGGTTGTTACCTTTCAGAAGTAGATTGCCAGGCCTTTCTTCTGAGGTACCTCTGGGTGGACATGAACCTCTAGCCTTTCAGTTGGCAACTAAGTGTTTTAACCATTTGGACCACTCAGGGACTCCACTTTTATAGATGGGAAAACAGTTCCAGAAAGGCAACATGATTAGTCCACAGCTTTTTAGTGACACAGGAAGACTCATGTCCTCGCCCTCAGTTAAATGATCTTGCCTTGAGGCGCTAATCCTACCCTTACCTTGGACTTGAAATTGGTACTTTTCCTCTCTTTCTCCAGTCCCTGACTTTGACTCTTCCCCCACAACTTCATCCTGCCTTACCCTTGTTGTGATGGGAAATTAACCTTGATGTGATGGTGCCCTTTAAGTATGATTTATACATGTTTGACACTCTAACCACAGGTCATGGAACAGAGAGCTCAGAGCCAAATTAGGATGCTCAGAACACATGGCTTATTGATTCAATGCAAAACATACAGAGAAAAAACAAAGAAAGCAATGGGATAGGTTTATACACTTAGGATAAGGTACAAGCGGGTAGAAGGACCACATATTTGATGTCTGTGTTACACAAGAGTCATTATACTATGTTGTCTGTCTCTCTGCTATGTCAGCCTTCCCTGCTGCTGATGTGGTTATGAGAGCCAGAATTGAGACTGAGCGAGAAGGTACAGCAGGCAGAAGGTGCCTGTGGCCAACACACATTCAATTTTGAGAGATGCTGGGGCAGGTAAGCCTAGACAACTGCAGTAGCTCCCAGCTAGCCTGACGAATAGCTGTGGATTTTTGTGCATGGTTTAGGCAGAGGACTTGTGGGGCCTGAATGGGTGTTGCCAATGAGTGGTTGATACATGACATGAATATTAGGTGTCTCCTTGGTCCTTTTTCCCCTTCCTAGTTTCTCTTGAGCACATGCGTGCTCTGCTTATTTTGACTGTGTCTAGCATGTCTCATGAGCTACTTGCTTACTTACTGCCTGTACTTAGTGCCACCCATCTCCCTCATTTTGTTTGTTTCTCTTGTTTTCTATATAGCAGACTTTAATATAACAGACTTTAAATTTTAGTAACAGTGCAAATACACATTATATCCCTTGTGTATTAAGGCTGAGTTTATGTTTTGTATTTATGTACCTCAGTTTCTAGGCTTTAGAGATAAAAAGCAACTGAGGTGACTTCCTTCCACAAGAAAAGGGAGCAAGAGAGCCCTCAAGGGCCTTTTTTTTTTTTTTTTAGTTTTGATTTGGGTGAAAGTTTACAGAGCAAATTCACTTTCCATACAGCAGTTCACATATACTTTGTCTCATGACATTGACTACAATTTACCCCAATGCAACAGCTCCCCTCCCACTTCCTCCCGATAGCTACCTCTTCCCTGTGTCTATCCCTCCATGCATTCCTGCCCCCTGAGCTGCCTCCCTGTGCATACATAGCCCTTCAATTCTCCCATGATTGATCTTTCCAAGGAGTGTATCTACCTAATGGAAATATTCAGCTCATATGCTTGTCTTTCATTTGGCTAGAAGCCATAGGAGTAGGTTCAATTCCAGACCTGAAGGGCAGCTAGGGGCCATAGTCTCAGTGGTTCCAGCAGGCTCTATTGGGTCCCCATGCCCTCTTTTTTTTTTTTTTTTTTTAAATGATTTCCTCAAGAGACTTTTTGTCCTACTGGAAGCACCTTCATATGCCTATCTTCATGAACCTCAATCATTGAATCATTGCATTATCTCCATTTGACTATGAAATGTGAAGACACAACTTTAGAGGCTTCTAACATAGTATCCTACCTACCTACCTGCCTTCTGATATACTCCATGTTCCTTTTCAGGGTCAGCGCTATTAGCTCACATGGTTAGCAAGCAGCCTTAAGAAGGCCAAACCATGAGTCTGATCCCTATAGGACCCAGCAGTTGAAGTTCAGTGGGGAGTTTATCTGGGAGGGGGGGAGCAGAGTTAGGGAATGGTTTAAAGGAAAGGTGATATTTGGCCTAGTCCTGGAAAGATGAATTTGGGGTTTTGTTGAGTCATTGATGAGTGGCCAAGGTATTCCTGGAGGAGAAACAGGAGAGGCTGTCTTGTGCTGCTGTGAAAATGGGCCAGGCTAGCAGGCATTTATTTAGATACCACCTTGCTTCAAAAGGGAGCTCTGGTGGCCTAGTGCCTAAGGCTTTTGACTACTAACCAGAAGGCTGGCGGTTCAAACCCACGAGCCACTCCTCAGAAGGAAGATTGGGCAATCTACTTCCATAGAGATACTGCCTTAGAAACCCAAGGAGGGGTCGCTCTGGGTTGGGACTGACTCAATGGCAGTGAGTTTGTTCTTTTATTTTTTTTCTTTTGCTTCAAAAAGTCATTTATAGAAAACATGCACAACAAGATAAAATGGAATTTAAAATAAATAGATGATGAAATAGAGACAAAGAAGAATTAGGAAAAATGAGATGAAGGTGGGATTGGGGTTAGTACAGTTAGATGGATTTGATCCCTGGTTTCTGGGAGGTTGCTCTCCAATGTTTATATACAAAACCAACCAAACAAACAAAAAACCCAAACTCACCGCTGTTGAGTCGATTCGACTCACAGCCACCCCTCCTTGGGTTTCTGAGGCAGTATTTCAGTGGAAGTAGATTGCCCAATTTTCCTTCCAAGGAGTGGCTGGTAGGTTTGAACCACCAGCCTTCTGGTTAGCAGTCACATGCCTTAGGCACTATGCCACCAGAGCTCCCTTATGTACAAAGACCATCATAAAAGATAGAGTGAGTAGAGTGAAGGCAGAGACTATGAGGACACTGTGGGAATGTATATTCCAGCTCTTTGAATAGCACCAAGAGTAGCTGGACCAGCCTTTCTAGAGAAGAGAGATGAAGGCTGCTGGAATGTTGGAGTGACTGGAACCTAGTAGAGTCCAGATGAAAATTCCTCAGGGACACAGAGCATGAGGGAAGAGAAAAATCTGAGCAGCTGACTCTTGCCATACCTGTATATGTGGGGGTGGCAGGGATGTCTTGATACCATGGCAATTACTCTGAACACCAAGCTCCATCATCTGTGGTAGTATGTCCAGGAAGTAGCCAAGGGCACAGTTGCCAGGTCATTGGAGAACCTGCTGGAGCTCTTTCTTTACTGGCATGAGGACACACTATGCTCAGTCTAGACTCGAAGACTTTGCTTCTGCTGGAGCCTTTGCTTAAATGTCTTTTCTGTCCTAGCCATGGTCTATTCATAGTCTATCCATTTTGTGATAGGCTCCAGTATTGTTCCAGTCCATATGGGGAAGAGGGTCTTCTGTGACATCACTGTTTCCCTCTGATCTCTCTGAACATTTGATCACTTGTCATCACAAACCTACTTAAATTATTTGCTGTTTCATGTGCTAGGTCTTTTTTTTTTTTTTCCCCAGCTAGACAAATCTTGACCTCCTAGGGGACAGTTGGGAAATTTTTTTGTAAGTCTTAGTGACTATCCCACTGGTTTTTATATGGTAGATGCTAAACAAATATAACCTTGACACTTATTCCTCTGTCATCTTGTTTTTGTGTATCAGTTTCAGTGAGAGAGGAAAGGGGGGGGATTATTGCTTATGGAGTACCGACTTTCAATTTACAGTGGTAGGAAAATCTCATTGATTAAGGGTAGGTTTGCACAGATGATTAATGTAATTGCTGTCAATAAGTTGTACACCTGTACAAAGTTTAATTGGCAAGAGTCATGTGGTAGATATCTATATATTTACAACAATGACAAAAAAAAAAAAAAAAGAAAAAAGCAGCTTCTGGGACTGTTTATGTACTACCAAAAACCTCATAGAATTTGATTCTTGATTTGGAGGCTTAGCGTTGTGGTTTCATGGGACATGTTAACTGGGTCAATAACATGTTTAGTGCTTATGTTCCACCTTCTAGTTCACTGAGTAGTGTCTGGGGTCTTAGAAGCTTGCAAGCAGCATCTAAGGCACAATGATTGGTCTCTTTGCCTGGAGCAACAGAGGAAGGAGAGTCAGGAATAGGGGAGGCTATGCAATGTGTGGTTGGTGTCTTCCAGGAAAAACTACCTTTTTTGCCTTGAGACCAGAACTGGAAGGTGTCTGGCTACCATTACTGAACATTTTGATCAAAGATTCTATAGAAGAAGGCTGATCAAAAGAAGGAAAATGCAGAATAAAATTTCAAGTTCTCATGGAGTTCAGACTTTCTATAGCTGTGGAGGGTAGATGAACCCTTGAAACTATTACCTGAGATAATCTTTAAATCTTAAACCAAATATATGCCCTGAAGTATTCTTAAAACCAAACAGTAGTTTAGCTTAACTAGTAAAGAATGTCTGCCTTGAGCATTGTGCTCTTTTTAAGCTCTATGTATACGGGATCAAACTGACAACAACTTGAAAGACTAGGTAGGAAAATTATGGGGCAGTGAGTTTATGGTAGTGGAGGAGGAACAACTTGGAAAGAAGGTGAGAATGGTTGCCTAATTGAAAGAATGCAATCATTGTCACTGAATTACAGGAACCGTTGAGTTGGTTTATGTATGTTTTGCTTTTTGTCTCAACAACAACAACAAAAATAAAATAAATTGTATATAAAAAAAGCTCAATCTAGCCCCCAAACAATAAGAGAAAACAAACTTTCTTGATTCAGAAAGACAGCATTTCCATTTGAAGGATGCCAGGAATGGGAGGGATCCAGCCTTGTTCCTTGTGGGATGGTGTGGGGCCATGGTATTAATAATATCCACTTAGGTATGCTGGCATGCCCAATCAGGTGTTACCTGGTGGATGTTGTCCCTTGTTAAGTGCCAAGTTAGCCGGAAAGTCCTCCATAATAAAAACAACTATTAATTAAGCACCTTTCAAATATTATCCCTACTCCTCTCAACAACTCTGAAAGGTAGTTGTTGTTGTTATGTGCCCTTGAGTAGGACCCATAGTGACCCCTCCTTGGGTTTCCGAGGCAGTATCACTACAGAAGTAGATTGCCCACCTTTCCTTCCGAGGAGTGGCTGGTGGGTTTGAACCGCCAGCCTTCTGGTTAGCAGTCAAGTGCCTTATGCACTATGCTACCAGAGCTCCCCTGAAAGGTAGTAGTTACTCCCATTTATAGGTGAGAAAACAGGCTCACCAGAGGTTAAGTGTTTTGCCAGAAACTGACAAAACCAAGATCTCACTTAACACTCTCTGGCTCATCAACATTGTCTTGCAACTCAATTAAACCCAGAGGAAGAGAGAAGACATCCATGCTACAACCATAAAGGAAGGCAAGAATCTCCAAAATGGCAAGGTGTGTCCTCTGTTAGAACTTTCCTCAGGTGGATCAGATCTTGAGCCAGAGGGATTCCTTCAAAACCTCCTAGAGATCTCTTTCAGCCTACAGATTCTAAAACTTGAGAAATAAGACATATTTCTATGCCATACTCCAAGTTACTTTCTTCTGGGAACTAAAGCTGAATGTTCTTCCAGGAGCTGTTAAGACACCAGGGAAAGAGAAGTGGATATTGGCTGAGATCAATTTAGTGGGAAAGAACTATTCCTTTTTAAGTAATGGATGTCAATTTTCCAAATACAACCCAGAAAACATGTTACACTTCCTTCTGCAAGTCCTTGTAGAAAAGGCAGCTTGGTGAACTCTTCTTTCTGGACATGTTCTGTTTGGATCTGCTCCCTCAATCTAGCTTCTCTCTCTCTTATCCTCCGTCTCTCTCTCTCTCTCTCTCTCTCTCTCCCTCTCTCTCTCCAATCAATACTTAAAAAGTGGTCTCTTCCTTTTAAGGAGAGATTGGGTACTGCAAATGGTTAACATGCTTGACTGCTGACTGGATGGTTGGAAGTTTGAATCTACCCAGAGGCATCTCAGAAGGCCTGGTGATCTATATTTGAAAAATCAGCCATTGAAAACCTTAGAGTGCAGATCTACTTGAATACACAGGAGGTCACCATAAGTCAGAATCAACTCGATGGCAACTGATTTCTTATTAATGAAAGCATATGTCTGCAGCTTCACTTACCAAGTCAGTCACCACTGCTGATGAGATGCCTTCTTCTTGTGAATTCCTTTTCTACTGTTAAAAAAAACCTTGACAGTAAATAGAAGGGGTTCGTGGTTTAGGGACATTTTCCCATGGGAGTACATGGAGATAACAGTGAAAGTTCCCCAAGAACCTGGAAATAACAGATGAGGCTCTGCCTCTGAGGGATAAACTAAGTCCACCCATATATCCCACATGGGTTTGAGCTGCAGATGTGGACCAGGATATGTTCTACAAGTGTGTGAGAGAAAACACTCATAATCTAGTAATCATAATATAGTAATTACTATAATCTAGTAATCTGAAACCCATTAATTGCACTGAGTGGAGCCTGGGGAAAGACTGTTGTTGTTGTTGTTGTTGTTGTTATGTGCCGTCGAGTCGGCCCCGACTCATAGTGACCCCTCCTTGGGTTTCCGAGGCAGTATCACTACAGAAGTAGGATTGCCCAACCCTCCTTCCGAGGAGTGGTTGGTGGGTTTGAACCGCCAGCCGTCTGGTTAGCAGGCAAGTGTCTTATCCACTATGCTACCAGAGCTGACTAGGTATAGAAAACAGGACTTCAAACTGGTTCATTCTGGTTCCACCCCTGCTGAGAATTTGCTTTTCCACCCCAGATATACTAAATCAGAATCAGTGTAACAAGATCTCTGGGTGATTCTTACAGATCCCCGGGTTATTCTTAATCATCTAGGGATCTTTTTACACTGTAGATTCTGATTCAGTATATCTGGGGTGGAAAAGCAAATTCTTAGCAGGAAGTCAGACTGGAATGAAGCAGTTCAAAGCCCTGGTAGGCCTGGGCACTTTTGAACAAAACCCATTGCCGTTGAGTCAATTCCAACTCATAATGACCCTATAGGGCAGAGAAGAACTGCCCCAGGGGATTTCCAAGGCTATACGTCTATGGAAATAGACTGCCTCTTTCTCCCATGGAGCAGCTGGTGGGTTCAAACTGCCCACCTTTGGTTAGTAGCCCAATGCTTTAACCATAGCACCACCAGAGCTCCTAGCACTTTTGAAAGGTAAGTTAAAGAAGCAAAAGCTGGTAGTGCCTATTTAGGCCCTGACCACAGACCAGGGCTCTTTGGTTCCCTGTCGAGTCTATTCTAATCTTAGGGTAGGTACATCAACCCATCATGACCTGCTGCCGATGAGCCATGAATTGTTCTGCAGATTCCCTGGGTTTCAATTACTATATACTCACTAAGCAACTTTCTGATGATGTAACCAAGAAACTTGGCTTCTTCGGTACATCTATCTATCCTGATCAGGGTATTGAGCATTCTAGGTCCTGTGACAGTTGTACATTGCTGTTGTTTTGGTGAATTAATGAAGCTTCTGGCTTATACATCAGTTTGTAAGCTTGGTTAATAAGTCTTCATCCAGTAATTGATCTACTTACTGTCAAACTATCAAAGTCTAGTTTCAGAGTGTACAAATCCTTTATGTTGGCAAATTCATCAAGAACAATGCCATCTTGTACAGTCTCTTGCAGCAGCTAATGGACCACTTCTGGTAAAACTCCAGGCATGCTGTCTATCCCCATATAAACTTTACCAGAGGATAGGCAGCAACAACATTGGCATGGACAGGACCTCACAATTTATAAAATAATATACAAGTGGGTCTAAGTAAATACTGCACAAGAATATAATATAGGAAGTAGCTTCTTAGGATGCTTATGTACAACCAAAAACCACCTGTTTTGGAGGCTTAGGGTCATGGTTTTATGGGACATCCCAGTTAATTGGGCCAATAACATGTTTAGTGCTTCTGTTTTACCTTCTAGTTAGTTCATTTAGTAGTGTCTGGGATCTTAAAACTTGTAAGTGGCCATCCAAGGGACAATTGGTCTCTATTTGCCTGGAACAAAGAGGAAGAAGGAGAGTCAGTTATTAGGAGGAGGATATGGAATGTGTATTTAATTGCCTCCAAGAACAACTGCCTCCTTTGCCATGAGAGCAGAAGAACTGGACGGTGACTTGCTACCATTACTGAACATTTTGATCAAAGATTCTATAGAAGAATCCTGATCAAAAGAAGGAAAATGTACAACAGAATTTCAAATTCTCATGGACTGCAGACTTCTCAGAGCCATGAATGTTGGATGAAGTCCTGAAACTATTGACCTGAGATAATCTTTAAACCTTAAACCAAGAATGTCCCCTAAAGTCCTCCTAAAACCAAACAATTGTTGTTGTTGCTATGTGCCGTCGAGTCGGCCCCGACTCATAGCGACCCCTCCTTGGGTTTCCGAGGCAGTATCACTATGGAAGTAGGATTGCCCAACCTTCCTTCCGAGGAGTGGCTGGTGGGTTTGAACCGCCAGCCATCTGGTTAGCAGGCAAGTGCCTTAGCCACTATGCTACCAGAGCTCCCTAAAAAACCAAACAATAGTTGAGCTTAACTAGTAATGAATGTCTGTCTTGAGCACTGTGTTCTTCTAAGATCTATCTTTATGGGATCAAATTCACAATAACAACTTGAAAGATTAGATAGAAATCTTATGGGGCACCGAGTTTATGTTAACTTAGAAAAGGAGGATGAGAATGTTTGCACAACTCAAAGAATATAATCAATATGAATTGTACATGTAGAAATGGTTGAACTGGTGTGTGTTTTGCTGTGTATATTCTCCACAGCAACAACAAAATAGATAAGATAGGTACAGCTGAGAACTGAGGGGCTGTAGAACAGAGGGAGCTAGCAGTAGTCATTAAAAGGCCTTTTAAAAGCTGTGTTTAGATTGAGGAGAAAAGCAAAGAAGGAATGGATCTACTATTTAGGAAGATATTGTTATACATTTATTGAGTATCAGTGTGCCATCTACTAAACTAAATTCGTTATAAACGTTACCTTAGTTCATCCTCACAACTACCCTTTGATGTAGGGGCAATCATTATCGTACTCATCTTACAAATGGGCAAATTTGTGAAATCTGAGTTCACGTGACTAACAATTCATAGAGCTAGGATTTCCACCTATATGCACAGCCATTATATTAGAACAAGCTATAGCAGGTGACAAAACAGAACTCTTGTTTCTGTCTTCTCCAGGGGTACGGGAAGTTATGGGAAGAACAGTGAGGTCAAGTAGGGGATGCTGAGCTTGCTCAGATTTGCATTTCTGCAGTCAGCTCTCTACTACCTGCCCAAGCTAGAGATGCAATAGCAAAAATTAATTCAAAGGGATAGATATAAATCTAATCATACTGTCTAGTTTGTTTTAGAATTCTTGGTCTATAAGGAGCTCTGGTGGCATAGTGAGTAAGGCATTTGGTGGCTAACCAGACAGTTAGCAGTTCAAACCCCACAGCTACTCTGTGGGAGGAAGATGAGGCAATCTACTTCATAAAGGTTTACATTCTTGGAAACCCCATGGGAGTCATGAAGAGTCAGAATTTACTTGATGGCAGTGGATTTGGATGTTTGGTTTTTAGCATTAGACAGACTTTTCTATTAGACTTTTTCTGCCCTGGGTTTATAAGCCTGAAGTCCATTTATTGAATGGGCACTGAAGGTACGATGTTTTGGTTACCTAGTGCCACTCTGAAGAGGATATACTCCAAATGGGATGGCTTTAACAAACAGGAGTTTCTCTTACAGTTTGGAGGCTTTAAATACAACTTCAGGCTCTAGAGACTCCAGGCTCTAGGGGCTGGGTGAAAGCAACCTTGGGTTTCAGTTCTACTTCCTGCTCCTGGCCCACTGGAGCTAGAGGCTTTTCTTCACTCAGACAGCTGCTGGTTGCTGAGACTGACAAGCCCAAGTGTGACAAGTAAAAAGGCACAGTCCCGATGTTACAAAACCACATGGCAGGCCATTGATTCAAGTCCATTGAAAGTCCCAAAGTTGGCAGAACATGGCAGGTTGCTGAACAAACGACTTGGCTACATGCAGGGTTCAAGTGTGCCATAAGCTAGAGACCATTCCCAAAGCTGTTTCTCATATATGGCAAGCAGACCACATACCCAAAGCAGCTACTCAGCTGCTCCAATAGATTCCGCCATGGAGTTAATTACCAGTCTCACCACGGGGAATAACTACATTCAGCTGCCCATCCACTCAACCAGGCCTAGCCAAGTTGACACACAAACTTCACCACCACATATGAGCAGAAGGACTGACCTATGGTCAACCCAACTACTCAGAATTTAACCAAAGGTGGTGGGCAGTCTCCCTGATAGTTAGGCAGAAGTGTTTTATGTGAGTTAAATCTGAATTTCTTCCTATTTTCATGTGTATGTAGGTTCTGGAGCCCACAATCAAGGCCCAGGGAACAGAGCCCACAATTCATCTGGAGGGAGGAGACTAAGACACTGTCGTAGGGCTAGTAGATCCATCACACTGAAACATCATCACTTCTTTCACATCAGCTCTTAGGACCTCAAAACACCTTCCTATCATTTTTCTGCATTAGTACTTCTTTTTCTTGCCTGGAAGAGTGTAGACCTATAGAATAACTCACTGTTAACTCGCTCCTACAGATGATTTCTAAGAATGTATTGATCCTTAGGAACTCTACTTTTTAAGTTTCTTAATTTGGAGAAGTGTCAGTTTATTCTTTCATTTTGTTTTTGGACTCCAAGTACATTCTGTAGTCATGAAAAAGTGTTTTCTTCATCTTATTCAATTCAAAAAAGCTTTTACTATAGAAACTTGCAAATAGTTTCTTGGAAATTTATGTATTTATACCCACAAGTTCTCTTTAGTTCACATTCATATTTACTCTTTGAAAATCTCTAATATACATTTTTTGCTCTGAACCATCCTCTCTTTCCTCTGTGGGTCATGCTTGCTTACACACTTAGTAGTCTTGTTCTTAATATATATTCTGCCTGTTTTCCTGGTATGAGAATGACAATTCTCCCTGGACATTTTTTTATGAATGGAGGCTAAGTGGGCACTCTGCCAGTTCTTGGGCACGCGTACCTTTATAATAAGAGGTTACACATTTTGGCTAGCAGCTTCATAATTTCACCCTCGAATTCCTTTAAGACTCCCAGGTGGATGCCATATGGTCCTGGTGATTTATTTACACCTCATCTGTCAGCCAGGTTCCTGTGCACGCACTTACTGCAGTTTCAACCCTGGCCTTTCTCCTGCTGACTGAGGAGGGCAAATTTGGAAGGACATCTCCCCAATATCTTCTTTTGTAAAAACTGAGATGCCTTCCCCCTTTTTTTTTTCTTTTTTCAAACAGGTAAAAAATTTCTTCTGAATCCCTGCCATGCTCTTTAATTCCTCAGGACACCTCTTATACCAGGAGCATCACCAACTGGTCCCACTGATTCTCCATCTCTTTGTCTTCCTTTGGTGGATCAAAATAACCTCTGTGGTTGACCTTGGCAATGGCACCCCTCAGTTTTATTTTTGACCTGATAAATGTCCAGAGTTATTGTTCCATTTTTGTTTTTTACATGCCATTTCTTCCTCCATGCCTCTTTGATTGTACCCAGTCATGCAGGGATGCTTTCCTTTTTGAGGGTCTGCTATTTTGGGCCCTGGCTTCACCCCATCTATCCTGGAATTCAAATACTGTATTTTAAAATAGACTTCAGGTTTCTGTGGATTTGTGACTTTATAACTTTTTTCTTTCAGTCTCCTCTCAAGATGTCTCTCTCTGAAATTTGGCACTTGGGGTTTAGGGTACAGCTTGAGATAGGATTTGGAGGCAGGAGCAGGACAGCTGGGTGAGGAAATATTGTGTGTTCTTATGGAGAGGACCTTTGGCAATGCAGATGAGAAACTGAGCATGCTGTTGAGGGGTTCAGGGCAAGTCCAGTTCTGGAGACTTGTGCTCCAAGAGGGGTCTGCCCCTAGGAGGTCCTAAGGCTGTTAATCTTGTGAGTGTACCCCTCTCCCAGCAGTGTGGCCTTGTGTTTGGTCTTCCCTTACACCTCCAACTCCCATGTACAAGCAAAGTGTTTGACTAGAGCACACTGGCTTGGAATGCTTTCCATGATGAGGCCAGAATCTCTGAAGGGCAAACAGAGCATGGTGAGGTGACAGCAGGGGAAATGGGTTTTGAATCCAGAAGACAACATCCAAGTAGTCCAATTGGGATGTTCAAGGAGAAGGCAGCAACTCTTTGAGACATTTCATAATATTTATCTGCGTGAGTGGGAAATGCAGAGCCAGTTGAGGCAAGGACAGTGGGAGAGAGAACTTAACTGAATTCCTGACTTCTAGGCAAAGCTGCCACTGATCAGGATCACTTCTCTGCTTCAGCAGCAAGTGACTGACCAGGGTTGTTAAGCTAATTGTTAAATTAGAGTGGCTGGCGAAGCAAATTGCTTCATGATGGGGTTTCTCTGGCTCTGTCCAAGGCTGATGTCATCGGCTGTGCTCCTCCTTGGTGGGGGTAGGGAGGAAGGTGGGCAAGCCTGATCCATGTGCTAATGAACTTTCATCAGCTGCAGCCAGTAAGTCCCTGCTCACTGAGAAGCCCACATCTTCTGTTCCCTGTTAGCTTCTAGCTTTTTGGCATTCCTGTTTACTGTCCCCAACTCCTGAGTCTTATTATAATGATTATATTTTAGATCATCTTCTCTAGGGGCTGTGCACTCAGATGCTTACAGGGTCCAGACCATTAATATAAAGAATTGAAATTGATCAGGAACAGATGATGAGTGGTGACTGTCAGGGAGAAATAGAAGGTGGTGGGGACAATGGCAATCTGGAGGGTGTGTGTTCCATTTAAGGGGGGCAGCAGATAGTCAACTCCAGCTGATTGATGCCATGTGAGAATGTGGACCTCTTGTTGCCACATCTTCCAGTGTTTCCAGAGAGGCTGCAAATATGACTTTGTGTGTGCGTGTGTGTGCGAAATAGCCTGATTTTCAAATGTTGACAACCAATTTAAATTAAAATTCATTGTCTTGGTCAAACAAAATGCACCTACAGGATGATTTTGGCCTATGATCCTCTGGTTTGCAACTTCTGGTTCTAGTCCAAATTCCTTGTTTTATAGATGAGGACACTGAGATCTGGGCCAAGTTACAGAGTCAGTGATGGAGTCAGAATCACCACCTGGGGCCTCTAACTCTTGTTTGGTGCTTGGCAACATCTTGGTGCTGGTTTGGGACCAGGCATTCTCTGTGCTGGGCTAGGTCACGCAGAGAGAGTAGAGCTGGGGTGGACATGATTGTGTGATGTTCATGCCACATTATTGCACCTCTGCTTTTGTGAGTCACTGGGGCTCAGGTGTCCTGAGTGGATGCAAAAGCAAGGGAAATCCAAGAGGCTTTTATTGGTAGGGCCAATGCTTATGGAAGGGTGGAGGGTGGAAAGGGGTATGACTTAAGCTGCTCCTATATTGAAGCTGTTCCTATATTGAAGCTCCTGAAGATTAAAGCTACCATAGTCTCATCCAAACCTGTACTCATTCCTGCTCTTTCCCATAAGAACTGATAGCACTTGCTCATGGATACTACTTCTGTAAGTGCACGCATGCAGAGGCATAGTTGAAGTGCCCGTGCACAATTCCCAAATATCTGTCCTTTTAGTCATTCATGTACACCTTTCAGATTGTCCTTGACTGTCTCCCTCTTCCTTTGGAATTTCTCAACTCTGACCCCCGCTTTCCAATCTTGCTGCCACTCTCCCAGCTCAAGGGTTTCACTGTGTACCACACTGGTACTATTGCAGTAGCCTTCAAGCCTGTCTGCTTGCAATCCATTCTCCCCACTACTGTCTGCTAAATCTTCCCAAGCATAAGCTTTGACCTTGGCGCACCCCTTTTCAAAGTGGCTCCCCTCTGCCGGCTGGATAAAGTAACAGCTCCTTAATGCGGCGTTTTAGGTTCCAAAGTGCCACAGTGTTGCTGCCATATCTTCAGGCGGCTTGGGTGTGGATCCCAGCTCTGCCACTTACCAGCTGTGATACCTTGGGCAATTTCCTGGGCCTTTTCCTCTGTATCAGGAGAACTTTACATAGAATAGTTGCAAGGAATAAATGAGATCAGCACTTAGTCTGATACTTAGTGACTTTCTGATTACTTTGTAACTAATCTGATATTTAGTAACTCTTCAATTAAAGATATTATTAAATTAATTCAATTAAAGGTATTATTATTCAAGGACCTCTAGGCTCTAACCACAGTATTACCTGTTACACAGCCTTGGCTCCAGTTACTTTGAACTATTTGGTGATCCCTATGCCTTTTCCCCTGTATTTTCCATTTCCTACTATCTATTGTGTATGTGTCTCTCTCTCTGTGTGTGTGTGTGTGTGTGTGTGTGTTTGTGTTTTGCTGTGTCTGCTTTGTATCCTGTGTCTACTTTGTATTTGGACACTTACTTTGGCTCCTTTTCTTGACAGCCAGCTCCTTGAGTGCAGGACCCAGGCTTGTCTTATCCTATACCATACCTGGCACAAGAGACACTAAGTGTTTGTGGAAAGGATGAATGTTAACCTCAGTGGAACAGCTCCCTGGGTTCCACATTACTTAGTTAATTAGCAATATGTATATTACATTCCAAAAAACAAAAACAAAAACAAACCCAAACTCACTGCCCTGGAGTTGGATTTGACTCATAGCGACTCCTCCTTGGGTTTCTGAGGTGGCTGTCTACGGAAGTAGATTGCCCAGTCTTCCTTTTGGGGAGTGCCTGGTGGGTTTGAACTGCCAGCCTTCTGGCTAGCAGTCAAATGTGTTAGGCAGTATGCCACATTAGTCCCATGAATATTTAGTGGCTCTTATTCTGTTCTGAGGAGTTCAAGGGAAGTGCAACAGATAATGTGCTAGTCTGCTAACCAAAAAGTTGGAGGTTGGAGTCTACCCAGAGCCACCTTGGAAGAAAGGCCTGGCAATTTATTTCTGAAACGTTAGTTATTGAAAACCTATAGAGCACAATTCTGTTGTGACACACATGGAGTTGCCATGAGTTGGAGTCGACTTGCCAGCAACTGGTTATTTGTTTACTGTGTTCAATGGATTCAGTGGTGAAAGCAACAGACATAGTCTTGCTCATTGTGGAGCCAACAGTGTAGCAGGGAGACAGACTAGTAAAGAGGCCATTGAAAGATATGTGGTAAGGACATGATCGGGCAGGTGCAGGGTTGTGATAGGGGAAATGTAGGAGGTTAGTGGGCACATAACAGGAACAACCAACATAGTCTGTGCATCCAGAGGGCTTCTAGAAAAAGATGTCGCATCTGAGATTAGAAAGATGAGTAGGACCTTGACTCAAGTGTATGGTTTATTGTGATGAAACTGCCTTCAATCTTTTGAAAAACTTCATTTGCATTCTGTCACAAGCTCTTACAGAATCACTTTCTGAAGTGATCTGTAACCAAGGCAGTTGTTAACAGTTGTAGGTTGCTAGGAACTGGGACAAGGGTTGTTGATTGTATTCAAATTTTAAGCAACACCCAAGTCAGCAGCTGTGGCTGGAGAAGAGAAAGGAAAGTTTTCTCTTTTCTTTAAGTAGGAGATTATTCTCTTCCAATTGGACAAAGATAATCATACACTTCCATGCTGTGAGGGTGGAGATTCAGCTACTCGGCCTCTTCTGTTTTTGTTTGTTGCTTGCTCGTTTTGTGGCTTCAGCTGTGTTAGGGTACAAGGACAGGAAAGCTAGAAGCAGGAAATGGCTAGGGTGTTTCTCTGACCCTCCTGATGGTTTTCTCCTTGGGTTAGGGAGAATATAATAGCAGACTGGCCTATAGCTGTGGAGGAAGCAAAGAGGGTTTTTGTATCAAGAAAGAGGAGCTTCCGGGATCAGAAACTATGTATGTGTCAGGGGACTTGACACCAGAGAGAGAAGTCCACAGAGCAGATAAGGAGTTCATAGATCCCCTGCAGGAGAAAGGGCAAATACATGAAAAATCATTATTGTGATGGAATAATGAGAAAGGTTATGAATTATATCTTGAAGTTTCTTCGAAAGGGTCTACTTTTAGGCATAATGCTTATATTCTGCTTTTATTATTATTTTTTATTTTAAAAAAGTGTTGGAAAACTGCTAATTTCTTTTTGACCACACCTAATGTTTAGGACCCAGAGTCCAAGGCATCTACTGCCACCTGGTGGCAGAGTTCACCACCTTTGGGATTTAGAGTCGACAGGGCATACATTGATTGAAAATTGGTTCTATAGCCTAAACATGGAATCATAGAATATTAGACTTGTTAGGGAGCTTAGAGGTTATATAATTTTGCTGCTGATAAAATCTAGCACCTTTTGTTCTGTATTTCTTTTTTTTTTACTTGAAAACCCTCTGTGACATGGAGCTAATCTCTTTTGATAGACTATTGGGTTATCATTCATTTTTTTAGGATGTTTTTTAATAACAAAAATCACTTGTAATTAGTTGTCCAAGAATTTACCTCTGAAATTACCCAAAATTAATTTGTTCCTTCATTGATATAATAACCCTTCAAATATTTGAAGGAAACTGTTTCCCCATGATCTTCTGTTTTGAGGTTAAATGTCTCAGTTCCTTTAATCATTATCCCTATGTCATGATTTTTAGAATCTCCATAGCCATATTTTCCCTCTAGTTACATTCTACTTTGCTAACTTCCGTCCTAATTGCACTACCAGAATTGAACACAATGCCCCAGACGTGGTTAGTTTAGTTACCCCTGATACTTGCAGGATACCACACTTCTAATGTACTTTGAGCAGTATGAGGTAGCTTTTTGCTTGCTGTCTTTTCATAATATAGATTTCCCTCAGGTTTATGGTAATTAAAAGCCCACATTCCGGTAGTGCAGATGGTTTTTACTAGGCTGCTAACTGAAAGACTGGTGGTTTGAATCCACTCAGCAGTGCTGTGGAGGAAAGGCCTGGTAATCTACTTTTGTAAGATTACAGCCATTGGAAAACTGATGGGTCACCTTATGGGTCATCATCAGTCAGAATTCACTCAAAGGCAACAAGTTTTAATTTTGTTTGTTTCATTTTCAAACTTTTTTTTTTTTAAAGCTAAAAGCAAGGAAGTTTGGAGCTCTGGTAGCATAGTGCCTAAGGCATTGGACTCCTAACCAGAAGGCTGGCAGTTCAAACCCACCAGCCACTCCTCGGAAGGAAGATGGGGCAATCCACTTCTGTAAACATACTGCCTTGGAAACTTAAGGAGGGATTGCTATGAGTCAGATCCAACTCGATGGCAAGGAGTTTGGTTTGGTTTAAGAAAGTTTAATTTTACAAGTGTAATACAAATAATATTGTAAATCTCAGACGTTATAGGTAAGACCAAAGCCTACTTTGATTTTTTTTTTGAATTTTTAAAAAAAGTTTTAAAGTGTTTCCTCCCCTCCCTGCCCACCCCTGGGAACCAACAAAGAAAGTTTCCTTCCATATATAAACCTTTCCTTGACTTTTTACAATAATGAACTACTACAGTCTTTGTCCTTCTGTGATTGACTTACTTCACTCAGCACAATGTCCTCCAAGTTCATCCACGTTATGTGGTGTTCTGCAGTTTCTGCATGATTCTTTAGTGTTGCATAATGCCTACTTGGATTTTTTCTCGACTGGTCACTCTCTGGAGGTAAATCCTGCTATTAGTTATATATTGATATAGTTTCCTTAGTAATTCCTCTATTTTTTTTTAACTATTACAAACAATGCTGCAGTGAACATTGGTGCACACATCACATACACCTTCTTGTGCGTATGTACAAGTGTTTTTCTAGGGTAGACGCCAAGGAGTGCTAGATAAATGATAAGTACATTTTTATTTTAATATGAATGTTATGGGTTGAATTGTGTCCCCTCAAATATGTGTTGCAATTCCTTACCCATCAGCTGCTCTGTGGGAGAAAGATGAGGCAGTCTGCTTCCATAAAGATTTCCAGCCTTGGAAATCCCATGGGGTTGCTATGAGTCATAATCAACTGGATGGCAGTGGGTTGGTTTGTTTGTGTTTTTTTTTTTTTTTTTTGTATACTTGTGGATTAATCCCATTTGGGAGTAGGGTTTTCTTAAGTACATTAATGTGGCTGTATCAGTGTAGGGTGTGTCTTAAGCCATTACCTTTGAGATACATACCTAGGTGATTAGGCAGAGAGGAGCAAGCAGAGAGAAGGGAATGGAGATGCCTCAACAAATGCTGATTGCCCAGAAGCAGAAACTCCGGAGAGACCAAGACTTTCCTCCAGAGCTAACAGAGAGAGCTAGCATTCCTCTAGAGCAGGCACCCTGAATTCAGACTTCTAGCCTCCTGAACTGTGAGAAAAGAAATTTTTGTTTGTGGTATTTCTGTTATAGCAGCACTAGATGACTAAGATACATGTAAATCTTAGATATACAATTTACTCTTATTAATTTTGGCCTTGAGTTCATATCTGCTGAGATAATTTTGCATATGAATCAGAATCCACTCCATGGCAGTGGGATAATACTATAAAGCCTATGGTAACCTGCCATATTATAAGCATACATATATATATATTTTATCTCTTCATCTAAGGAAATGATTTTATTTATTTATTTTTTAAGTCAGACATGATAGTCAAGGGAAGAGCTCTATGGTTATCATCAGTGACCTGTATCCTATCTCAAGCTCACAGTGTTCTCCAAAAAAACACTCTTCAGGCCCTGCAGTTCATCTGCAGTAAGTCTACCCAATTATATTCTTGTCATGTTCACTTTTCATTATCTCATCTACAGAATATCACGGAGGATATTTGTCAAGGCATAGCAGAAACCCAGACACACACTATTTGACATTCTCCTGACCACCCACTCAGTTCTGGACCACTAAGTTTCCACTAGACTCTCTGGGGAAGATGGCACGCACATATCACCTCAGGACAAATGTCATTTAACATAGATCCTAGTAACACTTTAATGAGCGGTATTTTCATGTACTTACATGAAGAATGCATTTGGTCCCACAGATATCAGGAAAAAATAAGCCATCACTTCCCAAATTGCCCTCCTTACCTTTATTTCCCTAGTCCACTTAGTCTACTAGGGAGACTGTCTGATAGCTGAGACATGGTGGTTTTAGCTACAAACTCAGTGCTTAGAATTATATCTTCCAGTGTTATTCAGGCTAATGTACTTCCCTGAACCCCTGTATATTCACATTGATACACCCAGGCCTACATGCATGTGTGTGTGTGTGGAGGGGGGAGAGTGTGTTGCCACATCACCATCCACATATGTTTTCTCTGTCTAGTCCGTCTTTACTGACTCTGAGTCATAGGCCTTACTGGCTTATTCTTCCTTAACTGTAAGAAGGATGGAAATGATGGGGCAGATAATCTCTAATTCATTTTGATGTGACTTTGAAATTCATTACATGACATGCCACACATGACCTTCCAACATATTAATAATGGAGGACTCCAGTGCCTAAGGCATTTGACTACTAACCAGAAGGCTGGCGGTTCAAACTCACCAGCCACTCCTCGGAAGGAAGATTGGGCAGTCTATTTCTGTAGTGATACCACCTTGGAAACCCAAGGAGGGGTCGCTATGAGTCAGATCCAACTTGACAGCAGTAAATTTGGTCCCCCCCACCTCCGCATGGTGGTAATGAAGTCCTTCAATTACTGGGGTGGGTGGTGGAGGCAGCGTGTCTCTCTCTAAATCCTCCTCCAGGACAGGTATCCAGTTGCACTGCTGTGGCTGCATGGGATGCCAGTTCCCTGGAGTCCCTCACATCCAGGCTGCATTTTGGGAACACATCACCCTTCTGGAGGTGGCCAGGCTTGTACTTTTCATTGAGGAAGAAATGCTGTGTTCTCTCATTTTTAGAGCAACCAGAATGGAAAACATAACCTCAAATATATATGATGTAATCTCCAAGGGAAAAGTTACTTCAGCTTTTTCTTACTATAAGTAGAAATTCTGTTTCCTTTTTTTCCTTCAGTGAGCCTGAGCTATCAAAGGCTTCTGGCAAAGTTACAGCCAAATAGATCTCCAAAATCACGCAGCTGGCTTTATTTGGGGGTGGGTGGTGATGGTGCTGGCTTTGCTTCAGAAGAGAAAAAAAGAAGAAACAACAAATATTCCTTTAACTCCTGGTGTTTCTTTTTTCTTAAGCTAATAAACAAGATAAACCTAAAATACATAGTGAGAAATGTGGAAGGGAAGAAGTGATCCAAATGAGTGTATTCCCTGTTTCATTTTGCAGTGCCCCTTTATGCTGGACAAGGCACATGTTAGGCACTTGATCCCAGTAGCTAGCAAGAGCATACTCACTGCCTTCGAGTTGATTGCGACTCATAGCAACCCCTCCTTGGGTTTCCGAAGCAGTATCTCTATGGAATTGGATTGCTCAGTCTTTCTTCAGGGGAGTGGCTGGTGGGTTTGAACCGCTAGCCTTCTGGTTAGCAGTCAAATGCCTCAGGCACTACGCCACCAAAGCAAGAGCATGGTGGTATATAAATGGCTGGCAGGAGAAGAGTAAGATAGAAAGACAAGCAAACTGTGATCTCTGGCCATAGAAAGTTATAGTCTGGTGAGGATAGTCTGTAGACAGACAGGTTGGATGCAGTGAACTGAATAAGTGTTTCTCTTGAAAAAGTTGGACTGATACTTGGGTAAATAAAGCACCTTTGTAGAGTCTACTTTTTATTTTTCATAGGTCATGCAAAGCTGCATTTATTCTTTACACTCAGGGGTGATACACAGAATCTTAGGTTGAAGGGCTCTGTCTGTTGTTTGGTTCAAGTTAAACATCCACCCTAGGCAACTTTCACTCTCCTCTGAGAGACACCCCTTCCTTTTGGTGCTTGGCCATGCTCACAGCTTCCAGCATCCCCCTGCTTCTTTACTGCTAAAAGGCAGAAATTCTGTTGATCAGACTGAGCTCTTGGAGAGCAGCATGTGTGTTCTTTCCTGTGTTTTCAGGCATAGTACAGGGTCTATCACAGAGTAAACCAAAACCAAACTCACTGCCATCGAGTCAACTCTGACTCATAGTGACTCCCATTGGGTTTCTGAGGCGGGAAATCTTTACAGGAGTAGATTGCCTCATCTTCCTTCCATGGAATGGCTGGTAGGTTTGAACCACTAACCTTCTGATTAGTAGTCAAATGCTTTAGGTACTGCACCACCAGAGTTCCTTATCACAGAGTAAGCATCTAGTAAATGCTTGTTGAATGAATGGAAATAACCCTTCATCTATTCCTCATTCATTTATTCAACACATTTTTATAGAATGCCTTCTCTGAGTCACAGTCCCTGGGTAGTGCAAAGGTTAATATCCTCAGCGGCTAACTGAAAGGTTGGAGGTTAGAGTCCATCCAGAAGTGCTTTGGAAGAAAGGTCTGGAGATCACTTCCAGAAAACCAACGATTGAAAACCCTGTGGAGTACGGTTCTGGTTAGACATACATGAGTTCCCCTTGAGATGGAATGGACATAATGGCAACAGTTTTTGTGTGTGTGGTGCGTGTGGGGGCAGTTTCTCTGTGTCATGTACTGAGGGTATAGCAATGAACAGAACCTGGTGGAGGAGACAGACATATAGAAAATTGGAATATAGTATGGTACTGAGGAAGTAAATAGTGTGATGGGTTAGCATGTAGGGACTCCCAGTTCAACCAGGGTGGTGGTGGTCAGGGGGGCTTCCTAGAGGAAGCAACTATTTACACCAAGACTTGGAATTAACACAGATAGCTAGATAAAAGCAGGTTGAGAAACAATGTTCCAAAGCATGGAAAGAGTATATGTAATGCTTCAGAGGGAAGAGATAGCTTAGTATGGAGAGTAAGGCTGAACACTTGAGAAAAGTTGTAATGATAATTATAAATGCATATACAGTGCTTAGTGTGTGCCAGTTACTATTTCAAGCTCTTTATACTTGTTAATTTATTTAATTACTATTTGTTGTTGTTGTTATGTGCTGTCGAGTTGGACCCGACTCATAGTGACCCCTCCTTGGGTTTCCGAGGCACTAGGGAAGTAGGTTGCCCCATCTTCCTTCTGGGGAGTGTCTGGTGAGTTTGAACTGCCAGCCTTCTGGTTAGCAGTCAAGTGCCTTAGGCACTACGCTACCATTTTACAGATAAGAAAACTGAGGCACAAAGAGATTATTTGTTTAATCTCACCCAATTGGTTAAGTGGTAGAATTGAGATATGAAGGCACTTGGCTCCTGAGTCTTGGTGGTGATTAAACATTTAAGCCTAAGGTGTGTGTGAGTGTGTGTGGGGGGCACTGACTCCCAGTGGGAACCCTGGCAAACTGTTGGATGTTAGTGGACCCTGGTGGTAGCTTCAAGAATGTCTGGTTAAGACTAGCAGAGCTGCTAGTCTATCCTAATTGTTGAGTCTGCCTTAGTCAAGCAGATGATGAGACCTTTCCTTGCCTCAATGGGTGACTTTGTTGTTTCTTGTTCTCTGAAGAGGCAGTATGACAGGGTGTCCCCAAGCCCCCACTGAGAATGGACTTGAAGCAACAAAGAGCGATTTAACTGTGGATGACCAAATTATATTTTCCACTGTAGATTCCTATCCCTTACTGGGGATGAGAAGAAGGAGAAGTGGTTTAAAGACCCCTGTCCAGACTCTCTCTTGGCCTCTTGTGGTGCTAGACCACATTGTGTGGTTGTTGGGGCTATAGGTTGTAAGGGATAGGTGAGGAAGTTTTGGTTTATTGCCAATTTGGCTCCTAGAGAATGGGCCTGGAAAGGGAGTGGAGATATTAGTTCTGCTTTCTGTTATCCCACTTTGGAAATGAAGACCCCAAGTCCTCAGTACACACAGGTGTGTAGCCCCTACATGTGGCAGGTCATGGTGTCTATGCCTTGGCCTCTGCCCTCTGAATTCTTATCTTGACCCTCAAAGCTTCACCATGACTACTTCCTAAGAGCCCCTGTGGCTGCTACAGGCAGGCATGGCATGGAGGGTGTCCTTGGCAGTCTCCTCACTGCTGCTTGCTCAGGAAAAGCATACAAGCTGCACATCGGTGTTTGGAAAAATTAATGCTTTCAAGATGAGCTCTACACAGTGTTAGCACGTCTGTCTCTCTCACCAGCTGAAAGAAAAGAAGTATTCTTAGACAATTACTCCCCAAGGGAACCCAAAGACTGGCTTTGTTTATTGAGTGTTTTTAGTAACAGCACGTGAAATTCTGGGACTTTTTTGGCTTTGAGCCCCCCCCCCCACTTTCTGTTTTTGGTTGGGGGATAGAGAAGCTGAATGAATTCCCAATTAACAGACCATTTGTATATTTCAAAATTGTGAGAGACATATTCTTACATGGACACAATGCTGACTTCTTGGAATATGGAATGCAGTAAGACGTGACAGACAGGATCCAGGCTCAGGACTTACCTCAGCCCTGCATTGTACCCAGATGTTTAGAGTCTTGCTCTAAACTATTTGAGAACACAACTCCACCTGTTAGTGGTCCCTCCCCCTTTCTCAGACTCTCATGTCTCTACACTCTTATGATAGATAAACCATATAACACAGTCACAACCTCATCCTCTCACCGTCTTCCACTCTCCCAAACCAAAGCAACCATTATAAGTAGAGATGACAGATTTTAAAGTGTAAGTATTAGTGAGTCAGAGCCCATTGTACAAGAGCAGAAATGGCAGACTCAAAAGCATGCATTCTATGGCTCTCCTCCCATCCCTTACCATTGGCAGACATCACTAATTGATTGTGCTACTCTTCCCCCATTGATTCCTCAGAACCTTTAACACAAGCTCTGGATAATCACTAACCCTTGGTTAGAATTGGAACTTGAAATAAAACATAGTTGCTTTTGCTGGCCAAAGTCCCTGTAAGGATTCCAAGTGGCTGATGAATGAATGGTCTAAGAAGAGCTGAGGTTCTTACTGAATGCTCATTAAGTTCATAGAGAGCTCATCCAAACTTTTGTGATAAGTAAGGGATGTGAGCTAAGTGGGAGATGAATAGCATTTGTTTATGATGTAGAGATGGAACTTCATCTCTTGTTAACTTGGGCAACTGGGTAAATCTGAGGAGTTAGTTATTTATGACCTATAGTTTCTCTGCAGACGATCTCACATACCAGATCTGAAGAGTGGGAAAGTGGAGAAGGAAATTGCTGCCTTAACCCTGAGGATCACCCCTTTTCCCATAAAAGATCTGAGCTACTTACTTCAGCCAGACTGAGTAGTTAAATACTTTGAACATTACCAAAGTAACAAATGTTTATGGTTACAAACAAACAAACAAACAAAAAAACAGAAACAAACAAACAAAAAACCATAGCATTGTAAAATTTTATGGAATTCAATTCTGTAATCACTTTCCCCATTGTCCAGGGATAACCACATTAACCGTTGGGTGTGTATCCTACCAGAATGCCTTTTCTATGCACATTCAAATATACACTCATAGTTTGTGTGTGTATGTGTATCTATATATCCATATCTCTTTTCACAAAAAATTAGATCATACACATTATTTCAAGTTATTTTTCAAAATCTGTTTTCCCACCCACCAATGTATCATGTGAATACTTTCAAGTTACTATATATAAAACTGTTTATCCTTTTTAATAGCTTCAAAGTATAATGTAGAGTGTATCATCATTTATCTTAGTAGTCCCTTGGACATTTAGGTTATCTGAAGTTTTTTGCTATACACAATGTGGTGGCTGTGTTTTTATGTCAACTTGGCATGGTGGGATCTACTACAAGCAGCTGAGTAGCTGCCTTTGGGATATGGTCTGCTTCCTGTATATAAGGAGAAGCCTTGGGAATGGTCTCTAGCCTATGGCACACTTGGACCCTGCATGTAGCCATGTCATTGCTCAGCAGCCTGCTATGCTCTGCTGACCTTGGAACTTACAATGGACTTAAGTTAATGACCTGCCATGTGGTTTGGTAACATCGGGACTGTGCCTTTTTACTTGTCAACCTTGGGGCTTCTCAGCCTCAGCAGCAAGCAGCTGTTTGAGTGAAGAAACACCTCTGGTTCCAGTGGGCTGGGAGCAGGAGGCAGAGCTGGACCCCAAGGTTGAGGGGCTTTCACCCAGCCCCTAGAGCCTGGCACTTTGAACTTGGACTTAAGGCCTCCAAATTGTAAGAATAAACTCCTGTTTGTTAAGGCCATCCTATTTGTGGTATATTTCTTGTCAGAGCGGCACTAGGTAACCAGAACACACAATTTTTAGAATACACTGAAATGTGTCTGGAAGTACAGATATTTCAGTAGGTGAGATTTTCAGGAGTGGAATTTCCAGATTGAAGGCTATGTACTTTCAAAATATTAATGTTATTGTTGTTAGGTGCCATCAAGTCTAATATGACTCATAGTGACCCCGTGTACAACAGCACAAAACATGGTCCAGTCCTGTGCCATCCTCACAAACATTGAGGTCATCCTTGTAGCTACTGTGTCAATTCTTCTTATTGAGGGTCTTCTCCTTTTTTTGCTGACCTTCTACTTTACCAAGCAGGATATCCTTATCCAGGGATTGGTCCCTTCTGACAATATGACCAAAGTACAAGAGACAAAGTCTGGGCATTTTCAATTTTAAGGAACATTACAGCTGTACTTCCTGCAAGACAGAGTTGTTCATTCTTCTAGCAGTCTGTGGTACGTTCAATATTCTTTGCCAACATCACAATTCAAATGCATCAGTTCTTCTGTGGTCCTCTTTATTCACTGTCCAGCTCTTCCATGCACATGAGGCTGTTGAAAATGGCTTGGGTCAGGTACACCTTAGTTTTCAAAGTGACATCTTTGTTCTTCAACATTGTAAAGAGGTCGTTTGCAGCATATTTGCCCAATACAATATGTCATCTGATTTCTTGACTGCTGTTTCCATAGGCATTGACTATGGATCCAAGTAAGATGAAATCTTTGACAACTTCAATCTTTTCTCCATTTATCATGATATTCCTTATTGGTCTAATTGTGAGTATATCTTTATGTTGAGGCGTAATCCATACTGAAGGCTGCAATCTTTGATCTTCATCAATAAGTGCTTCAAGTCTTTTTCATTTTCAGCAAGTAAAGTTGTGTCATATGCATATTGCAGGTTGTTAATGAGTCTTCCTCTAGTCCTGATGCCATGTTCTTCTTCATATAGTCCAGCTTCTTGGATTATTTGCTCAGCATACGGATTGAGTAAGTATGGTAAAATGATATAACCCCTCGATCACACCAATCCTGATTTTAAACTGTTAAGTTTCCCTTTGTTCTATTCAAATGACTGCCTCTTGGTCTATGTTCAGGTTCCTCATGAGTACAATGAGTGTTCTGGAATCCCATTCTTTGCAATGTTATCCATAATTTTTTATGATCCACACAGTCTAATGCCTTTACATAGTCAGGAAAACATAGGTAAACATCTTTCTGGTATTCTCTGTTTTCTGGCAAGATCCATCTGATATCAGCAATGTCAGAAATATTAGTTTATATTCCCAAATTGATTTCTGAAAATGTTTTACCATTTTACTGTCCTACCAGGTTATGTTTTCTTGCCAATCTGATTTTAAAAAGTGGCATGCTGTCATTGCTTTAATTTGCATTTCCTTGATCCCTAGTAAAGGTCAGCTTCTTTTTACTTTTATCTGTTATTTGCATTTCTTCTTTTGTGAATTGCTTGTTCATATTCTTTACCCATTTTTAGTGCTTTTGTTTGTTTTGTTTTTAACTTTTTCTTACTGGCTTTTAAGAGTTCCTTGTAAAGTAAGGATATTAATTCTTTGTGTGATGTATTGGAGCAAATGTAGTGATTATTTGTCTCTTAGTTTGTCTTTTAACATTATACATATTTTTGCAGTTTGTTCTTTTATTTATTTACTTACTTTTTCTTTCCTGTGAGGACTTTAAAAAAACACTTTACATGTAATACATTTATTTTGTTCAAAACTAATATAAGAAAAGTCTTTATCTGACTCCTGTATCTATAGATAAGGAATTCTGGTGGCATAGTGGTTAACTCATTCATCTCCTAAACACAAGGTCAGTGGTTTGAATCTACCAGGTGCTCCATTGGAGAAAGATGAGGCAGTCTGCTTCTGTAAAGATTTACAGCCTTGGAAACCCTGTAGGGCAGTTCTGCTCTATCCTCTAGGGTCTCTATGAGTTGGAATTGACTTGATGGTAGTGGGCTATGTCCATAGATAACCATCAATTTTAATTCCTTGTTAATCTTTCCAGTGTTTTCTTTTGCAAATGTGAACCCATACTTATTTTATCCCTTTCATGTCAAAAGCATATTGCATATACTATTCTATGCCTTGCATATTTAACCCAACAATATGTCTCAAAGATCTTCTCATATCAATCACAGAAAGCCTCCTCATTCTTTTTTTTCCTGTGTATGCCCTGAAATAATACTAGAAACCCATATGCCCCCCCCCACACATTTAAGTTGCTGTTTAACATTTTTTACCCTAAGTATAAATAGTTGCAAAGAATGTGTTTTCTAGCATGTTATACCCTGTGTACAGGATTTAAATGTGTTTTCTTCAAAATCTTGGAGCTGCAGATTTATATGAATTGGCAAAGATAGCTTTCATTATCAGAAAGTTTAACTTACTATTTTTAAAATTGATAAAAATGCTGTTAATGTGGCATCCCCGCTGACAACCCTCAGTCTTCAGAACTTTAATTGCAAGATAAGTGGATAAATAGAGACTAGCCATGTTGCTAGATGAAATTAGGCATAATTCGTTTCAGTACATCTTTCGAGATCTCATCCAATCTTGTGGCTTTAACTGCCCTCCATACAATGACTCCCTGTTTATTTATGTATTACTCTGTCACAAACCTCCTCAAATCTTAGTGGCTTTGAACAACAGTGTTTTATCATTTCTCATAACTATGAATGTTGACCACGTGGTTGTTCTGCTTCATGTGGTGCCCGCTGGGATAGCTGGAAGAGCCAGAATGGCCTCACTCACATGACTGGAAGTTGGTGTTGGTTGGGGCTGGTACTAGCAGGCAGTCTTGGCAGGGTCTTTGATTCTCCTCCATGTGGCCTTTCCATGTGGCTTGTTCTTACAGCATGGTAGCTGGATTCCAAGAACAGTTTTATTTATTTTTGATGCCATCATTTAAAAATAATTGTCTGAAAGCTAGGTGATACAATCCAAGGGTCAAAATTCAAAAGGTGTAAAAAGATAAAGAGTGAAAAGAATTCCATTTAGTGTTTTCATCCAGCTACCTACTTTCCTTTGGTGATTTGTCTCTCTTTCTGGAGATTTTTTTTTTTTTTTTTTAAATACATATACAAGTTGATATGCTGAGTTTTGTGTCTTGCTTAGAAACCCATCCTAAGACTATAACATTTTTCTTTTTGAAGCTGTATAATTTACTTATTTTTTAAAACAGAGATCTTTAAATAGACTTTATTGTGTATGTGGTGTGAAGCCAGGATTGATGTCATTTGCTAAACAGAAGCTCCATTAGGAAACTCCAAAGTTCTCCATCTCCTCAGTGCCAAGGGCTGGTCCACGTGGTTCACAGGGATAGGGCCTAAGGATTTTTTACAATCGAATCTCTCTTGAATTTTACAATCTTGTGTGAGGGCAGAGAGAGGAAGTCAGATGAGTTAGAGCAGTTCCCCTACCCTTTGCTGGTGTTGGGGGATGGAGGTAATGTGTGGATCACAGGAATTAGAGGAAAAGAAGATCTAGGATCTGCCCCCTCCTGAAGGACAGGGAGAGAAGGTTGGGGGACTTGGACTAGTAACTTGTCCCTAACTTGAAGCTTTATAATGGCCACCTGCCTTAGAGCAGTCCTCGGTGGCAAAGCTGACACCATTTTTTTTTTTTTTTTTAAAAAAGGTTATATATATCCAGTTGTTGTTGTTATGTGCTGTTGAGTCGGACCCGACTCATAGTGACTCCTCCTTGGGTTTCTAAGGCAGTATCACTATGAAAGTAGATTGCCCCATCATCCATATCCAGTTAGGTTCTATAAATTAAAAATTTCAACCTGACCTGAGCTTGTTTCCTATTGTAGGAAGAGAGTGCACTAAACTTTATTAGCATCTACTATGCAACAGGTATAATACTTGATATTTTACATATGTTATTTCATTTATTCCTCATGAAATTTGTTCAGATTTTATAAGATCAGCCTGATCTTCATCCAAAAGACAAAGAAACTGACATTCAGGGAAGTTAGGTTTTTGGCCAGAGTTACTCAGTTAACTAGAAGAAGATTTAGAATTTGAACTCACTCAGTCTGTGTCCAAAACTCAGGCCTTCTGCAACACCTGGAAGGCTTGCAAATTAACCAGATAAACAAGATTATAAGGAGATCAGGAGCCCAGGTGTTGCAGTGGTTAGGCACTTGGCTGCTAACTGAAAAGTTGGCAGTTTGAACCCACCCAGCAGTTTTACAGGAGAAAGACCTGCTCATCTGATCCCATAAAGATTATAGCCTAGAAAACCCTATGGAGCAGTTCTGTTCTGTCACATGAGGTTGCTATGAGTAGGAATTGACTTGACAACACCTAACAACAACAACATATAAAGAGATTGTTAGTAGAATTTATAGAAATCAACAGTTTTTAAGAACCATAGCAGAATTCATATCCCCAAAAGTCAAATGATCAGTGATTCTTTTCTTTTTGAAAATAAGAGCAAGGGACGAGAGAATTCAAATTGTCTAGTATACAGCAAAGTATAAGTATAGTAGCATACAGTAAAGTAGAGGGGAAGATGCTGAACAAGGTGGATTGACACAGTAGCTGTGATGACAGGCTCACACAGAGCAACGATTATGAGGATGGTACAAGACTGAGCAGCGTTCTGTTCTGTTGTATGTAGGGTTGCTATGACTTGGAACTTAATCAACAGCACCTAACAACAACAGATATAGTTCTTAAAAGAACATAATGCTCAAGGCAGACCTTTTCTTGCTAGTTAAGCTAAACTATCATTCAGTTTTAAGATGACTTCAGGGGCAAGGTAATGATTATGGAAGCAGACTGCCACATCTTTCCCTTAGGGAGCTGCTAGTGGTTTCCAACTGCTAATGTTTTGGTTTGCCACTGAGCATTTAAACTCTCTGCAACCAGGGCTCATTGGAAGATGACCCAAACCCCAAACCCACTGCCATTTAATCGATTCTGACTCATAGTGACCCCCCCATTGGGTTTCTAAGGCGGTCAATCTTTACTGAAGTAGATTGCCTCATCTTCCTTTCATGGAATGGCTGGTAGATTGCTTTAGGCACTGTGCCACCAGAGCTCCTTGGAAGATGACTCAGTCCTGTGAATTGCCTTCAGGCTGGCCTGGCAGGAAAATACCTATCAAGGCTTTGGGAAAAGAGAGTAATGAGTTCTCTTCCTTGCCCATAAATATTCACTCCTTTCACTGCTTACTTAGTCCTGGACTTCTACTAACCTTCCTTTGACCTATGGTGTTATCTTTTACCAAAATGGAAACATTTCTCAAGGGCCTAAATATTAAGCTTATCATGAATAGCTTAGAGGAGATGAAGTTATTGTAATACTTTTCACAGGACATAGTTGAGAGGAAATAGGGCTCACGATGGGTAAACTTTGATAAGGTAGAGAAAGAGGGTCTGGTTTCTTGGGCATAGGGTGGGGGTGGTGGCATGGTGGTCTGTGTTAAGAGATTCAGGACAACATGGAGGTTCTCTTGACTGGTAGGGAATCCTCAGGTGCACAGTAAAGAGATATTAAGTGAAGAACAGACTCGCTTATTTTACAATTTGGTATACAACCCAGTCTAGTTATGTGTAGTCTTGGAGGGTCCCTTGGCTGAGGGGGAGTTTAAGATCTTGGCAGAGGTCAGAGGTAAGCAAGGATGAAAGTGACATGAAAGCCAGGGCAAGACAGACTAATTAGCTTCTGCCTTCCCTCCTACTGTCTGGCCTGATATTTGAGGTGACATTTAAAGTCATTACCGAGACGTGCAGTAAAACTGTGGTGGAATGAATGCTTTCTGGAGCCTGTGGCGAGTTGAGGCTGATTTCTCAGCCTCCTGGCTGGCAGCTTCTCAACCCCTTTGTGCTAGGTTCCTTGCCTGTGGTGGCCTCTACTGGAATTTGAGAGGAGGAGGGATGTCTCCTTACCTCCAGGAGCCCCTGTATAATGAGAGACTCAGGATCTTCCTCCCTGCTGGACTCTTAGGGTGCGTGGGAGATAGGGTACACTCTAGAATTCAATGAAAATAGTTAAATGAAATTGGTGCTGAGTATAAGAGAGGAGAGCAGGGATAGAGGCAGATAGATCACCATTTCAGAGTTATCTGGGAATCTTGTTAAAAATGCAAGCCTCTGGGAGAGAGGCCTAGCTAGCTGCATGGATAACCAACTCTCTAAGGTGATTCTGCTGCCCATTAAAGTTTGAGAAACTCTGAGATAGAGAATGAGTGATATTAACTGGAAAAGATCTCTGGGGAGAGTGGACTTGAATTTCAGTTTCTAGGTGATACTTGTTTTAGTTACTGTCCTCAGGTGTGGACCTAAAGAACCTATTCACCTGGGGACACCCAGCTTTCATAGGAGAGGCTGATGGGTGTCCATCCCACTCTGTGGATGGTGTCACTGAGAATGTATCTGCACAGGCTTGATTTCACCACTTGGGTGTTAACCGCCAAGGGGACAGAAGTGGTGTAGGAGGTGGTTGAGGATGGTGTCTGCTGGAGTGTTTGATTCATGTTGCAAATGAAGCACAGCTTGCAGGGCAAAATGGCAACCCGGTGGAGCCCACTTTCTGGTGTGGGGTGAGGGGATAGCACCCTGTTGGCGGATGTTCTCCGTTTCCGTTTGCAGGCACCAGCAACTGTGCCTCGTCCTATGTGGTCTTCACTTATCAGATAGCTCCATGTGTCTGAGGAGCCAGCCAGTGCAGCTGAGGGAACGGTGGTCATGGTTGTCCTGGGGTGATGAACGGGGAAGATTTAAGACATGATTGGTTCTCTCCTCCCTCAATGCTGCTTGCCTTCTGCTCCATACACTTGTGCTGGCTTTATCTGATCAGGAACACAGTGTTTTCATGTTGGGGTGGGTGGAGAGAGGGAGAAAGAACAGTGCCAAGGAAAGAAGAAGGAATAGCAAAGAGAAAGGAGCACATGTACATTGTGATATCAAGTAACTGGTGATTGTCTAGACAAGCACCAGCCCTCTGGAGTGATGGGCTTTTGCTGGCCTAGAGACACTGCTTATATCTGGAGAACATGTCCTGGAGCCAGCTGCGTGGGCTGGAGGCACAACACCAATAGGAATGGCTGTGCTTGGTTTGACCACGATGAAAGAATGAGCCACTAGGGAAGCATTATTTAAGACAGGAAAAAAACAAAAACAAAAAAACCCAAACCCAGCAACCTATTCATAAGACTATCCTGGCCAAGATCCCCATTCTTTCTAATTGCACAACAGCTAAATGACAACTCTGGTAGTCTCTTGGAACATTTTATTCAACTTCTGGAGGGGTTACATTTAAAGGAAGGCTGTGAGGCTCTGTGGGAGTTGGAGAAATGAGCAGTGGTGGCCTGGGGAACTCTGGGAAACCCAGCTTGATGGGTTTAAGCTGATCTTGAGTAAAATCCAGGCTGATTGGGCTCATTCTGAGCCTGCTACTATGGGTAATGCTTATGTTCTTAGGTTTACTCTTTGTAGGGGAAGTGATTGCACCCATATTGTTCTTTAATAGTCTCTATTTTCTTTTTTTCCTTGAAAAATGAGGCTGTATGAAATATTTTATCCTTGATGGTTAGATGGAGGGGAATAGGGGCAGGTTCTTCCTCCATGCCCAAGAATGGGACATGGAAGAGTAATATTAGTACATTAGAGCATTTTAGCTTACATAGTGTCTACATAGCAGCATCACAATAAATGGAGAGAAGATTGAGGTTGTCAAAGAATTCACGTTGCTTGGTTCTACAATCGATGCCAAGGAAGCAGCAGTCAGGACATTAGACGACGTGTAGCATTGGGAAAGTCCACTGTGAAGGAACTGTTTCAAGTGCTGAGAAGCAAGGATATCTCCTTGCTGACTAAGGTGTGCCTGACACAAGCCATGATATTTCCAATCACCTCATATACATGTGAGAGCTGGAAAATGAATAAGGAAGACCGAAGAAGAGTTGATGCTTTTGAGTTGTGGTGCTGGCGAAGAATGCTGAAAGTACCATGGACTGCTAAAAGAACTAACAGATCTGTCCTGGAGGAAGTGCAGCCAGCCAGACTTCGCCTCACCTATTTTGGTCATATTGTAAGAAGGGACCATTCCCTGGAGAAGGATGTCATGCTTGGTAGGGTGGAGGGTCAATGAAAGAGGGGGAGGCCTTCAACGAGATGGATTGACATGGTGACTGCGATGATGGGCTCAAGTATAGCAGGGATTGCGGGGCTGGCGCAGAATCAGGCAGTGTTTCGTTCTGCTGTGCATGGGGTCGCTATGAGTTGGAAACAACTCTACAGCACTTAACAACAACAACAACAACAGTGTCTACATAGTAGGTCACCTGGGCCTTCTTTCTCACAGTCAGGCACTGTTTCTACAGCCCGTCTCTATCTAGGTCTCCTGCTTTGGTGGGAGCCATGTATGCATCCATATATCCATGACTGCATTTTGGATTTCACACCATGTTTTGTTTGAAAAAGCTGCTCTTTGGCATTCTTGTTTGGAGATATGCTCCCCAGCAGCCAGGAGCCAAAGAAAAAGATACAAGGCTTTTAGTCACTAAACGGCCATAGTCAGATCCTATACTCAACCTATGCCTTGCCATGGAGGGTCCTCACTAAGGACTCCTGTTTGGAAAAAAGCCATGTTTCCCCAGGTCCTGCCCTACTGTGAGGGCTTCCATGTCTCAGTGAAATATGTAGCAATTCCCTAGGATCAATTCAGAGCCCCAAAAACTCTCTTTGGGAGGAGATAGCTGGAATGCATTTCTCTCTGAGCTCTTGCACCTATTAGTCATTTGACCTTAAGTGAAATATTTAACCTCTTGGAATATGAGTTTTCTCCTCTGTAGGAAGGAGATATTGATACCAATTGTACAGACCTTGCAGAGTGGTTAAGAGGCCCAAAGTAGATGATGGATGTGAAAGTACTTTGTGAACTAAAAAGTACTGGACACGCATGAGTGATGGATTCTTGTTATTCATGAAGGGGGAAATTACGGGTCAGTGCACTTCTCTCTGGAGCAAGGAGGAGGAGTTTGCATTCTTGTGTTAACTCCATGCTGGATGGAGTCTTTGTCCATTTAAGGTTATAACGAAATAATACTAACAGAGCCTGAGAGGTAACTTCTCTGTTAGCGGTGGCTCTTCTCAGTCCAGTGTTGCTGTTCAAGAAGGGAGCATGATGTGGTGGTGCTGGTGGAGGGCAAGTGGGTGGAGAGGGTGGCTCTGCTCACTTTTCTCCCTCTCCCTCCTGGACAAGCGTCTTCCTCAATCTTGAATACTGCCAGAAATCTGCAGTCTGTTTCATCTTGGAGGTCCAAGCCCCAAGGAAGAGCTGACACTGAGGGAGGACTGCTCTTGCCAGCTGCCTGATGGAGACCAGGAGACTCAGGATGCCAACATTTCTATTAGGATAGTGAGAAGGCATTGCTGGCATGGCCTAGGCTGAAACACAAGATGTGATGAATGTGTACTTGGCTGGCTGCTGGTTAGTCTTTAGTCTTGGAGAGCAAGGTTGTCCTAGACCTGGGATTCCCTCTGGCTTCATTTCTGTGAGCAGGACTCTTCAGTTACCAGAGGCACAGCCTTACTGGGTGGCCAGGTCACCATAAGATGGGTTTCCAGCAAAGCAAGGACAGGGCACCTTCCTTCTACAGGCCTTAGACAGTACCTAGGGACTGAGCCCTGCAGACCACTCCTCTCCCTGGCACACAAATGAAATTGTGTAGGGTACCTAGACTTGGCTTGCTTCATTCATTCTTTCATTTCATAACTACTTGAGCACTTAAACAAAGTTCAAATTACTATATTAGGTATGTTGGGAATACCTAATTATGAAACAGATCCTTTCTTCAAAGAGTTTGTGGTTGAGTGGGGGAGAAGAGTCATATATACAGGAAAAAGTACAATTAAAACAAACAAACAAACAAACAAACAAAAATATGAAGGAGGGAAGTTCAAGGAAGGCTGCCCAGATTCTGTGGCATTTGACTTAGAACTGGGACAAATTAGGAACATTTGGCTTTGATGAGATAGAGTAGGGAGGGCATGCTATTGGCAGGAGCAGCAGGAAGAAAGGCATGGAGGTGGGAAACTAGGGGATGCATTCATGTGTGGGGAACTGAGGACCAGCAAGAGGGAGTGGTGTTGGAGGTTAAGCAGGCATGAATGCTGAGCATGCCTGTCTATGACGTGCTGTGATAGAAGATAGAATAGTGGTAATACACTAGATCATCCTTGCCTTTGACCCCACAAATACGATTCTTTCTGGTTTGCAGAGGAGGAAGCTAAAGTCTTGGAAATTGATGTCACTTGGTCAAGGCCAGGTAACTATTAAATGGTAGAGTTAGGATTTGACCTTATGACTATCTGACTCCAGAATCCATGCTTTTCCTACTATTAACAGAGGGTTCATGAAGGAAAGTTGGAAAAAAAAGGATTTGTGGCCTTTTCCTGGTTATATGAGCTGAGTAATCTTGGGGAAAGCCCCCCCCCCCACACACACACACACTGTGGTCCCTACAATGTGAGGCAGCAGAGCTCTGGGTCTTCTGGGCTGGCCTCAGAGTTCAGGATAGCTAAGCACCTACCTCCCTTACCAGACCCTCTCTCCCCAATCCTTTGCCCTGGCCTCTGGTGTGGGAGGCAAGGGAAGACAGGTTAGTGGGAGCTCTGGGATGAAATTGAAACCATAGACTTGATTTTTTTACCCTCAAGGACACCCCAAACTTCTTTGCAAAAGCCCTCCCAACCTACCTCCCCCACATCTCTGACCTCCCCTTGGGTCCATGCAGGCTCGGTCTGCACACGGCGTTGTTCTGCACTTGTTCCTTTGTTGCTGTGAAACAGGCTCCCGGCACAGTCAGCCTCTGTGTGGGAGGACTGGTGGCTGTCTTCACAGGCAGGCATTTGCTTAGAGCAGGCTGCGTGTGAACCCAGCGTCAAGTGATTCCGGCCTTCTCCAGTTGGCAGTGGTGGGATGAGGCTCTGCTGAGGGGACTGGCTGTGAAGGATGAGTTCAGGGTGGGATGACGGACCGCTTCTGGGACCAGTGGTATCTCTGGTATCTTCGCTTCCTCCGGCTGCTGGATCGAGGTATCCCTGAGTGTGTGTGTATGTGTGTGTGTGTATGTGTGTATAAGAGAGAGAAAGATATATACACTCAGACACAGTGACACACACAGAGATACAGAGAAAGACACATCAGCGAGGGGAGTAGGGAGCAAGAAGAGAAAGGAGAGGAAATGAAACAGGTAATTAATTAGCAAGCAGATGGAAAGTAAAGAAAGTCTGTTTTTCAGGGGACATTTGTGACCCAGCTGGAAATTGGAAGCACACGGCCATTTGGGGAGCATCTGTATAACACACAAGATCTCATTTCTTGCTGGGTTTTTCATTGAGCTCAGTACTATAGTGAAGGACATGTTAAAGCCTGTGTGGCAGGGTCTTGATAGAACACTCGGAGAAGCAGTGCAGGAAGAATGGTTACTGCAGCAAGAGGCTGGGAGCAAACAGTCACAGGCTCAAAACCTAGACTGATTATGTGACCTGTCGATCACATAATCTGTAAAATGGGCATGGTAAAGCCAATCTACTAGGATTGTTATGGAGTTATTAGTTAAAGTTAATTAGTTAATGTATATGTGGTTCATAGTAGGTGCTTCAAAAACCCAAAGCCATTGAGTCAATTCTAACTCATAGTGATTCTATAGGGCAAAGTAGAACTGCCCTATAAGGTTTCAAAGGCTGTAAATCTTTACAGAAACAGACTGCCACATCTTGTTCCCATGGAGCAGCTGGTGGGTTCCAACCCCCCACCTTTTGGTCAGCAGCCAAATGCTTTAACCATGGTGCCACCAGAGCTTCTAGTAGGTGCTAAGTGACTGTTAATGTCCTCCCTACATGGGTCTCAGCTTCAGGGAGCTATATAGCACCTGTGCTTATCTGTACATAGAGCCAGTACAGAATTTGTGTGCTACAGACATTTGTGGACAAGGAGGTAATAGTTTTATTTCTCAGGTTAATCTGACCTGCCAACACTACACTATAAGGTATTAATACACTTAAAATCTTCTGGTAATGTGACATAATCCAGATGTTCCATTTTAAGGAAAAAACACAGTTAACTTTGTTTAGTAATTGATTTTTTAAAAATGCTGGATGTTATTTTTGAAAACTGTGTTTCCTTTAAGTTCTGGCAAGAATGAGAGGAAACCCCTGATGGAAAAGATGGTCTCAGGGAAGCACTGCTGCACACCCCAAGGTGTGTTCATCTCTATTGGGAACAGTCTTAGGTGTGCCGTCAGGTCAGTACCAGCTGGAAGCATAGAACTACAAAGAACAGATGGGCCAGGGCTCTTATCGGGGAGAAATCAAAGATGGAGGAAACCAAACCAGCACATATAAAAAGCAGTCTCTCTTTAGCACTGAGAAACAGGCCACTGGGAGCCCAGAGTTGAGATAAGATGAGAGTGTTAAGAAGGGATCCAGAACTTCATACTGGTGAAGATTTTAGGCGGGGCTATTGATGGTGGTGGTGGGGGGAGTTAACCAGCTGTAAATCTCCCTTACAGTAATCCTTATCTGTGTGACTTCAAGCAAGTTTCTCAACCTCTCTATGCCTCCTTGCCCTCATTTATTAAAAGATGATAATGATGATAATACTAATACCAACTCAGAGAGTTGCTGTAGGGGTTAATTGAGAAATTGCAAATCAAAAATACTTATCCCAGTGCTTGGCATGAAGAAAGTGCCCCTTAAATGTTAGTTTTCATTATCAAGACACTTCATTCTCAATGTCCTACAAACAGCCTGGAAAAGACAGGAACAGGTGGTATGTAATAACCAGGAGCTGGGAAAAGTCTAATTAAGAATTGTTAGAGGCATAGAGAAAATTTGTGCTTATGTGAATTAAAACAGAATTCAAACTAATATAATACATATGATGCTACTTATAAGAGGAAACTAGATATTACTGTTAAGGTATAATAATTATTATTTTCATTTTTGTTTTTTAGAAAATGCTTGCATGCAAAATGCTTGGATTGCAAACTTATGTTCAAGTTCTGGCTCCATCACTTTTTAAATACCTTTGAAAAGTGATTTAATCTTACAGTGACCCTCAGTTTATTAATCTGAAGAATGAGAATATTAATAATTCTTACATTATAGAATTTGGAGAAAATGTTATATTAGTGCATGTAACAATTTTAGACATTTTTGGAAATGTTAGGTTAATGAATTTATGGATTGATGGTTTAACCTGTCATCTTAGATAGTGATGTTGATTGGCAGAATTGTCTTCTATGCATGCTTTATTATACATGACTGTAATTTGAAAGTTTGTAGTCTTTCATGGGGTGCCTCTAGGATTTTTATTAATGTGAAGCTTTAAACTAGCAGCTCCTGATGGTGTAAACAACAATAACAAAACAAAACAAAAAAAATCCACTTTCATGGAGTTGATTCCAACTCATGGCAACCCCCATTGGGTTTCCAAGGTGGTAAATCTTTACTGAAGTAGATGGCCCCATCTTCCTTCTGCAAAGTGGTTGGTAGGTTTGAACTGCCAACTTTATGGTTAGCAGTCAAATGCCTTAGGCACTGTGCCACCAGAGCTCCTTTCCTGATGGTGTAGGACCTCTGATTCCAGGGTGTTAGGTGTTGATTATGTTGCCCAGTTCTGGTTAATAGAGTATTACAGTATTACATACCCACATCTATATTCAAGCAGAATTTTGGGATATAAACAGCTTTCCTGTAGTTAACATTGCATAGAAAATTACATGCTTTAAAGTGGCATGCTAGACTGAACTAGCTCATGGGAGATACTCGATAAATATTTGTTGCCTGCCTGACTGACTGGCTGAAGAATCTGCCCTTTTGGACAGTGCCTATTCTCTTCAGTATAAGAGAATTTAGCTCCCTTCATCTGTTTTAAGATTTTATCTCATTTGTGCCCTCATTATTGTCACACTTCGTATCATTTAGAAACTAACAGGCCTCAAGAAAGTGAGGAAGGAATAAGAAATGAGAACTGGGAAATGATGAGTTTAGTCCAGGAAATTGAAATATTCAACAAGCTGTGTGCTGGCTTGAGTCATTCACTTGGCTGTGATTGGGGGATAAATGAATCTGTGATTTGACACACCTAGGAAAAGGGAAGACACATTAGAAGACATCATGGAGCAGAAATAAACTTTATAAGGAAATAACAGTATATGCTTGGTGATCGCAGATTAATCTTTTATCTCCCTCATTGTTGTTCATTTCAGGGTAAAGATTTAAAAAATAAAATACACTGTTTTCTAGGACCATGCTTAACTATATATAAAGATACATATGATAATGAATTGCTAGTTTGCTTGGGCATTATTTTGATAATTGATTCTTATTAATAACAAGTGCTGCTTTATGATGTTTGTTACTGGGCATTTGTCAACTCAGCTGATTGTATTCTGTGCTCACAGGTGGTGACTAAGGAGATGATCCTTATGGTGGGGATGCTCCATCAACAGGAAAGAGCTCATATAGATAAGAAACATGAGTTGTATGTTAAGAAGAAAAGTCATGTTGCCTTTTGTTTTTGAGTTTTGGTGTAGCCATGAGGCCCTGACAAGTGAATGGGAATGTACATTCCTTAGCTTACATATAACTTTTTTTCTTTTTTTCTTTTTTTTTGGTAGTGAAAGGGGAAGAGTGAAAGACTGAAGCTCTTCATTCATAGAACATTAGCCAGTGTTTCCTAAAGTGTGGGCACATCCACCATTGGTAGTACATGAGGTGATTGTAGGTGATTTACAGATGACACTTAAGCTTCTCTTTGTGGTCACTGCTTGTCATTGTTTGGAGGACAATCTGTTCAGCCTAATGTTGCGCTGTCCACCCCCTGACCCCACCCCATCCAGAGGGGGTTCATCCTCAGCCCCACCCATCTCTCAGCTCTCCTCTTTAACTTCCTGCCTCCAGGCTTCTTCTGCCCCTTCCAGCAGCCTTTCCTGAACCTCTTGCCTTAGATCTCTTTCTTTTCCAGTTCCCTTATTCCTTTATTTCTTCCTCTCATGTCTGCTTAGACACTCCCTTCTAACAGTCCCTAAACCAAAACCAAACCAAACTCAATTGCCATTGAGTCAATTCCGACTCATAGCGACCCCCTTTGGGTTTCCAAGATGGTATATCTTTACGAAAGTAGATTGCCCAGTCTTCTTCCATTGAGTGGCTGGTGGGTTTGAACTGCCAGCTTTCTGGTTTGCAGTCAAATGCCTTAGGCACTATGCTACCAGAGTGCCTTTAGTAGCACAGTCCCTGACTCTCACTTCCTGGTATTCCTCTATTTCTTTCCAAAGCGATCTCAAACCTTTCATCCTTCTCACCCCAATGCCTGGGCCAACTTTTCCTTCCCAGGGTCATCTTGTTCTCAGCCCTGGGAACCCTGGGTCTCCAGCCCTGGCTTGTCCCTCCTGTTCTCTAACTCTGTGCACCTTTTCCTTGCAGGAGACACATTTTCTTCTTATGCATCTGCCTTTTATCATCACCTTCCCATTACCCCAGTCCACTAGTTTCCTTTTAAATAAGTTTAAGTAAAAAATGGAATCAATTTAAAACAAAGTCAAGGAAATGACAATATAGGAGATATATTGATAGGGTGAAAATGTTGATAATAGTATAAAAATGACTGGTGTTTGGAAAACTTAAGTGATATGTTGAATTTACAGTCTTATTGTTCTTATTGGCTGCTGTCACATCAGTCTTGTAGAGGCTCTAATTTCTTGGGTGCTCTGTCCACATTCCTATAGCTACTACAAAGTGCTTTGGATTATGGATTGGAAAGTAACTGGGTCTCAGCCTTGAATGTATATTGGAAACATCTGGGGAGCTCTGAGGAAGCACCAATGTCCAGTCCCCACCATCCCAAATTAAGTATGACTCTTTGGAAAGGGGGCTGGGGCACTGGTAGTTTACAGGAGTTCTGCAGATGATTTTAATGGCAGCCAAGGTGAAGACTGCTTGTTGCCATCCTTTAATGTGGATATCAGAGAGTAAAGACAAAAATGAACCTTGAGAAAAATAACAAAATAAATGAGAAAATTAGTTACTATATGAGAATGGGAGCTCTGGTGATATAGTGCGTAAGGCATTTTGACTGCTAACCAGAAGTCTGGAGGTTCAAACCCACCAGCCATTCCTCAGAAGGAAGATTGGGGCACTCTACTTCCATAGTGATACTGCCTCGGGAACCCACTGAGGGGTTACCACGTGTCGGGATCAACTGGACAGCAGGGTATTTGGTATATGAGAATAGTAAATGCAAAAGTAAACACAGGAGTGCACTACAAAACAAAATTTCAAAGAACACAATCTTTTGTGAGTAATTCATTCAACTTCCTTTAAAAACTTCAATTTAGCCATTTTCTTTCAGTACCTACCTAAACCTTGACTTTTCTTCTAGCCTTAGTAAAATTATTTGTTTTTTTTAGGAATAGTGGAGTAATTAGGGGGGTGTGCAGAGTGCAGACTGCACTGGATAACACTGTCAGGGAGGGTGACACTAAAATAAGTGTCTATAAAATTTTTGTGCAATGTTTCAGCAGAAATTTATTATTTTTTAGTATAAATATTTCGGGAGTTAGTTATAACAATGAAACATTTTTCCTAAGCCCAGCTTACCTATATCAATATACTTACAAGGTTAAAACTCTATGCTAATTTACTTTTTGAACCTTCTAAAGTACTCTGGTTAGAGCTGTCATTATTAGCCAATTATAAGGACAATTCAAATCACATGGTTTCGTCAGCACTTCCTACAGCACTCCCTGTTATTTTTGTTGCTGCTAGTGTTTTTGTAGTCACTGATTTTGTCAAATTTTCAGTTGTTTTAGCTACAATATTGTGGTGATTATTATTTGTGAACCTATATCAATAAATTTTTTGAGAATGAAGTATTAATTTAAGGAAAAGGAGAATAATCAAAAAGTTACTAATAATGTTGTGATTAATAATCTTATAATTCAATGTAGAAAAATATTACAAAACAATTTTGTTGTTACTATTTATATAATCTAAGAAATATTACATTTAAGCAATTTAAAACTATATCTGTCACATATTATCCTGTGATTGATAATCAACATTACTAAGGATTCTGTAAGATCTGGTACGAGAAGAGGTCTTTGAGGAGGTTAACCCCATGAGTTACTGTACTGGGTGACACCAACCCTAATAATACCCTGCTCAGGAGGTTGTCTAGCCTCAGCATTTGTTGGGTTTAGGATCACTTTGAATAGGAATCAACTTGACAACAATGGGTTCTGGCTGCCTAGACCTTTGGAAACAAGGATGGGCATTAGTCAGTGGAGATGTCAAAAAATCTTTCCTTACTTGCTAAGTATAGCTATGATATGTCAGGACTGTCTGTATTCTGCTAGAATTAGGAAAAGAAAATCCCTTTCTCTCTTTAGGATAGATGGGAGAGAGGGGATAATGGTCCTCAAGCCTTCATGGTGTTGGGCTCTATTTTTGCAGGGATCTACTTGTGGTTTCACTAAAGTTCACCTCTTTCTGACCAGCCATTCTCTGTCACCTTAACCTTTACATCTCCAAGCATTCTAATTCAGTGATTCATTCTGCCCAGGTACAGTGCACAGTTAAGAAGCAGCTGGACTTCATGACCTTGATTATCAGAGCACTCTGGCCTTTGTGCTCCCCCCTTCTTTGGTTTTGTCCTTACAATGCCTCCAGTCTCTTCCTGTCCCCTGATTTCCCATCACAGCCAGGTGTCCTGTCTTTGCCTTGCTTGCTGCTGTGCTGTCTGCCCAGCTCTGAGCCCTGACTGGTCAGACTTGATTGTCTCTGTTTAGGACCATCTGCTTGTGGCCAGACCTCAGCTTGCCTTGGATTCTGGATTACCCACCTTGATATGGCTTGTCCTGCTCTTATTAATTGTGGCACATGCATGCCCAGTAAGGGCTGATGTTCGCGGCATCATCCACAGCTTCTTTGTGCCAACTTCTATGACTTGTTCCTTCCTTACTGTGGTCAGTGGGGAAAAAAAGAAAAAGACAAAGAAAAAAGGACACAGGACATGTATGAAAATATATCATATTCTACTATTCTGGGGTTTGCTAATCCGAATAATTTAGGTTCCAATTTCAGGTGAATATTCATATAATACATAAACCAAAAACTCATAAAGAAGGTGCTTTAATTTAGATTTTTAAGTTGAAAATATACATTCTACTATAGTTACTCAGTTGGCTTTTGGCACAAAATAAATTTCCTAAAGGGAACAGACCTCTTGTCCAATAAACAGTTTGAACACAGCTCCGCTTACACAGCATCGCAGAACAATTCTCTGTGGCTCTACACTAGAGCCTCCCCACCAACCTACCTATATTTGTCTGTGTTTCTTTCTGAATTGCCCTTATAGTTAATCTACATCCTTCCCCTTCCAAAACTCTTAATCTCTAATTCCTCTGGAGAAAGCTGCCCTGACTAATCATACTTGGTTCTGTTCAAAGACCCCTGGGCACTTAGGTACATGACCAGTGTTCTGTGATTCAGAATGTGTTCTGTGTCCAGTAATAGGATATACACATGAGCTGTTTGTGAGCATGTGTGAAGTGCTGAGACCAATGCACAGTACAAGGAAGTGTCCAGTAAGTGTCTGCTTGTCCTCCAGGACTTTTGCAACTTTTAGCATACTTATTTGCTTCTCAGGGTCCTTCCTCTCCTTTGGGAGTGGTGCTTCCCTAAGGGCAAGCCCTTTGTCCCCATCTTCCCCTCCCCCCCCGCCAAAAAAAAATCCCATCCCTTTAAATTCTCATCTAGACACCTAGTTCAAGGTTGCATTCTAATTAGAAACCTAATAAATAACTTTAGCTTCAAGGAAAAAAGGGATGATACTAATTATCACAGCATTGTTGAAGAGAGAAAACTAGACCTATAATGATCTGACAATTCCAAATATCTTAACTACCCTTAATCACCTCATTATGTCTCTCTAAAGTGACTTAGCACAAGCTCCCATTTCATAGATAGGAAACAGGCTCAGAGAGGTTAAGTACTTTGCTAAAGTGACAGAGCTGCTGAGGGAGGAGTCAGCATCCAGGATCCCTGACTTCCATCTGGTACAGATTCTTGCCTGTACCTGCTGCCATACAGGCAGAGAAACTCCCATCTTTCTTTCTCCTCAGTGTATGTGTTAAACTGAAGTGTCCACCCTCCATGTCAGCAGATACTAGAGTATATCTCCTGGGTGTCTTGTCCGTGGTGTGAGATCACTAGACAATCTGCATCTAGGCCAGGTCCTGAGGGAAAAGACACTGATAGCTGTTCTGTGAGGTCCTGGGGTGGAGTTTCTATCCAGGGAGGTAGAGGTTACCTGAAGTGAGAACAGGAAAGCAGCACTTCCCTGGGTGTGACATGATCTCCCAGAACATATTCTTCTGTTGTAGCATATACAGTGATTGCTGAGAGCTGAGAGGCAGTGGGGTCAGAAAGCCAACTGAATTCCTGGTATAAGTGAGGAGTTTTCTCTTCACCTTGAGAATGTGGCTTGTTATCAAATAAATTGCTAAAGCAATAAATACTGTTGTTGTTGTTAGTGGTAATATTACCTACTAAGGGCCCAGGCATAGCAGTGAGAGTGTAAGGTAGTGTTCCTGCCCTCTAGTAACTTACAATCAATTCAGACTCATCAAAAGTTCCTGAAAGACCACAAACCACCAAGACTTATAAAGAGGCTCTTTTCTAGCTCTAGTGGTCCATGGTTTTCTGTGGGGAATACCTATAATATCTACAATATATGCCTATAATATATTGAATAGTCAATTGTTGAATAATTAAAAAAACTCACTGCTGTTGAGTTGGATCCAACTCATAGCAACCCCTCCTTGTGTTTCCGAGGTGGTATCACTATGGGAATAGATTGCCCAATCTTTCTTCCAAATTGTTGAATAAGTGTTATTAATTCACAAGATGGAGCATTGAGAAGTAATTGGCTCTGAATGAAAGGGAAAATGATCATTCAACCTTCTGAGGATGATGTGCTTGGCCCTATTCAAGGCTCTGAGAACACAACGCTGAAGCAGACAGTGAATCATTATAGTCTATGAGTGAAAATAGACAGTAACAAGAAGCTACGTAGTAAATAATAGAATAGGTAGAATGAAGAGGAGGGAATTGAGTTAACTAGTACTTAATTGGGAGCTCTGGTGGCATAGTGCCTAAGACACTTGACTGCTAACCGGAAGGCTGGTGTTCAAACCTACCATCCACTCCTTGGAAGGAAGATTGAGCAATCTACTTCTGTACAGATACCGGCTCGGAAACCCAAGGAGGGGTCACTATCCAAAACTGATCTTAGCTTAAAGAAGACATTATCTTATGGGAAGAAAGGAGAGTGTGGACATGGAGAGACAGGATCTGAGAGATGGGAAGAGTATGCATAAGGGTAGGAGGATATGCATTACATTTATGGGAGCAGATAAGAAGGGACAGTTAGAGTTTCCAGTTGCAAGGAGATAGGGGCAATGTGGAGGGGTTTGGGGACAGAAGGTATTCATTGGTGACTGATTATAGCATTGTTTCAGCAGCATTCATGAGGAGAGACACCAGATTGTAGTGGGAGGAGGTGGTAAAGATGAGGCAGCAGCAAGCACATATTGTTTGTTTGAGAAGTATGTCAGAAAATGCTGGGTGAAAATAGGATGGTGGTTGGTGGGACATTAGGGTCAAGTGATGGTTTTGTTAAAGAATGGAGGCCTTAATGTGTTTGAGGCTGGGAGAGGGGAACAGTGACAGAGAGAAGCTTGAAAATGATGAACAAAAATGGATTTATGAATCTATTCAATAAATATTCATTGAGCACCAATGACGTTCCAGGCATTGTGCTATTTGCTGGAGATACAGCATGAATAAGGCATGAAGTCTTCTTGAAGTTTACATTCCAGTGACTAAGACAGACAATACACAAAGTCAAGCAACAGTTGAATTTATAATAACTGTAATAAGTGCCATAAAGCATAACATCGACCTGGAGGAGGTAGGAATGGTTTATATAAAGCATGCAGATGGGAGTAGTAGACTGGAGGAGGGAGAACTCTTCCTCTGTTGAAAGGAAGAAGGGGGTGCTTAAAAAGCTATTTTTAAGTAGAAAAAAGGAAAAGTAAGGAAATGTAGTTCAGATGGCCGTGATATTGTTAGCAAAACAACAGGCAATACAACATTACCAATATAACATTGACAGTATAACATGAGCTGAGACTGGATGGGTGGGACAGTTCAAGAAGTGTGATAAGTCCATACCTGGTTCATTCAAACCACCTAATACCTTGTGGTGTAGGAGGTGTTATTCTCATTATACAGATGAGTTAACTGAGGGGACTAAGAGAGGACTCAAAACCAGAATAGATAGAGGCAACTGGGGAGGTCTATCACCTGCAAGTTATATCACTGAATACATCTCCAGAGGCCCAGGTCAGAAGGGACTGTCATTAATGAGTGTAGGAACCACAGTACAATTGTTCCTCTTCCCTCCTCTTATACACAGTTAGTCCTCAGGTTACAAAAGAGATCTGTTTGTAACTGTGTCTTTAAGAATATGTAAGTAAGCCAGACCCGATGCATATTATTTAGCCTTACTTTAGCACAAGAGACCAGGCAATCTACTTCTGTAAAGATTTACCATCTTGGAAACCCAAAACAGGTCACTATGAGTCGGAATTGACTCCATGGCAGTGAGTTTGTTTTTTTTTTTTTTGATTTTCAGTGCAAGAGAAGGCTGCAAGCCTTTTCAATGATTTAAAAGCTACAGTTGAAGCAAGTGAAGGTGATTGTGATGAAGAATTTGCTTCCAGTAGGGGTTAGTTCAGTCCTTTCAAAGTGAGGGCAAATTTACATAATATTAAAGGACAAGTAGGAGTTGTCCCTAAATGGGACATTCCTAATCTGGGGACTTATACTAAAGCCTAATACTGAACCCTGTGGGGAATCCTTGGAGGGTAATTGACACTTGTACATGTGATAAATCAAGCAATCAGCACATATTCACTATTAAGCAAAATTGACCTTTGTGGACATTTAAATCTTTTAGGATTTGGATAATGCAAAGGAAAGGGCATTCAGGGTAAGAGAAAAAGTAGTTCAAATGCTCTAGAGATTCAGAGGAAAGGTGTAATCAGACAGGACTGGGGCTTATCAGATAAAAAGTGAATTTACTGGCTCATGAGATGATATTGAGTCAAACAAGATCAGTGGTATGTGAAGAGGTTTTTTTTTTTATTATTATTATTTCTTATTCTCTTTGCCTCCACTATTGGGTCCCCAGTGAAAGAAGAAAATCAAATGTTGAAGAGAGCTCTTGTTTTAGAGATCAGAAAACTGAGGCTCAAAGAGATGCTTTCACTTCCCAAAGTCATACAGGTAGTTATTGACTGAGTTTAGATGTGAAGCCAGGGTGGAAAAACTCCAAGTTAAGTCTTCTTTCCATTATATTTCCTTGTAGTTTCAACCTTGATGCATTCATTGTGCCCAGAAGCTCTGGAATACTCATTGTAAGTGGAAGAATGGGCCCAAACCAAAACCAAACCCACTGCTATTGAGTTGATTCCAACTCACAGTGACCCCATAGGACAGAGTAGAACTACCTCACAAGGTTTCCAAGGCTGTAAACCTTTATGGAAGCAGACTGCTTTACTTTTCTCCTGCAGAGCAGCTGGTGATTTTGAACCACCAACCTTTCGGTTAGCACCCAAATGCTTTGACCACTGCACCACCAGAGCTCTTTGGAAGAATGGACTGGAGAATGGGTTTGAAGGATGTCTAATTTGGACCTGGCTTTTTAATGTTCTGGGGAAAATTCCTGAGAAGCCCCCAAAACAGGATTGTGTTTCTTTCTCAGCCTTCCTTGTTATTTATTATCATGAAAAAGAAGCTGAGTTGAACTACAAGTGGTACTTCCTGGCTCTCTTGGTCTACTGGAGAATTGTATTCTAAGGAACCCAAACCAGGGTGAAAGCAGAGGAGTATCTTCCTTGTAAACCCAGGTTAGAAGGAAGAATTGGCTTGGGGCTTTTAATCTACATTCATACTAAATGAAATCCGTTAGATGGGATAATGAGCTCCATATTTTATGGACTATTTTAAGCCTGTCTCAAAATAAAGTACAAGGCTTGGGGTGGAGGAAGGACGTAAGTCTTGGAGACAAAATGTCATGGCTTACTCATCAGTGTTTTCATTTTAATGATCCCAACCCCAGTACAAGTCTCTCAGTGACAGTGTGAAGGAAACCACATTTTTTTTTTCTTCCCCCTTGGTGGAAGTTTCAGGATGAACACAGCCAAATGCTTTGAGACATAATTAAAGTTACAAACTCTTATCCCTGGTAAGACCTTTCACCCAGAGGCTTAGCTAGAGACAGTGTGGTTGGAAAGCAGTTGAAATTATAGACACATTTCTTCCACCAGTCTGTGGCCCATCACAGCTTCTTTTTTTAGGCCTTCCCTCCTTATTCTTCTCCTTCCCCTTTAACTACTGCCTCATCCTTTGGAAGACATAAATCAACACATAAATAAATTAGAATGCGGGTATATACTCCTTTTCCTGCCGTGGGGAGAGAATCTCTGACAGAGGCTGCTGTGTATGCAGAAGGCTAGACTGGACTGGCAGAGGCAGCACATACGTAGCGGGATGGGCAGCCAGGGGAGACTGACAACAGATAGGAATCTAAGCATGTGAGGTGGTGGAAGGGGGAAGGTAGACAGTGTCATCAGTAGGTGTGGAAGGAGGTGGAGGATGTTCTGCCCATTATAGTCTGGAAAATCCAGCTCATAGGAAGGTCTTGATGATGCAAGAGAGCAAGGCAGCCCCTACTCCTGTGTTGGGATATGATGGGTTGAGGGCTCCCTCAGCTTGTGTCTTCTTTGCCTTGACAAGCTTTCTGAACTTGTGAAGATCAAAGTTTAGAAACTTGGCCTGGCTAACCTGATTACGTAGGCTTATTCACCACCCCCACCCCCATCTTAAGTATGTCTTGCACACCTGGAATATATAAGATAGTGGAAACCCTTAATGTATGCATGCACACTATCTGGCCAATTCCCTTGTAGGGAAAGCTCCAGTTAGCATAAGGAAAAAAGGAGAGGACTAGGATGTTTTCCCCTGACTGCCTTGGTCCCATAATTTGCCCCTGGGGGTAAATACCTGGAATATACCAGAATGGTACATTCAGTTTAACGCCTTGGAGAGCATATCACAGCTGTATTCCCTCTTCTCACTACCATTCTCACCAAAGGGCAAATTGTCATGTTAATAGTATCTCCTTCAGGAAGATGTATTAATTAATACATTCTTGATTCATTCAACTAAGGAATGTTAAAGTCCCACCTTCCTCTTTTGGAGAATTAGACTTATATCTACCTGTGGTAGTCATTAGTGACATTCACTAAATACTTGTAGCTCCCACCTTCTGAGCATGTGGTAAGATTGTACTTCCCACATCTTTGAAGTTAGATATAGCTCTGTTACTTGCTTTGGCTAATGAAATGTGACCAGAAGTCAGATGTTTCATTTCCAAGTAGAAGTTTTAAAAGCCAATAAGCAATTTACTTCATTCTCTTCCCACTTTTTCATTGATTGTGGAAGCTGTGTTGAGATAAAGCCTCCATCAGCCTGGGGCCCTCAGTGACTACAATGAGCACAGCCCTCTGCTGTACCATATTAGACATGTGGCATGAGCAAGAAATAATCTTTTCTGTTAAGCTACTAAGATTTCAGAATGATTTGTGTTCCTAGCTTACCAAGCCTGTCCTGTCTGATGTATACTATCACATAAGGCTTTGTGGGTCATTACACAAAGCTGAAATCTATATACAGTGTATGCCACATAGTAGGCTGTCGATAAATGGTGGTATTTTATTCTCGCTATTAATATTTAGGATGTGTGCAGGTAAAGGAACCCAAACTCAAAGTAGCTTAAACAGCTTTATCTCTATTATTTCTCTTCTCTACTTTTGGAATACCAATTGATTATATGTTGACATTTCTTACTATCTTCTGTATCTCTTATTACATCTATATTTTTCATAATTTTATCTCTCCATGATACAGTCTAGATAGTTTCCTTTGAGTTCTCTTCCAGTTTATTAATTCTCTATTCAGTTTTGTTTAATCTGCAATTAAATCTGTTCATTCCTTCTTAATTTCAATTGTATTTTTAGTGGTTGAATTCTATTTAATTCTTTTTCAGATCATGTTTTTCCTGCAAAAACTTTTAAAAAAGCATGTCTTTTATTTCTTTTAACATAGTAAGTATATTTGTTTTATAGTCTTTAATAATTCTAATATCTGAAGTTTTTTGGGCCTGCTTCTATAGTCTGTTTTTCTAATGGTTCTTATTCATAATGTCATTTTTCCATATGTGTCTGGTTATCTTTGATTGTGCCTTTGTCATTATTTTTTTAAAAAAAGATATTATGGGAATAATTTCAAGTGTAGAATGGTAACTTTTTCCTGAAACAACTTTCGTTTTCTTTTCTCAGACATCTGGGGGTACAGTCCAATTCTCCTTTAACTGAATTTGAGTGCTAGAGGTTTCTTGTACTTAGGTTATGTGTAGCTGGGTTTCAGGGTTGCATGAGGATTGCTGGTTTATTTCTAGTCTATCTGTACCTTAAGAGTGAAACTCTCCTCATGGGGTAAACCCTACCTTAGAGTTGGCATAGCTTATTAGAGACTCTTCCTTGAGCAGATCCAAAACTATGAGTTCTGTTCCTCTCATTCCTCCTGATTGCCAAAAGCATAGCTTATCTTTGCCACCTTTTCTTGTAGAATGGCAAAAAGTGTATTGTGTTCTGGGATTGCCTCTTTTGCATCTCACCTTTTCCTAAATTTGACCTAGTCATTCTTTGTTATCTTGTTCTTTAATTCTTTAACAAAGACTTTAAAAAGCAGTTGTTCTCAATGGGAAGGTTTGTCCTAATCACATAGGACAAAGAAGTGGACAAGAAGTAGAGATCTCGGGACTCCAATTATTTGTATTCTTCAATTCTACCATCCTTATGGTTCCCAATGGCTTATTGTTACAACTTCATACGTGATATGTATGCTGACAAATGCTGAAAGAGCCTGTTTTCCTCATCCATGTGTTCACTTAGATCTCTTGAAGAGCAAGAAAGCCTTTCTCAGATGTCTTTCAGGAGATTTCTCCTCCTCTCAAAGGACATAATTTTACCACTAATTCCTAAATGAGTCACTGGAAAGGGGGTTTTCCACATGAGCATATCCATGATTTGTGAATTGCAATCAGCATTTACCCTGTGGGACTGAAAGGGTCCCTATGTCCCCTGAAGTGTGTGGTTTCTTGATTCTTGAACAAAATCTGGGTCTGTAAGCAAGGAAGAAGGGAGAAAATGGACACTAGATAGATGTCTATCACTCTCTATTCTCAGCCTAAAGCTAAGTATTGAGTGGTGTAGACCTGGTTCCTGCCCTACTTGGAGATATACATACTCTGGATAATGCAGGAAAATATAGAGCTAAACCCTAATGGAAAGGATTCAGAAATGCAAGGGGCATGTTCCTTGAAAACACTCTATAACTTAAAAAGTATAAAAAATGTTGGATACCCTGTGACTAAAATTTAATACATTTATTTAACCTGAAATATTAAAAAATAAAATTCTGCAATGGGAAGAATGGTTTTATTGGAAATTTATTCACAACAATTGATCACATCACAAATTACTTCTTTTATAAATGCATATTACATAAAAACTAATGCATATCATGAAGTCATATGGCACCACTCGGTGAGCTGGGTCCTTCCAAATGTTCCTGGCAGAGATGAGTTGCAGTTTGTAGAAGAAAGATCATTTTAAGGTTTATGGATTCTTCCATTCCCCAAGAATATGGGAATAACTTCCTTAGCAGGGTTGGAAGGCTCTAAAATACCTTCCTTTGGTACCTACGAGCAGGGTAGGGGGAAGTATGAAGGTACCAAAGACAGCCTTTGCTGAAGGATAGCTTGCTCTCTGCCTTTCAGAAACCAGATAGACTCCAAATCTTCCCTTTTGGATAAGAGGTCCCAAACCAAAAAACCAAACTTACTGCCACTGAGTCACATCCGACTCATAGCGACCCCTCCTTGGGTTTCCGAGGTGGTATCACTACGGAAGTAGATTGCCCAACTTTCCTTTTGAGGAGTGGCCAGTGGGTTTAAACTGCCAGCCTTCTGGTTAGCAGTCAAATGCCTTAGGCACTAGGCCACCAGAGCTCCTAAGAGGTCCCAGAGGGAGGAAATTTCGTTTTCCTGCCCCTGACAGGCCCTCCAGAATGTCCACCTAAGGAGAGGAGGTCCAATCCTTGAACATTAGCCTTCCACAGGTTTGGACTCCATCTCCCCTCCCTCTCTTTTCCATATCCCATATCTATGGACAGATCTCATGTTAGATGCTTCCATTATCAGTCCATTGCTAGCTCTTGGACGCTCCTTATAAGTGATACAAAACCCACTGTCATCAAGTTGATTCTGACTCATAGCAGCCCTAGGATTTCCAAGACTGTAAATCTTTATAGAAATTGCCTTATCTTCTTCCTGTGGAGCAGCTAGTAAGTTTGAACCACTGACCTTCTGGTCAGAAGCCAAATGTCTTAACCACTGCACCATAGTAGCTCCTCTGAGCCTCTGAGGGGTGTTGGCAGAACCATGGGCAGTTCCTGTGCTATGTCTGCTGGTTCATCAGACCAGGTTCAAGGTACTTCCTGCCTCACTGGAATTCCTCCCATGTTAAGTAGATTATGGGCTTGAATGACCCAGTCCAGAATAATGGACACATTAATTGGCAGGCATTTGAATACTTCAGGAGCTCCTGTGGCACAATGATGCTTCAGGATTGATAAATCTTCAGGCCCTAGGCAGTATCTGATGAAATCCATTCTTATCAACCACTTCAGAAGAGAAAAGATCCAAGGGCAATGGTGAATGCTTGTGTACTCTCAACCCGGAGAAGGTGGGGCTGAGGCAGGGGGACTTTGAAGTGCTGGAGGAGAAGAAAGTAGGCCCTGGGTAGAAACATTAAAAGGAGGAAGGTAGAGGAAGGGCTTCCCTTTTTAAGTATGAAACATGGGTGTAGTCAGCTCTACTCCTTCAATACTTCAAACAGAGAAACAAGGGACAAGGCCTGACACAGCAGATTGGAAGAGAGGTTAGCTCAGAGGTAAAGAAGTATAGCTATAGTCCAAACTGTGGCCACTGTGGGCATTTAGACATATCCTGGCCATTTCATCAGAGAGGCAGGCAACCCACTGGTGCCTGTTTGTGTAATGGGCTTGAATAAGAGGGAGGGGAAAATGAGTTTCAAAGGGACCATGCCCGGTTTTTCCTAGATGTTCATCTGTTCCAACCCCATGGGCTTACATATGCAACCTTTGGAGAGAAGCATTCTGCAGAAGTTAAAAGATCATATACATGGGAGACAGATGATGCTGGTGTTGTGAAGACAGAGAGGGGAAAAGGGGCATTATCTTAGCTTCTATCAGAGCTCGATCCAGGTATAGTGAGGACTCCAGGGAACTCAAATTGTTTGGTACTTGGTGTGTTGCAGATGTGAGAGCCCAGGGGTCAGCACCCTTGGTGTGAGGTGTCAGCGTTTTCACAGAGGGCACATTAGGCATCCTCCAGCAACAGTGGGTAGCCAGGACAGGGGAGCAAGAACTCAGCAGGCGTGGCTGGCAGAGTGTTCTGTATTCTGGGGAGATGTGCATGTAATGGAATGAGGACTTGTAGGAGCTGAGGTACCACATGAGAAAGAAAATTAGGCCAAAGCTAGTGAATTTTTTTTTAATGATTTAAATATATATATATATAAATAATTTATACATATTTTGTAAATATGTATATAAACATTTGCCATTTCAGTTTTTTATATGTACAATTCAGTGACATTAATTGTGTTATTATGTTATACAACTATATCTATCTGCTTCCAAACTTTCCATCACCTTTACCAGAAGCTCAGTGCCCCCGAAGTAATGACTTTCTCTTTCTACCTCTCTTTCACCCCTGGTGACCATAATAAACTTTCAAAGCTAGTAAAATTGGAGTTGCATCTGTTACAGGGGACTTCTTGTGTGGTAAGGTCTGGAAAACTCAAGTTACAGAAAAATCATCTTGATGCTGAGGGTTGTTGTTGTTGTTGTTGTTATGTGCCGTCGAGTCGACCCTGACTCATAGCGACCCCTCCTTGGGTTTCCGAGGCAGTATCACT